>NW_016107438.1:711634-718023 GCF_001604975.1 Cebus imitator
TTTCTTTCTTTCTTTCTTTCTTTCTTTCTTTTCTTTCTTTCTTTCTTTCTTTCTTTCTTTCTTTCTTTCTTTCTTTCTTTCTTTCTTTTTATACTTTAAGTTCTGGGATATGTGTACAGAACATGCAGGTTTGTTGCATAGGTATATACGTGCCATGGTGATTTGCTGCATCCATCCCCCTGTCATCTTTATTAGGTATTTCTCCTAATGTTAGCCCTCCTCAATCTCCCATGTATAGATTCTTACAGTCCACAGAGAACTTTGATTTCAGTACAACATCCTCTGAGACAATAGTAGGAGTAGATGATGGGCAGCAAATCCTCAAAATGTTGGTATTCTCTTTTTGCTATTTCAAATAAAGCCCCTTAGCATGTTTAAATATTTGGATTCTCTTTTTGCCATTTTATTTTATTTTTTTGAGACGGAGTCTTGCTCTGTCACCCACGCTGGAATGCAGTGGCATGATGTTAGCTCACTGCAACCTCCGCCCCCCAGGTTCAAGTGATTGTCCTGCCTCAGCTTCCTGAGTAGCTGGGATTACAGGTGTCTGCCACCATGCTGGCTAATTTTTGTATTTTTAGTAGAGATGGGGTCTTACCATGTTGGTCAGGGTGGTGACAAACTCTGACCTCAGGTGACCCACCCACTTTGGCCTCCCAAAGTGCTGGGATTACAGGCATGAGCTGCTGTGCCTGGCTGTGTTTTTGCTGTTTTAAATGAAGCCCCTTAACATTGTTCTTAAGAAAAGCATTTTAGTTTTTAGGAAATTTTATCAACTGTGTGGTAACATAAAGGTAGCATCTGTGCTGACAGTTTTAAATAAATATTCGTAATATTTCCATCAAATGTAAATATCACCACCTGCTCCCTTCACTGTTGACTTTTTAATAAAATAAATTCTAGGTGATCATCTTCTCGAAGAGAGAAATGAATTATTAGTGAGTATGTGTAGTTTCAAGGATAAATCTCTAATATTCTAGAGTACAACTAGTTTGTCTTCTAGAAATGAAACTGTCTTCCCCTTTTAATTCACAATATTAGTTCAGTAATACAGTACTTTTCATGTGAAAATATGACATGAGTTCTACAAGTTTTCCTGTTGTATATTTGTACAGCAGGTCTTTGAATAGTGTCCGTTTTTTCAATGTCATTTCATTGTAACATTGATTAAAAAAAAAAAAATAGATTCCTGGCCAGAGCCTCTGTCTGTGTGGAGTTTGCATGTTCTCCTCATGTCTGCATGTGTTCTCTGGGTACCTCACTTTCCAACCCCATCCCAAGGATGTTAGGCTAATTGGTGTGTCTGTATGGTCCCAGTGTGAGTATGGGAGGTATGTACGTGTGCCCTGCAATGAGATGCTGTCTTATCCAGAGTTGGTTCCCACCTATGCTCTGACCTGCTGGGATAGGCTCTGGCCACCACAACCCTGAACTAGAATAAGGGAATTGGAAGATGAATGAATGAATACAAACTGTTGTAAAATAAAAATGTCTCAACTATATGATAATCATACAAATGCAGGATAATAGATGATGTGGTATCAAAGTACTCAGTGGACCAACCATATTTGTTAGTTTGTTTTTGAACTGCATGGTGGGTGGCAGGAGGTGCTTCTTACAGTTTCACTTTACAAACACTTGTTCTTTGATTTAAGTCATATTCTTTGACTTAAAGAATAAGTGTTTGCAAAGTGAAAACTGTAGCTATGTTTTTACTATGACTCCTGTCACTTTGATTCCCCAAGTTGGGTAAATAATTATCTTACTTGTTTTTATTAATCTTAAATGTATGTATAGTTCACATTTATTTCAATGGTTAATATTAGAAGCGTTTGAGGTCTTTATTTAGAAGCTTGGTGATATTTTTGTGACTAGACATATGCTGTAGAAACTTAACTTTATTAGTTAGCCTGTGGTAAAACTGGTTTCTTTATAAGTTGTTTTGCTCGAAGTTGCAGTTTCCAAGAACCTAATTAGAATATTAAGTGAGGACTTACTATATTTGCTCATGCAGTGGTTTTGTGGAATAAAATCAAAGTTGATTCTTGTTTTTGTTTCCAGGTCCCTTTGTGATACGTGCTTTCCTTCGTAGTTCAACAAGTGAAGGTTTATTACTCAAGATTGATCCATTGTTGCCTAAAGAAGGAAAAAATGAAGAAAATGAAGAAGAAGATGCCTAAATGTGTTGAACTGTGAAATTATTTTCAGTGGTTTAAGAAGCAATGGAGAAAATTAGAAAACTGCATAATTTTTACATTTGGTATCTCATTATTTCTTGATCGTACTTCAAAGTGAACTTTAACATTGAAAATTCTTGCAACCATTTCAAGAATAAGAAAATAAAATTTTCTCTTTGCCTGAATCTGCCTTTTAGACCCTGTGACATTTTATTTTTTAGAATCCAGAGTATATGTACTGGTTATTATAGCAGCAATTTCTAGCTTAATAACTTTCCCTTGGGAGTCAACCATCTGAGGGAATAGTAACATCCTCAGTTTCCATAAAGCAGAACATGGCAGAATCATGAACTATGTCACAAATATAACTATTTATTTTTAAAAAAAAGGAAAATGGGGATTCTTAAGAATTCTGAAAACTATTTGTTTGATAGCACGAACATAGAAAAATGCTAAGCCACTAAAACATGTGTTGGGTAATCTCTTTTTAGGAATCAATCTGTAATTTTATATATATATATTATATAAAATTGATTATATTATATATATAATCAACCTGTAATTTTATATACATATAATTATATGTATATATAATTACACATTGATTATATATATAATATGTATATGTAATATATATTATATAATTATGTAACAATATATATTTGTAATAATACCATATATTTTAATGATGCTTGGCAATCTACAAGGCACTATATATAGTGTTTTCATATACTTGACCTCATTTGCTCCTGAATTCTTTTAATAGCATAGTAAGTGTTTGGTTAGTATTTGTCAAATGAACATTCCCATGAAGTAGCTAGAACAAATTCATTCATGTAAAGCATCTTGCATCAATTACCAGTTTGTAGACTGATGTTAATCCTTAAATGCTTACTGATTTTTAACAAAATGAAAAAAATAAGGGTAATTTTGGCATGCAGTTGCCAACTGTCCTTTCTTGGGAATGATGACTTAAGTATCTTCTACTTTTTTAGGGAGTATTCAAATGTTTTCTTTTATGAAATAATAGTGATGGTAAATTTGTTGGTGGGGTTTAAATACCTACTTTGGTTTTTTTTTTGTTATTTTTTTCATTAATGCATCTCATTTTATTTTAGTTTTGGTGTTGACTTGCTAGCTCTAGCCTTTCAAGGTAAAATCTTTTCTGAAAAAGCTGGGTAACACAATTCTCACAAAAATTTATGATTTTAAAACAATTGGATTTCTAATAACACAAATTATTTTGATTCATTTTGTGTTGCTCTCCTTGGGAACCATAAATCTGCCTAGGGCACACACAGTCTCCACACTTAACTTGGCCAAGGAATAGTCATGTTTCAGGATGAAGTTCATCACTACCCATGAAGTATTTATTCTTGCCAAGGCTGTTCTGCTTAAATCTAATCAAACTTATAGACTACATCTCGGTTTACAGAAGATACAGGAGATGGAGGAACAAATCAACTGACCTCAAGTGGGAATAATTAGACCAATTTAGAATGTGGGATGTTACGCAGTTCAACCCTCCCAGCCTCCTAGAAACAAGCAGGAGAAACCATTAAAGAGAATTCAGACGTAGCAATTGACTATAAGGTGGGTTAGTGATTATAGTTTGAAAGCATCATCTATACAAGACATTTGAGGGAAAATTGATTAATAACCGACTTTGTAAAGAAAATTTTGACAGCTCCATATAGGACTCCCAAATTCTTTTTGAAGTTTTAGTGATCTGAGATGTCCAAATAACTGAATAGTCATAGTACCCACTAGGCTTTTTCTTCCCCCTACAGGAAAATTAAAACTTGGAGGTTATTTACCCAAAACAGCAATAACATTACTAGAAAACAGTAATAGCCATTACCTTTTATTGAGTGCTGCTATGGTTTGAATGTGTCCTTCAGAAAGTATGTGTTGGAAACTTAATCCCCAGTGCAGCAGTGTTGAGAGATGAGGCCTTTATGGGAGGCAAAGCCCTCATGAATGGATTAATGCTGAGTATAGTCATTGGAGACTCAGAAGAGAGGGAGGGTGAGAGGAGGATGATGAGGACTGAGAAATTACTTAATGAGTACGGTGTACACTATTTGGGTGATGGTTTCATGAAAAGGCCCAGGCCACCACTAAGCACTATATCCATGTAACAGAATTGTACATGTACCCCTTAAATTTACACAAATTGTAAAAAAGTAATAATAAAAGGACTTAAGACTGCAAGGAACTCTTGGGCACACCCTTGCATGCTTGCTTGCTCTCTCTCCCTTCTTGACTCATCTCCTCTTGCCCTCTCTTGCCCTTCTGCCATGGGCTGACCACAGCATGAAGGTTATCACTAGAAGCCAGCCCCTCAATAATGGTTCTTTAGCCTCCAGACTGCAAGAAATTAATCTCTGTGCTTTATAAATTACCTTCTTGGGGCCAGGCATGGTGGCTCATGCCTGTAATCCCACCACTTTGGGAGGCCGAAGTGGGCAGATCACAAATTCAGAAGTTCGAGATCAACCTGGCCAACATGGAGAAACCCCATCTCTACTAAAAATACAAAAATTAGCCAGGCATGGTGGTGGGCATCTGTAATCCCAGCTACTCGGGAGGCTGAGGCAGGAGAGTCACTTGAACCCGGGAGACGGAGGTTGCCATTGCACACCATCCTGGATGACTAAAGCAAGACTCCATCTCAAAAAAAAAAAAAAATTACCTTCTCAGGTATTCTGCTATAACAACACAAAACAGACTAAGACAAATGCCTGCCACCATCTTATGCCTTAGATGCATCCTCTCATTTCAAACTCACAGCAATTCACTGAGCAGAGTGGTACTCCTATTTCAGATAAGGAAAGCGCAACTTGTGTGAGGTCTGGTAAGTGGCAAACGAAGATTCAAACCCACATCTAATTTTAAAGTTCGTAGGCTCTTTTAACCATTGGGTTATTTTACCTCTTTTTAAAAAATATATATTCTAACAACCATTTAATTGAGCAGTTTAAAAATTTTAAACTATTGAATACTCGCCTTCAGTTTCTTGATATTTCTAGTTAATGAATTATGGTTGGGCTGACGTGAAGAAAGAAGAGTTAGAGTGGGGTGAGAAGAGTAATGCAGGCTGGAGAGGAAAAGATACCTACTTGTTTCCCACAGTTACCATCATGTAAGAGTTTACTGATGCATCATTATTTGAAGATCCCAATTCCCAAAGTATAAGCTCTACTATTTGTAGATTTTCTTTTAATTAATGGAGTAAGTATAGTCATTATTGAAAAGTTTAAAAATACTGATTAGATATTTTAAAAGTCCCTCATACCCTACTACTTAAGGATAACCAGCATTAATATTTTTGTACTTTGTTTTCAATTGTGGGTATGCATCTGTGTGTGCACATTTTATAAAGTAAGCATTTCCCATATTTAAAAAGACATGTGAAAAGCGTCAATTTAATGTTGAACAGTATTCCATCCTGTTGATGTTCTGTTTTGTGGAATGATTCCTCAGTTGTTGTACATTTGACTAACTCCAGGATCCTATTCCCCCCATTATTTACAGTGCTTTGGAGAAAATCTTGGAGCGTTATTTATTTTCTAATTTTTAGAAGTGGCATTCCTGGGTCAAAAGGTCCGATGTGGCTAAAAGACCTTATAATGTCTTAGAAAGGTAACTTATTGAGCAGAACAAGCCAGAATAAGGAAATGTGGTTGGAAAATTTGCTCTGGGCAGGAACATTCCAGGGTCTTATTAACTGGCCTATGAATAAATTACTCTCTACTCTTCCATTAGAGCATTTTTCTTATTGGCTGACTAGAGCTTTGTTGAATATATGCTTCTGGAAAAAGAGTAAAATTACACTATATTACTCAATTTAAATCTCTTTTTTTATAACAGTGAATCATTTTTTCTTTATTTTTATTATAGCAAAATAAAGGAGAAAATTTTCCTTCATAAAATAATAAAATGTTTTACTATTTCTGTTTGCTTAATTTACAACAAGCAGAAAATAAGCTAGGTCTGCTTTGATCCAAATATTGATGTCCCAGAGGTTGTACACAATGTTTGTTAAAGACAACTATAAAATGCCTTTGGAAGCTTTTATAAGAAAGAAAATAAAAGTTTAGCCCTACAACTTTTCTCTCTGCTAGAACTGCAAACTACTGCTACAGTTTTAAATAGACTTTGTTGTTTATATATCCAGGAAAATCTAAAAAAAAAAAAAAAAAAAAAAAA
>NW_016107438.1:718103-734547 GCF_001604975.1 Cebus imitator
CACATTTCACAAATAATATTTAAAAATCATTGTTTTGTTCCCTACAGACAAAGCCTAGATTACTAAAAACAATTGAAATAAGTAATCCTCTTAAAGGAATTGCTTCTCCATAATTCTTACTTACATCTGCAAGCAAACAATCAGATTTTAAAAGATGCTAGCTTTTTATCCAAAATGAGATTGGACATGTCAGGTCACTTTTGTCCCCAAAACAATCTTTCAGAGAAATACTAGAAATTATAAATGGTAAAGGGTAATTATTTCTTTATTTCTGGTCAGGTACTACACCGATAGTCAAAAATTCAAAAGATGTGACTCTTGCTTAAAATTGACTAATCTTTTTTCCAAAATTGTTTTAAATTTCATGGCACCACAGAATCACCTAGAATGAGTGTGTTGTTTTTGAATGTGTCTCACATTAAATAAACTGGGGTGCGAAGAGCAAGCCTCCCATATAAAGAAGCAGGCAAATTTTGATACACATGCATAGTCCAAGTGCTGTAAGCATCAATATTTCAGTTCTTTCACACTCTACTCACACACATACACACAAAGCCCACTTTGAAACAATTCACTTGCTTCTAATTGCAGTAAGAAAATTAAGCAATATTATGGTCAACAGTACTCCTTAAATTTTAGAATAGCTATGTAAGAACATTCTTTTCCCCTCACAATTGTTTCTGACATTATTGACCTCAAATTTTAAGGTGAGTTTTTCTGATGTTGTCTATGTTCCAAATCTGTAGAAACAAACAAAAAAAAATCAGTAAAGGCTCTATGTTTCAGTCAAAAACTTAATGTTCCTGAAAATACTACATAACTTAGTTGGCATTATTCCCCAAGACAGTGGAGTTAACGAAAGAACAATTTGCATCATAAATTATTACCAAGGGCCTATACATCTTGATAAGACATAAAGGTCCACCCTGAACCTAAATGTGTCTGAGTGGTCAGTGTTGTACCTTGGCTACAACTTCACTTTTGTAACATTCTATCTTATTTCTAGGTTAACAGTTCTACCAAATAGGAATATGAAAGTTTATTTTTAGTAAGACAATGTTGCAAATTATGGTCAACCAACACCTTTTCACCAAATACTTCAAGTATAAAAGATGAGAATCTTTACAAAAATATACAGAAACACAAATTGGTAGCTGCTCATAACATTAAACAAACTGGACTCTTAGGAGTGGCTTCTCAAACAGCATGTCATTTTAATATAACCAATCTATAAGCAAATGAATGATACATGCCTAAAAATGATCATAGTTTATACTATCAGTGGCCACTGGATTTAGGACTAGTCCAAGATCTTGATCTAGATTTTGACCTAGACCTAGACTATGATCTTGACTGGGATTTGGAGCAAGGTGGTTCCCTTTTCCTTGATTCCTTTTTATGTCTTGAGAAAGACTTGTGTTTTGGAATCCGTTTTAGAGTTGCCTGTAGTTTTGGTATGAGATGCAGACTTAGAATGTGATTTAGCCTTCATTTCTTTCTTGGGCTGGGACTTGGACTGTGATCTTGAAAAACACGGATATCAGTGATTGACTATCATTGTTGGAACGGCTTCTGCTACACTGTGGTCTTTCAGTCCATCCACTATTTCTAGGACTACAAGGTCTTTTATAGATGTAAGCAAAATACTGAATTCTTGGTCTTCTTTCATAACTTTGGCTTCTAGAATATCTGTATCTGTCATAATCGTAGCGTGAAGAACTGTACACATTCCTCCCTTCCTTTGCTTTCATCTGATTTGGTGTCTTCCAATCCCCCTGTGCAAACTATTTCAGTTTGACATCCACAAATCCACTTTCTCTCCAAATTATGTAAAGCATCTTCAGCATCGATAACATCCTCAAATTGAACATAAGCAACTCTTCTTGGACAGTGAGTGTAAGTGGAACATACACATCAACTAGAGGATCATAACGACCAAATTCACACCATAAATCATTGGGCCTGCTGTTGTTGGCCCCATTCCTGATGGGGTACCTTGGAGGATGCAGGTAGCTGTATGTGACTGCTGTGTGAGTCTTAGTGCCAGGGGACATGGACTCAGCAAACCGTCTAGCCCCTGGCAGCCAATCCTCAGACATGCACAGCCAGAGGGCTCTACTACAGCTAAATTAATTCTTGTATATAAGACTAAGAATTTACCAGTTTTGTAGTAAATATAGTGATTCTCAAAGTTTAGTTTGTATCCAAATCACTTGAAGGGCTTGCAAAATGCAAGTTACAACCTCCCACCCAGTACTCTGGGGTGGACCTTGAACATTTGCATTTCTAAACAGGTGATGATGATGATGATGATGCTTGTCCAGGGACCACACTTTGAGAAATACCGGTATCTACTAATAGTTCTTTTAACTCTGGCTGGATGTAAAAATTTCTGGCTTTGGTGCTAGCTTTATTTTAAAAATTCTGCAAGTCATTCTGATGCACTGGAGTGGAGAATCACTGGTGTGTGCAATTAGCCAAGTTGTAGAAGATATAAAATTTGCAATAGAAGTCAAGATTTTAAAAGACAAATGATAAAAAGATAATGCACTGAACTTAAGAGCCAGGACTACTTTCTAACTTTCTGGACTATCCCTATGTGCAAATAATTTAAATTCTGGGTTCTAACCCTATGGGCAAACAATTCAAATTCTGTGACCTTCTGTAAAACAACGACATCATAGGATGATCATCAATGTACTTTCAAACCAAAATTTTATAATATACCTTTTTAGCATGGGCATTTCACACTAGCAGGGGGCATTTCACACTAAGAAGTGATGTAACGTAACATTAATTAGCATTACTAATATAAAAATAAATAAAAATATAAATTTGATGATTTTATTTATACTGTTTTGTTAACTAGATGCTTAAGGTGGGATGGGGGACCTATTAAATAATGATTGTTGGTTTTAATTTCTTATAGCAAGTAGTCAACAACAGTGTCCAGTAGGTGGCGATAGTAGCCTTTCATACAACTTTAAAATAATTGTGTACTTACTAGTCAATAATTGTTTTCTCACTTGCCTGTACAAATAGCACAAAATACTTTGTAGGCCACCTGGAGCTTTATTTCAGAGAGAATCTTTTGTTTGTTTATTTTATTCTATTTTGGGACTATAACAAATTTTGCTTTAGGTTTCTGTGATCATGCATATTTAGAGGTTTGTAAAAATTCTTTTTTTATGTTGAAAATGTAATTTTAATAGTTAATTCTTCATCTTACATAGGAGCACAATAAAATACACTACAATCTGAAGAAACTCCAGAATTACGGGAATAAGAATGAAGAAAATTCAGATGGGCTACAATATCCATCTTAAACTGCAAGAGACAAAGATCCAACTCGAAGGTTAGCATTTATGTATTTATGACTTGCTACATTTGTGACTTAAAGAACGGTTTTGTGAGGGGAGGAACTCTGTCAATGAAGAAGAAAAATTACTGAATTTCAAATTAAAGAATAAAAGAAGCTCCCATAGCAAATACTAGAGGGATGAAAGTAAGAATCATTAATTGAGGATTTGATGCTCTCAAAAGAATCCCTTTCTAATAACACACAGGCTGGATGCTTGAGATCTGCAGGTTTATAAGGAAGATTCACAGATGCCTCAGCAAATCCCAAATGATTATCAGATCAGTGTTTCTTAATCACACTCCAAAGGTTACAGATAAAATTTTCAGACAAGAACCAAGAAAAAGTCATAACCCAAATTTTAGGCAAAAATGTGGCACAACTGTGAAAGTCCTACATGTCAGTTACAACTGCTTTCTTTGCTGTGACTTTCCTGTACAGTAATATTTAAACACTGTGGCAAGACACCAATGACCATCTAATCCGACAACACAAATACATTTATTTCAAATTCCCAGGAGGTTAAAAAAGGTTAGATACTGATGCTTTATGCATACTCAGGGCCAGTTTATAAATATTCCATTCAATACGATCTTAACACAAATCTGCATCAGTGAAAAGAAACTGGCAAAGTCTACCTCTTGCCGTTCAATTTGTCAGATGGTGAAGACCAGGACAGAATGTTCCATCAGTTTTAATTTTAAAGTATGATTGTCACATTGGGAAAAATGAAATAAACACAGTAAAATAAACTGTACAAAGGCAAAGTAGAATAACAAAAAATATTTTACTAAAACATAAGATTTACAGAAGTTTCCAGACAAGCCATACAAAATGGTCACAAGCTTTTTTTGAAGCGGGGAATCTATACTTGACAGTAAAGTCACAATTATTGGTGAGGGCTGTTTTTAAAACTTTTATTATAGAATTTTTCAAATATGAAGAAAATACAATAATGAATACCCACCCAACTTCAGCAATGGTCAATGTTCTGCTATTGTTCCCATTTTACCTGTCCCTTCCATCTACCCAGCGCCAAGCTTGTTGTCATCCCTTTTATAGTACTTAGAAGCAAATCCCACATATTGTATCACTGAACCTATAGAGCTTTAAAAGTTGTCAAGCTATAATTACAAGAAGGTTGTAGGTGCATTATTTCCGAACCCATTGTTTTTGTGTATTACTCTAGCCATTGAGTACCGTTAGTTTTTGTTTGTTTGGACTCTATTTTTCACATAGTAATGAACCAAACACCTATTTCTAGTGCTTTGAGAACTGGAAGTAGGTGGTAGCATAACTAGCCATAAAAGGTTGTATGTAAATATCAACATTTTTAAAATACAAAATTAATATCTTCACTTAAATTTTTGTTTTTTACTTTTAAAATTTTATTATTGTTTTTGAGACAGGGTCTCACTCTGTCACCCAAGGCAGGAGTGCAGCAGTGCAATCACAGCTCCCTGCAGCCTCGACCTCCTGGGCTCAAGTGATCCTCAAACCTCAGTCTTCCGAGTAGCTGGGACCACAGGTGCATGCCATGCTGCCCATCATGACTGGCTGACTGTTTTATTTTTTGTAGAGGTGGGGTCTCACTGTGTTGCTCAGGATGATCTCAAATTCATAGGCTCAAGCAATCTGCCCACATCAGCCTCCCAAAGTGCTGAAGTTACAGGCACAAGCTGCAGTGCTTGGCTTTTTACTTTTCAATAAAAATATAAAATTAGAAATTTATTCTTATAAAGAATAGAAGATATATTTGGATATCTATTTATCCAAGGTATCCGTAAGAACAAAAAGTTTTACTGTATGGTTTTTATCTAAAATATGGAGGCATATTAAATTTTGACAGAGAAATGAATATGATTGAGAATTTAAAGAACTCAATGACTCATAATTCCTAAAACAACCACTTAACATTTTGTTATATTTTCTTTTTCTCCTTCCTATGTGGAGGTCTCCGTCTTCCCTGAAATTACATGTTTATGTCAGATGTGGAGTAGAAGGGAGACATCCCGGCTCTGGAGGTTTTCCACATCCCTGGCTCTTCAGTCACTTTCCATTGATGAAAAGCCACCAAAACAAAAACAAAAACAAAAACACCCAATTTGAAGTATTTGCTAAATGAATGAAAGGCCTAACACTTTCTGTGTCTTATTATATGTTATCTAAAATTCTTTCTTTTCTTTTCTTTTTCTTTTCATCTTTTTTTGGGGGGATAGGGTCTTATCTGTTGCCTAAGCTAGAGTGCAGTAATACAATCACAGCTCACTGCAGCCTCAGACTCTTGGGCTCAAGCAATCATTCCACCTCAGCCTCCTGAGTAGGTGGGACTACAGGAGTGTGCCACCATAATTGCCTAATTTAAAAAAATCCTTTTTTGTAGAGGTAGGGTCCCACTATGTTGTCCACGCTGGTCTAAAATTCCTGGCTTCAGGCAATTCTCCTACCTTGGCCTTCCAAAGTACTGGGATTGTAGATGTGAGCCATGTGTTTGGCTTGTAAAACTTTATAATACTGCTTCCTTTGTTGGTTATTGCTTTAATGAAAATTATTTTATTCAAAATTTTAAGTTAAAGACAACAACCTGGTGTTTCCCAAAGGTCAATCAATACATGTACTCAGAAAACTCTGAGGAGTTGTATCACTCACGGTACAAGAAATTAATTTAGATTACAAGTATATCAGATTTTCAATTAATAGTTAAGTATATCTTTAATGTATTGTAGGATAAGATAACTAACATAAAGACCATGATGTCATGAAATTGTTTCCTAAGATGACATTACAACAGGTAATTACATTTATTTTTAAAACCCATTAAAATATTAAGTAAGATTATAAATTATATAAACTGCCAAACTGTTTTCCAAAGCAGCTATGCCAATTACATTCCCTCCAGCAATAGATGAGTGTTCCAGATTCTCCACATCTTTGTCAACACTTGGAGCTGTCTGTCTGTACATTCTTTTAGCTATTTTAGTGGGTGTGTAGTAGTCATATATGTTTTGAGAAAATAAGTTATTTTGCTGAGAAAGTATATGGGGGAAAATGATAGTAGTTTTGAAACATGGGCCATTTAAAGGATGGAGTATATGTATGCTATGAAGCTCCAGAAGTAGAGCTAGGCAGGACTAACATAGACTTCATAAAGAAGCAAATTCTGGTACAAAGTAAGGCAAAACTTAAATGCTATGGACCCTCTTGCATAATGGTAGTGATTGAGCATATTTACATCCAGCTGTATCAGTGTTCTTCAATTACAGTCAGTAGAAATTGACTGACTTAACGAGAGTCATGTATTATAAGGATATGGAGTGGGTCACAGAATCAAAGGAAAAGCCACACAACTGGAACTTGGAAAGGATAGGAAGCAGAAGGGCGTCGTAAGAGATCCATGTCACAGAAACCAGCAAACAGCCTCCTCAGAGAGCTACTGTCAAGGTGAATTAGTTCTGTTTTCTGACCTTGTGTCACTCACGATTTAAATTCTAAGGGGAGAGAATCTGCTTGGCCTACTTTAGTCAACGTGCCCACTTCTTGATCAGAAGAAGGCAGAATTGATAATCTGACCAAAGTGCATGTGGTAGGGTAGAAAAGCTCCCCAAAGAAATAATTAAGTGACTTTACCAAAAAAGGGCTACTGGGGGCTAGGCAGGAAAAACTAACAGATGCCACTATACTAGGTCACTACCTTTGATGAATATTTGGGAGAAATTAGTAGCAGTGACAGGAGGGGGCCACAAAACTCTCTCAAGACCCATTTATTACTTGAATTTTTATTAAATGCCTTCTCCTACAGTTCTATGAAATCAATAACTACATTGTATTGAATTCAAAATATTAACTTCATTACCCTGAAAGTGTGTTACATAAATAGCAAATATTCTTTGGCTGCAAAAAGATTACTAATTTGTTTTTTAGAGGGGAGAGATGCCAATTTCATTTTATTAAACATAAATACAAACATATATGTAATTACACATGAACAAATTCTATGGTAAAAATAGTCTGTCGATTGCAGTATACTGAGCTCCATAGAGACAGTGCTGGGGCAAGTGAGAGCCAGATGGGCACTGGGCAACTCTGCCTTGTTGAGGAAAGATAGCCAAACATGGGCAAAGCAGATCCTAAGAAGCCACGAGGCAAAAGTCATCATATGTGTTCTTAGTGCCAGCTTGTTAAGAGGAGTACAAGAAGGAGCACCCAGATGCCTCAGTCAGCTCCTCAGAGTTTTCTGAGAAGTGCTCAGAGAGGTGAAAGACAACTTCTGCTAAAGCAATAGGAAAATTGGAAGATATGACAAAGGTGGGCAAAGCCCATTATGAAAGAGAAATGAAAACTTACATCCCTCCTAAAGGGGAGACAAAAAAGAAGTTCAAGGTTCCAATGCACCCCCAAGAGGCTTTCTTCAGACTTTTTCTTGTTCTGCTATGAGTATCACCTCAAAATCAAAGGAGAACATCCTGGCCTAAACATTGGTGATGTTGGAAAGATGCCAGGAGAGATGTGGAATGGCGCTGCTGCAGATGGCTCGGAGCCTTATAAAAAGAAAGCTGCGAAGCTGAAGAAAAATGTGAAAAAATATTGCTGCATACTGAGCTAAAGGAAAGCCTGATGCAGCAAAAAGGGAGTTTTCAAGGTTTGAAAAAGAAAAAAAAAGAAACAGGAGGATGAGAAGAAAATGAAGAAGATAATGATGAATAAGTTAATTTTAGCACAGTTTTTTTTTTTTTTATCTATAAAGCATTTAACCTCCCTGTACACAACTCACTCCCTTTATAGAAAAAATTGAAGCATAAGTTTGTGTAAGATTTGTTTTTAAACTGTACAGTGTCTCTTTTTGTGGAGTTAACACACTATCAAATGTGTCTTTAGATAGCCTTGTCCTGGTGGTAATTTCAGTAGGCACTAACCTTGCTTGCTACGGCATGGGGGTATAGCTTGATGAATTTTCCCAAAATAAACATTTATCTAGCACACAAATCAAGAAATAGTTCAGAACCCTAGAAACCCTTTAGAAACCACTCTCAGTCAAGGTAATCACTATTATGACTTCCAAGACCATGTATTTGTTTTGCCTGATTTTGAAAATTACTTTAAATGGAATAATTATCATATGTGATTTTGGGGGAGGTCTGGGTTCATTCATTCAGCATGAACTAGAGTTCTTTTTGTGGGAAGGTTTTAAGTTACCATTTAAATTTATATAACTAATACAGAGCTATTCAGATTTTTAAAATTTCTTCTTTTACCAGTTTGGTTGTATAATTTTTGACTGTCAAGGAATTGATCTATTTCATCTAAGTTGTCAAAATTATTGGAATAAGTATGTTTAAAATATTTCTTTATTATACCTATACTTTTAATATCTATAATATTTATGGTGATGCTTCTCTTCCTTTTCTATACTTGAAATGTGGCTTCTCTCTTTTTTCTTGATTGGCTTAAACTAGGAGTTTATTATTTTATCAATCATTTATTAAAAGTAGCATTGATTTATTGATTTTTCTTTATTATTTGTATATTTTCTATTTAATTGCAAATTTTATAGGAGCCCTATTAAGAGGTAATTCACGTATCATACAATGTGTCCATTTAAAGTGTACATTCTGTTTTTTAGTTTTTCAAAATTGCACTACTGTCATCATAATCAATTTGAGAACAATTTCACAACCGCCTTCTCCAAAATACCATATCTAGTCACTGTCTTTTTTTCTAGCATACCCAGCTATAGGCAACCACCAAACTACTTTCTATCTCTATAAATATGCCTATTCTGGATGTTTCATATAAATGGAATCAAACAATACATAACTTTTTGTTTCTGACTTCTTTCACTTAGTATAATGCTCCTAAAGTTTCATCCATATTTTAGCATGTATCAGTACTTCATCTATTTATTTTTTTAACTCAAACTTCTTTTAACCATTCATTTACTTTTATTTTTGAATGATATTCCATTGTGTAGATTCATCACATTTCATTTATTCATTCTTCAGTTGATGGATATTGGCATTGTTTCCATTATTTGGCTATTGTGAAAATTCTGCTATGATGTTGATTGTTTCCTTTGCATCAGCTTTTAAATTTGAAACAATTCAATTTTTTCTATTTTTGCTTTTGTTGTATGCAAATTTGGGGTCACATCTGAAAAAACATTGTCCAGATTAACATGACAAAGCTTTCTCCCCATGTTTTCTTCTAGTGGTTTTACAATTTCAGGTCTTACAGCTTACTGTTTTAAATTGATTTTTGTATATGGTGTGAGGTGAGGGTCCATTTATTCTTTTGCATGTGGACATCCACTTTTTCCAATACCTTTTATTGAAGAAACTGTCCTTTTCCCACTGGATGCTCTTGGTACCTTTGTCAAAGGTCAATTGACCATAAATGCATGGGCTTATTTCTGGGCTCTCTATTCTGTTCTATTGTTTGATATGTCCATGCTTATATCAACACCATACTGTTTTGAAGACTGTAGCTTGTAATTAAAAAAAAATAAGATAGTGCTATACCTCCAGCTTTGTTCTTTTTGTGCAGCTATTTGGGGTATTTGGTGCTTCCATGGGAATTTAAAAAAATTTTTTTTTCTATTTCTGTGAAAAATGCCACTGGAACTTTGATAGGGATTGCATTGAATTTGTTCAGACTATTTTGGGTTTGGAAGTTTCTAATAAAGAAGTTTCTAGTGCTAAACATCACCATTGAAAAAAAAAATCTTAAACATCCTAACTTTACATCTCAAGAAACTAGAAAAAAACAGAATAAACTGAGTCCAAATTTGACAGGAAAAAAATAATGAAGATCAGAACAGAGATAAATGAAATAGAAATGAGAAAAAAAAATAGAAAAGATCAATGAAACTGAGTTGGTTTTTTGAGAAACTAAATCAACAAACTGTTAAGAAGACTAAAGAAAAAAAGAGAAGACTCAAATAAATAAAATTATAAATGAAAGAAGAAACAATACAACTGTTACTACAGAAATACAAAGGCCTTTAAGAGACTACTATGAAAAATTGTATGCTAACAAATTTAATACCTAGAAGAAGCAGATTGATAAGTTCCTAGAAAGATATAACCTACCATTACTGAATCATGAAAAAATAGAAAATCTGGACAAACCAATAAAGAATAAGTAGATTGAAACAGTAATAAAAAGTCTCTCATCAAAGATAAGCACAGGGCCTGATAGTTTTAACTGCTGAATTCTACCAAATATTTAAAGGGCAATTAATGCCAATCCTTCTCAAATTCTTACGAAAAATTGAAGAGGAAGTAGCAATTCCAAACTCATTTTTATGAGACCAGCATTATTCTGATATTAATGTCAGACAAGGACACCACAAGAAAATTATAGGACAAAATCTCCCAATTAATGTGGATACAAAAATCCTCAGCTTTGTGTGCAACTGTATGTATCCTTTTCTTTTTACACTAACCCATTACTCTCTAAAGAATGCAAGATCCCCAGAAGCAGCCACCACTGTTTACTCAACTTTGTATTCTTTATAGCCTAGCACAAACCTGGCACACAAAGGTTTGTTTACCAAACTGACTGGCCGATTGGAAGTACTGAAAAACAGGAGTGTTCCTGCAACTAAGGGAAGTTTAGAGAAGTGACAGGCATAGAAGATTTATGTTTAAGCAAGAATAAAAACATTATGGCTCCCTTATATCAATTTGGACTCTCAGTTCCTGTCGGGCAAAGACTGTGTATTAATTTCCACATTTACTAAGGCACCTAATATAAGTGCTTTATATAAACAAATTCATTGCCATGTCTACAGTCTTAGCATAATACCTTTCATGTAGAAATGACTGTTTTTGGAATAAATAAATTTTAGGTCAACATAAAAAAAATCCTCAACAAAATACTAGCAACCTGAATTCAACAGCATATTAAAAGAAATCATATACCTCCTCAAAATACTAGCAATCTAAATTTAAAAGGATCCTACACCTTTCTTTAATGATCAAGTGGTATTTATTTTGGGGATGCAAGGATGGTTCAACATATGCAAATTACCAAATGTTGTACAACACATTAATAGAATGAAGATAAAAATAATATGATCTTCTCAATAGATACAGAAAAAGCCTCTGACAAAATAAAACATTCTTTCATAATAAAAACTCTCAATAAATTAGGTATAGAAGGAATTCTCCTCCATATAATAAAAGCCATGTATGACAACCTATAACCAATCATACTCAATAATAAAAATTGGATGCTTTTTTTCCTAAAATCAGGAACAAGACAAAGTGCCAATTCTTGTCACCTCTATTGAACATAGTACTGGAAGTCCTAGCCAGAGCAATTAGATAAGAAAAAGAAATAAAAGACATCTAAATCATACAGGAAGTAAAATTGTCTCCGTTTGCAGATGGCCTGATCTTATATATAGAAAGTCCTAAAGACTCCACCAAAAAACTGATAAAAGTAAGAAATAAATTCAATAAAGTTGCAGATACAAAATCAGCATTAAAAAATCATCAGCATTTTTTATCTACTCACAGTGAACTATGTGGAAAAAATCAAGAAAACATTCTCATTCACAATAGCATAAAAATATTACTTAGAAATATATTTAACTGAAGATGGCCAAATAGGAACAGCTCAGGTCTGCATTTCCCAGTGACAGTGTGCCAGAAGATGAGTGATCCCCACCTTTCCTACTGAGTTCCAGGTTCTTCTCATTGGGACTGGTTAGACAGTGGGAACAGCCCAAGGTGGGCAAGCAAAAGTAGGGTGGGGCATAGCCTCACCCAGGAGGCACAATGGGCCAGAGAATTCTCTCTGCCAGCCAAGGGAAGCCTTAGAGACTTTTCCAGACACTCCAGCACTCTGGCTCAGATACCGCGCTTTTCCCACGGTCTACACAACCCACAGACCAGGAGATTCCCTCTGGCACCTACAACACCAGTGCCTTGGGTTTTTAGCACAAAACTGGGCGGCAGTTGTGGGTTCCTCTTCAGCAGACTTAAACGTCTTCTGGCAGCCCTGAAGGGAGCAATGGATCCCACAGAACAGTGCTTGAGCTCTGTTAAGAAACAGGCTGCCTCCTCAAATGGCTCCCTGACCCCCTGTGTATCCTAACTGGGAGACACATCATACAGGAGAGCTCTGGCTGACATCTGGCAGGTGCCCTTTGGGATGAAGCTACCAGAGAAAGGAACAGGCAGCGATCTTTGCTGATCTGCAGCTCCTACAGGTGATTCCCAGGGAAGCAGTGTCTGGAATGGACCTCCAGCAAACCCCAGCAGACCTGCAGCAGAGGGGCCTATTAGAAGGAAAACTAACAAACAGAGAAATATCTTCAACATCAACACAAAGTAGATCCATTCAGAAGCCCCATCTAATAGTCACCAACTTCAAAGGCAAAAGGTAGATAAATCCACAAAGATGGGAAGGAACAAATGCAAAAAAGCTGAAATCGCCAAAAGCCAGAATGCTTCTTCTCCTTCAAGGGATCACAACCCCTCACCAGCAAGGGAACAAAACTGGATGGAGAATGAATGTGACAAATTAACAGAAGCAGGCTTCAGAAGGTGGGTAATAACAAACTTCTCTGAGCTAAAGAAGCATGTTCTAACCCAGCGCAAGGAAACAAAGAACCTTGAAAAAAGGTTAGATGAAATGCTAATGAGAAAAACCACTGTGGAGGAGGACATACACAACATGATGGAGCTGAAAAACACAGCATGAGAACTTCATGAAGCATACACAAGTTTCAACAACTGAATCGATCAAATGGAAGAAAGGATATCAGAGATTGAAGATCAACTCAATGAAATAAAATGAGAAGGCAAGATTAGAGAAAAAAGTGAAAAGAAATGACCAAAGCCTCCAAGAAATATGGGATTTTGTAAAAAGACTTAATCTGTATTTGATTGGTGTACCTGAATGTGATAGGGTGAATGAAACCAAGTTGGAAAACACTCTTCAGGATATTATCCAGGAGAATGTCCCCAACCTAGCAAGAAAGGCCAACAGTCAAATACAGGAAATATAGAGAACACCACAAAGATATTCCTCAAGAAGAGCAACCCCAAGGCACATAATAATCAGATTCACCAGGGTTGAAATGAAGGAAAAAATGCTAAGGGCAGCCAGACAGAAAGGTCAAGTTACCTGCAAAGGGAAGCCCATCAGACTCACAGCAGATCTCTCAGCAGAAACCCTACAAGCCAGGAGAGAATGGGAGTCAATATTCAACATTCTAAAAGAAATGAATTTTCAACCCAGAATTTAATATCCAGCCAAACTAAGCTTCATAAGTGAAGGAGAAATAAAATCCTTTATGGACAAGCAACTTCTGAGAGATTTTGTCACCACCAGGCCTGCCTTAAAAGAACTCCTGAAGGCAGCATCAAACAGGGAAAAGAACAACCAGTACCAGCCACTGCAAAAACATACCAAACTGTAAAGACCATCAACACTATAAAGAAACTGCATCAATTAACAGGTGAAACAACCAGCTAACATCAAAATGGCAGGATCAAATTCACACATAACGATATTAATCTTAAATGTAAATGGGCTAAATGCACCAATCAAAAGACACTGACTGGCAAATTGGATAAAATGTCAAGACCCATTGGTGTGCTGTATTCAGGAAACCCATCTCATGTGCAAAGACACACATAGGCTCAAAA
The DNA here is from genome assembly GCF_001604975.1 of Cebus imitator. Classification (NCBI taxonomy): domain Eukaryota; kingdom Metazoa; phylum Chordata; class Mammalia; order Primates; family Cebidae; genus Cebus; species Cebus imitator. The sequence goes on from NW_016107438.1 coordinate 732,120, forward strand.
TACATTTACCAGGCAAATGGAGAGCAAAAAGAAAGCAGGGGTTGCAATCCTAGTCTCTGATAAAATAGACTTTAACCCAACAAAGTTCAAAAGAGACAAAGAAAGGCATTACATAATGGTAAAGAGATTAATGCAACAAGAAGAACTAACTATTCTAAATATATATGCACCAAATACAGAAGCACCCAGATACATAAAGCAAGTTCTTTATAACCTACAAAGAGACTTAGACTCCCACACAATAATAGTGGGAGACTTCAACGCTTCACTGTCAATACTAGACAGATCAATGAGACAGAAAATTAACAAGCATATTCAGGACTTGAACTCAGATCTGGATCAAGCAGACCTAATAGACATCTATAGAACTCTCCACCCCCAACCCACAGAATATACATTCTTCTCAGCACCACATCGCACTTATTCTAAAATTGAGCACATCATGAGAAGTAAAACACTCCTCAGCAAATGCAAAAGAACGGAAATAACAAGAAACAACCTCTCAGACCACAGCACAATCAAATTAGAACTCAGGATTAAGAAACTCACTCAAAACCACACAGCTACATGAAAACTAAACAACCTGCTCCTCAATGACTACTGGACAAATAATGAAATGAAGGCAGATATAAAGATGTTCTTCAAAAAAAATGAGAATGAAGACACAACGTATGAGAATCTCTGGGACACTTACTTTTAAAGCAGTGTCTAGAGGGAAATTTATAGCGCTAAATGCCCACCAGAGAAGTCAGGAAAGATCTAAAATCTACACCCTAACATCACGATTAAAAGAACTAGAGGAGCAAGATCACACAAATTCAAAAGCTAGCAGAAGACAAGAAATAACTAAGATCAGAGCAGAACTGAAGGAGATAGAGACACAAAAACCCTTCAGAAAATCAATAAATCCAGGAGCTGTTTTTTTGAAAAAGATCAACAAAATAGATAGACCACTAGCCAGACTGATAAAAAAAGAGAGAAGATTCAAAGGCAAGAAGTAACTAAGAGCAGAACTGAAGGAGATAGAGACACAAAAATCCCTTCAAAAAATCAATAAATACAGGAGCTGGTTTTTTGAAAATGATAAACAAAATAGATAGACTGCTAGCCATACTAATAAAAGGAAAAGAGAGAGGATTCAAAAGATGCAATAAAAAATGATAAAGAGGATATCACCACTGATTCCACAGAAATACAACGTACCATCAGAGATTACTACAAACACCTCTATTCACATAAACCAGTACAGCTAGAAGAAATAGATAAATTCCTGGACACTCACACTCTCCTAAGACTAAACCAGGAAGAAGTTGAATTCATGAACAGACCAATAATAAGGTCTGAAGTTGAGGCAGCAGTTAATAGCCTGCCAGCCAAAAGAAGTCCAGGACCAGGTGGGTTCACAGCTGAATTCTACCAGTGGTACAAAGAGGAGCTGGTACCATTCCTTCTGAAACTATTCCAAATAATGCAAAAAGAGGGAATCCTTCCTAATTCATTTTATGAGACCAACATCATCCTGATACTGAAACCTGGCAGAGATGTAACCACAAAAGAAAATTTCAGACCAATATCTGCAATAAACATTGATGTGGAAAGCTTCAATAAAATACTGGCAAACCGAATCCAACAGCACATCAAAAAGCTTATCCGTCAAGATCAAGTAGGCTTCATCCCAGGGATGCAAGGCTGGGTCAACATACACAAGTCTATAAACATAATCCACCACATAAACAAAACCAAAGACAAAAACCACACGATCATCTCAATAGATGAAGAGAAGACTTTTGACAAAATTCAGCAGCCCTTTATGCTAAAAACTCTCAACAAACTACATCTTGATGGATTGTATCTCAAAATAATAAGAGATATTTATGACAAACCCACAGCCAATATCTTACTGAATGGGCAAAAACTGGAAGCACTTACTTTGAAAACTGGCACAAGACAAGGATGCCTTCTCTCACCACTCCTATTCAACAGAGTATTGAAAGTTCTGGCTAGAGCCATTGGGCAAGAAAAAGAAATAAAGGTCATTCAAATAGGAAGAGAGGACATCGAATTGTCGATGTTTGCAGATGACATGATTGTATATTTAGGAAACCCCATGATCTCAGCCCCAAATCTCCTTAAGCTGATAATCAACTTCAGCAAAGTCTCAGGATACAAAATTAATGTGCAAAGATTGCAAGTATTCCTCTACACCAATATTAGACAAACAGAGAGCCAAATCATAAGTGAACTCCCATTCATAATTGTTACAAAGAGAATAAAAGACCTAGAAATACAACTAACAAGGGATGTGAAAGACCTCTTCAAGGAGAACTTTCTTCACATAATTGAAAAAAGCCACCTTAATCTTTACATGGAATCAAAAAAGAGACTGCATAGCCAAGACAATTCTAAGAAAAAAGAACAAAGCTGGAGG
>NW_016107438.1:734568-752598 GCF_001604975.1 Cebus imitator
AAAAAAAAAAAAAAAAAAAAAAAAAGCAAAAAAACCCAAGCTGGAGGCATCACCCTATCTGACTTCAAACTAGATTATAAAGGTACAGTAATCAAAACAGCATGGTACTGGTACCAAAACAGAGATATAGATCAATGGAACAGAACAGAGGCCTCAGAAAGAATGCCCACAGAGCTACAACCATCTGACCTTTGACAAACCTAACAAAAATAAGCAATGAGGAAAGGATCCCCTATTTAATAAATGGTGTTGGGAAAACTGGCTAGCCATATGCAGAAAGCTGAAACTGGATCCATTCATTGCACCTTATACAAAAATTAACTCTAGATGGATTAAAGATTTAAACATGAGGCCTAACACCATAAAAACTCTAGAAGAAAACCTAGGCAGTACCATTGGGACATAGGCATGGCCAAGGACTTCATGACTAAAACACCAAAAGCAATGGCAACAAAAGCCAAAATAGACAAAACGGGGTCTAATTAAACTTAAGAGCTTCTGCACAGCAAAAGAAACGATCAATAGAGTGAATGGGCAACCAACAGAATGGGAAAAAATTTTGCAATCTACCCATCCGACAAGGAGCTAATATCCAGGATCTATGGAGAACTTAAACAAATGTACAAAGAAAAAAAACAAAACAAAACAGAAAAACAACCCCATCAGAAAGTGCGCAAAGGATATGAACAGACACCTTTCAAAAGAAGACATTTATGCTGCCAACAAACATAAGAAAAAAAGCTCATTATCTCTTGTCATTAGAGAAATGCAAATCAAAACCACGCTGAGTTACCACCTCATGCCAGTTAGAATGGCGATCATTAAAAAATCTGGAGACAACAGATGCTGAAGAGGATGTGGAGAAATATGAATGCTTTTACACTGTTGGTGGGAGCGTAAATTAATTCAGCCATTGTGGAAGACAGTGTGGTGACCCCTCAAGGATCTATAAATAGAAATACCATTTGGCCCAGCAATCCCTTTACTGGGAATATACCCAAAGGATTATAAATCACTCTATTATAAAGACACATACACACGTATGTTTATTGCGGCACTGTTCACAGTATCAAAGACTTAGAACCAACCCAAATGCCCATCAATGATAGACTGAATAAAGAAAATGTGGCACATAGACACTATGAAATACTAAGCAATCATAAAAAAGGATGAGTTCATGTGCTTTACAGGGACATGGATTAAACTAGAAATCATCATTCTCAGCAAACTTACAGAACAGAAAACCAAACACCACATGTTCACTCATAAGTGGGTGTTGAACAATGAGAACACACAGACACAGGGAGGGGAACATCACACGCTGGGGCCTGGGGGGTGGGGGGCTAGGGGAGGAATAGCACGGGGAGGGGGATTGAGGATGGATAGCATTAGGAGAAATACCTAATGTAGATGATGGGGCGATGGATGCAGCAAAGCACCACCATGGCATGTGTATATCTATGTAACAAACCTATACGATCTGCACATGTGCCCCAGAACTTAAAGTATGATAAATTTTTAAAAAGAAATTAACTGAGTAACCAAATACGACTTCTTCCCCAAAAACCTATGGAAATAAATAAATAAGCCACCAATTACGCACACACAAAAAGAAGTTAAACTAATGACACTATAAAGAAAAACTCAACGAGACAACAGGACTAGTATTTCCTGTTGTACTAGTATATCCAATAAGTGAGAATCTTGATTGAATCCTGCTTAGGGGATGAGGGTAGCTATTTTAAAAGGAGAGACAAATGGAAAATCTGAAATCAGGACTTCATATTAAATTAGGAAAGTATTTTAAGTGGAACAATGGTATTGAGGTTATATAGAATCACGTTCTTAGGAGATGCATAGTTAAGTATTGTCATGTCTACAACTTTCTTTGAAATAGTTCATATAAAGCAAATATGGCAAAATATTAAAAAAGAAAGAAATTTAACTAAGGAGGTAAAAGATCTGTATACTGAAAACTATAAAACACTCATGAAAGAAACCGAAGACACAAATAAATGGAAAAATATCCCCTGTTCATAGATTAGAAGAGTTAATATGGCTTTTCACTTTCTTGATAATATCTTTGAAACACAAAATTTTTTACTTTAGATGATGTCTGATTTATCTATTTTTTTCTTTTGTTTCTTGTGTTTTCAGTGTCTTATCTAAGAAACTCTTGCTTACTTCAAAGTCATGAAAATTAAGCCTATGTTTTCTTCTAAGTATGCTATAGTTTTGGCTCTTACATTTAGGTATTTGATGTATTTTTATTTAATTATATATATGATGTAGGGTCGGACTTCATTCTTTTGTATGTGGATATCTAGTTGTCCTTGTACTATTTGTTAAAAAGAAAATATAATGGGGTAAATCTCCACTGAATTGTCTTAGCAATTTTGTTTTTGTTTTTGAACTCCTATCTGTAACAGACTTAGCAACTTTGTTGAAAATCAAGTGATTGTAAATGTGATGGTTTGTACCAAACTGTCCTGATTACTGTACCTCTATAGTAAGCTTTAAAATCAGAAAGTGTGATTCCTCTTTGTTCATCTTTCTTAAGATTGTTTTGCCTCCTTCTGCCATGTAAGGAAAAAAAAAGAATGTTTTGGATATTTTATGGCCTTTACATTTTCATGTGAATAGTAAAATTAGTTTATCAACATCTGCAAAGAGTCAGTTGGGGTTTTCATAGGGATTGAATGGGATTTTTAGGTCAATTTGTGGAGTATTGCCATCTTAGCAATATTACATCTTTCTCTTTATGAGCATGGATATCTTTCCATTTACATAGGTCTTCTTTACTTTCTTCAATGATATGTTGTAGTTTTCAGTATACAAGTCTTGTACTTTTGTTAAGTTTATTCATATTTTCTTCTTTTTGATGATATTATAAATGAAATTGTTTTCTCAATTTCATTTTTGTGTTGTTCATTGGTAGTGTATGAGATTATAGTTGATTTTCTTTATTAAGCTTATATCCAGCAGCCTTGTTGAATTTGATTATTATTTTAGTTTTTGTTTGTGTGTGTGTAGATACCTCAAGTTTTCTATATGCAAGACTTAAGTCATCTGTGACTAGACATAGTTTTACTTCTTCCTTTGCAAACTGGATGCTTTTTATTTCACTTTCTTTCTTAATCATCCTGGCTAGAACATCGAGAGTCATATTAAATAGAAGTACCAAGTGGTAACATTCTCAACTTGTTTCTAATCTTATAAGTAAAGCATTCACATTTTTCACCCTTAAGTGTGATGTTAGCTGGGTGTTTTTGTAGATACTCTTTATAAAAGTGTTGAGGAACTGTCCTTTTATTGTTAGATTGTTAAGTGTGTGTGTGTGTGTTTTTTAACATGAAGTAGAAAAATCTTTGCTTTTTCTAGTATTTTAAGGTGGGAAGTTAGGTTATTGATTTGATATATTTTTTTCTTTTTTAATGTAGGCATTTAAAACTGTAAGTTTCTCTTTAAGCACTGCTTTATCTGCATCCCATAAAGTTTGGTATGTTGTATATTCATTTCCATTCATCTCAAAGTAGTTTCCAATTTTCCTCATATGTGTCTTATTTGACACATTATTTATTAATATTAGTGCACTATTTAATTTCTGCATATTTGTTAACTTCCCAAATTTACTTATTATTGATTTAGAATTTCATTCAGTTGTGGTAGGTAGAGAACATACTTTGCATAATTTCAATGTTTTTGAATTGATTGAGGTTTGTGCTATAATCTAGTGTATTGGCCATCCAAAAGAATGTTCCCTATGCACTTGAAAAGAATGGGTATTCTGCTGTTGTTGAGCACAGTGTTCTACAGATGTCTGTTAGAGTTGGTTTAAAGTTGTTCGAGTATGCTACCATTTTATTAGGTAACATTAGGCAATAACTTTTTTTTTTTTAGTGTGTCGATGGTATAGTATTTGACTATTGATTTTCTAAACCCATTTTCCCCTAAGTCCTTTGTTTTTAATTGTGGGGATTTGAATAGCACTATAAGTTCTAGAAATACTAAGTTATAGGAGAGCTGGCTGTATGTGTGAAGTGAATACATTTTATTTTAGGTAAATTATACCTCAATAAGTTGATCTAAAAATAAATTCATAATTTTAGGGAAAAGTTAAGACTATAAGCTACTCTTCTTTAGGATAAAAAATTAATTTATAACCAGAAAGCTTTTGAAGACTTGACTTACCTCTTTAAAAGAAATTAAAGAATATCCATCACACTTTCTTCTAAACAGTATTTAAATTCATTTTTATCTCCAGTAGTCTTGTAATATAAATTCAATTCTTTCTTCCTAAATTCTTGAGCAAAATGCATTTGCCTTTATTATTATTATTTAAAGTTTAAAAAAGTGATTGATTGGCAATACCTGATCTTAAAATCCTAGCTGTCAATCATCTCAGACTAGAACAGGTTATTTACCAACAGTTGTTCCTTAATTTAAAATACAATGTTCTCATTCTTTATGTTCATTAAAAAGAAAGGGTTGATTTCAACTCTTGCTCTTCTCTTGATATTACTTGCAAGGTAGAAAGCAATTTTGCATAGATTAAAAGCCTAAATCAATCGTTAAAAGCAGGTAGACTTGTCAAGTCATCTTAACGGATTCATTGAGAATTCAAACAAATAATAAATCATAGCCTTCATTACATGTCTTTAGCTTGGAAGAAATCTTTTTTCAATGAGAAAGCTAATCATTTAACAAATATGTGTTCCCATGGGAAGATATGTTTGGGTATACCATAGCTCTAACCCTCAACATCCTAAAGAAGAAAATTTAACACAACAAAACCCTTTCACTACCTACTAAAAGTAAAGCACAGTATAAACCTGCCTTAACTACAGCAGATAATTTTGAAGGCATGTTTTGAAATTGATGGCACAGTTTTAATATTAAGCTCAACAAACATCATTAGGCATCTAGCTTGAGAACTAAAATAACAAGGGTTAGTGATTAATGCTGTCATTGTTTTTCCAGTTTTTCATTTTAATAGATCTGTCTTGTATGGTTCATTCTAGATGATATTGTTAAATTTCTCATGATTTGGTGATAGCTGGAAATACTGATAGGTATAAAAACAAATGAACACTTTAAAAATACGCATCATATCAAAAAAGTGAACAGATTTTTGAGTAAATTTTAGCATAAACATTTAGTCTAGATGTAAATTAATGAAAATTTACCCTGTTGTTTTCACCCCAGATGCTCTTCTTCCTTTATATAACTTACAACAATTTATTTGTGTGCATTTATTTTCATGTTTATTTGTTTAATGCCTATATCCCATGTTTGACTCCTATGTATATAGTTTTAAGCACTCTATATCCAGCATCTAGTACCATGCCTGGCACATATTATGCACTATAACACATAGTATGCTCTGTGGCACATCAAAAATTTGTGGAAATGACCAAATAGATAAAATATCAAGAGATCTGCTCTGAAATCCAGTCTTGAATTCTTTCTGACTTAGTAAATAACTTGAGTAAGTCACTCTCTACTTTGTCTTCCTTCGTTTAGCAAATAATAATACTTGTATATAATATATTTCATATTTATAATACTCATTTTTACAGTATTCACTGAGTGATTACTATGTACCAGGTACTCTTTCTGCTTTTAGCGGCGCAACAGTGAACCAAAAATTACAAAAATCGCTGCCTTCATGGAGCTTACATTCTAGTAGAATCTGTTCTTTGCTTTTGGTCTACACAACAACCCTATGAAGTGGGTAGAGCTGCTAATTCTGTTGATTTACTAATGTGGAAGTAGAGGCTATGTGAGATTAAGTGTCTAGTAAAGATCAATCAGCTAGTGAGTTCGAGAAGCAGATATTTGTTGTCCAGTACTTTTCCCATTTTGTCATCCTTTCTCCTCTAACTCCTCATCTAGCATGTGAACATTTTCTGAGGAAAAGTAAAATCCAATTTATTTAACATCTTCTGTAATATAGACTATGTAAATACAAAGTGATAACATGACTCAGGTTTTAAAGCAGTTTTAAAAACTGACATTTCAAGATACTTTTAATCTAAAGAAAATTTAAAATTTTAGTCCGAGTCCTTTTTTTTTAGATATGGCCTGTTACTATTTCATAATACCTGCCTCTTAAACCTAGACTCTTGACTGCAGGAGTTGGGACTTCCTATTGTTGAATGTTCTAATACTCTACATTAGCATGGAAATCTAGACATTGCCCATAGTGGATAATGTATTAGCTGCTAAGCAAGGGAAATTATTATGCCATCTGTTGCCTCTTATAAGGTGTGTTATCACCCAACTCACTTTCTGAATCAACACACCAAAGGCACCATAAGTAATGTAATTATGGTAGTTTGTACATTTTTCAACTGAAAAANATAAGTAATGTAATTATGGTAGTTTGTACATTTTTTATAAGAAACAAAAAACCTGCCTTTGTGCCTCTTCTAAATTTTAATCGATGCCTTGGAAAAGTTATTTCTGTCCTTCAAACTTTGTTTCCATGATATAATCCTTTATTAGACCATCAGATACCCCATATTCAAACTTAAAACAAGAATTAGTTATTGTTATGAACTTAACAACGGTTCTTTGGCATTCTTAGTAAGTTACTCATAGAAAATCAGATATTTAATTTAATCCAATCATTAAAAATTCTAGAAAGCACTGAAATGCCTCCAAATATTCTTAAGCTTGCATAGAGGACACTGGACATGGAAAATATATCTATTTGATGGAAATGACAAAGTAATTTCTTTATAAATCTGACCTAATGGCCACATAATTCTATTTGATTTTTGTCCCACTAATGAATTGGATTACCATAGAAAAAATACTTCTCTAAATATGTTCCTTGAGTATATTTCCTAAGAAATTAACCAGTAAGGGAGAAGAAAGATTTCTCTAGTTAAATGTGATTTTTTAAATGCTTGGTTAAAGAGGTTTCTTCACTATACGATTTCTCAGAACTGTAACTATATGAATATGTTAGTGTGTATTATAATCTCTAGTGGGCAATATTCTTCCCAGTCACAGAAAGATTTCTTCTTAGGAATATCTTGTGAGACTAGTGTTCTGGAAAACACTACCTTAGAGTAAATGTTAGTATTTGCATTATAGCCATGAAGTCTATATCTTTATTACAGTTGTTTTTCAGTTCTCTTCTACTGCAGCGTACTCTCTCTGGGTACTCTCAATTATACTCAAAGCTTTAAATGCCACTTGTAGTCTGAGGATGACTGTTTGTGTAACTTCACCAACTCTGTCTCCTGAGCTTTAAATACATATGCACACCTGCCTACCCAATTTTTCCAACCGAGTATTGAGGACTTCAAACTCAATTATCCAAAACTGAGCTCGATGGCTTCCTCTCAAACCCATTTCTCTTGCCGCTTTCCTGTTTTATTATTGGAGCTCACTGATATCCATTCAGCAACCCAAGCCAGACACCTGGGAGCCATCCTTAACTATTTTTTACTCACTCTCCCTTCTTATACAACCATCAACATAACCTAACTACCCTCATTCTTTATAGCCCTCAAGTAAGTCCACTTCACTCAAATTGGATTTAACTTAAGACTTTATTATCTTACATAGATTGCCAAAGTAACCCATCATTCAATAGAAATATAATGTCAGACACAACACAAGCCATGTATGTAATTTGAAATTTTTTAATAGACACATTAAAAAACATAAATATGAGATGAAATTAATTTCTAAAACATATTTTATTTAACCCAATATATACAATATATCATCATTGCAACATATAATCACTATAAAATTGTGGATGTATATAAAGGAATGATATGTTTTACATTGCAGTTTTTACACTAAATCTCTGATGACCAATGTGTATTTTCCACGTTAAATCATCTCAATTTGTCCCAGTCACATTTGAAGAGCTCAGTAGCCACATGTGGCTGATGGCTGTGATATTGGACAGCATAGCTCTGACCAATTTCCCTGCCTGCAGACTCTCCCCTTCTAATTCATTCTCCCCCACTGCAGCCAGTGTAGCATACTTGATTCTATCACTTCACTGTTGAAGGTCCTTGATTGATTTTGCATTGCATCAGCTTTCAAGACCCATGATAATAAGCTGTACTTACCTCTGAAGCCTCATCTCACTCAGCCCCACTCTAAGCTCCATACATACTGATCTCTTTATGGTTGTTTCCCAAATATATGATGCTTTCTCTCCTCTAGGCCTTTGTACATGTTGCCTTCTGCTTAGGACTATCTTCCCCAAATATTTTGCCAAATGAACTCCTATTTAGGTCTCAATTAATCCAGAAATCTTCCCTCAATGCAAAAGTTTGAATAAACTTCTACTCCTATGAACTCTCATTGTATCATCTGCTTACCTAATATTAGAATTTATTGCAGTGTATCTTATTGTATCCTATGAGGTAAACTCTATCACAGCTTATCTCTCCTGCTGGACTGTGAGCTCCGTGAAGGAAGGTAGCAAACTGTGGTTCATTTTTTTCTCATAGATCATAGATAGTCCATGGCTGGTGCAGGGACTCAAACTTCTCCCACTCAGTCATCCTTACGTGTCAGTTTGTCACCGTATCCTCACAAGAGGGCTACTGTAGCTCCAGGTACTAGACTCAAGTGCAAGACAGGAAAAAAAAGAAAGGGAACTATGATAGCCACATCTGTCCTTTTCATGAGGAAATCAAAACCTTCACAGAAACCCCCAGTATGCTTCCTTTTAGAGCTCATTGGCTGGTACTCGGTCACATGGCCACACCTGGCTTCAAGGAGGCGGAACAAGGTAAATACTGACTGCACAGTAGAAGGTGGCAGGGAGAAAGGAAATGGGAACACCTAGTGAGCCAGATAAACATAAATGTTTGCTGTAAGTACTTCTTTGAGGTCTTTCTCTCTCCTCAACCCCTATGACTCCATGGGTAGAGATGAAACTCTCATACTAATATAGTGACAGCTGATTCTGCTAGCTAGGTGATCCCAAATTGCTGAGCCTTGTTTCTTCAACCAGAGATAGCATCAGAAATGAAGACGAATAAAAATTGATCTAGAATGTAACGTAGATGATCCAGTCAGAGCAGACTGCTTCTTAGTGGCAGGAGTGCTGTTCTGGCCATGATTCTGCTTTATAAGGCAGCCTCTCTGGCAATAAGCATCAAGTAAGAGTATGATGCAAAAATATCTATTGATCTTGCCAGCATTTATTGAACTACCGTGATTCATTCTTCAACACTCACTTCCTGATAAATAGAAACAAAGTCAAAATGATCGAGTGCCTTGAAAGGGTCAGTGTTTCTGGCTCTGGAAATACACTCTGCTCTGCCTCCCCATTTATTTCTCATCAGTGGATTTGCTTCAGATGTCATCTAGCAGCAGGAAGACCATTACTGCATGGACATGTCCTATTACAGTGACATTCATTCAATTTCCTAAAGTAAAGGATGGGCCATGGACTGTCTGGATGCCTCTAAAAATATAACACAAGCAGCTTACATTTAAATGGTGATGAGACAGTTAAAAATTTGGAAACCTTGAGTTTATGCGTATTTAATGACAGTGATAGCTAATTTTTTATTCTTTGAGTTAAAAGGCTTGGTAGTATCAAAGACCATTAGAATTCCTGGAAAATTTCCAAACCTTATACTATTATATAGTCTTCAATGTTGTTTCCTACCAAATTCTTTCATCAGAACTGCTGTAGAGTTGCAAAACTGATGATGGACCTCACCTTCCTGCCTGTCTACAGGCCCAGAAGAGAGTACTAGTAAGTAACAAATGGGGAAAGCCCATCCAGTAGGAGGGGAAAAAAAAGAAGAGAAAAAGAAAAATGTCTAAATAATCCCCAAACTCTGTAGTCTATCATTTAATTACCTAGGGTTGACTATTTCCCTAAATCAGCATTTGTAATTGTAAACAGATCTGCTCATTTGAATCTTTCTTTCTTGGACCAACATCATGCATGATGTGGCATTCTCCTATTATGCAAACAAAGGCATCGATCTTTAATTGATGTGGAAGTTGTTTACTGTGAGGTTTTATGAAGAGCAATTATTGCACTGGAAAAAGATCCAGTAGTTATTCATCTTTACAAATTTTGATTTGGGTGAAAATGCATCTGATCTCTAGGGTTCAATAGTGGAGAATGAATTTACATGTTAGATCCACATTTATATCATTTTTCCAGATCTCAGATTCCTGATGCATTTGTAGTTTTTGCCTAACAAATGTTAACTTCAGGCTTACTTCCTTCTCAATATATTGTAGCTTTTATTCTTCCCTAAATATACTCAAACACATTATCAAAATTTTTGCTTCCATGAGTACACTTCACCTTCGTCAAGGTCAGAGATCCTGTCTTCATCACCTTTGTAAGTCTGTAACACAGCACAATGCCTAGTCACAGAAGGCATTCAAATAAAAGCTGAAGGAAATGAATTTCTCCTGAATCAATGATTTGAAACAAATAAAATCATCTGTTTGTCTGCCTTGCCTTATCTGCAAGAGAGGCAAGTATTTTGATTTATATTACAGGTATATTTTGAGAATCAATATACAGTGGTTAAAGAGTAATCATTCAGAGGGTGATTGTTACACAAAATTCAGGAAAAAAGAAATCACCCTGTGGGTCTCTGCTGTTATATGTCTACATAAAATCCTACTCTCCTTGTTTTGCTGACATTGCAAGTACCTCAGCAATTTGCTGCTCCCACCCAGTCCCAATCTAAACAGTATTAATGCTTTGCAGGCTTCTCATTTCCATTGAATAGCTGCTCTTCAGATTTAGTATAATCTCAAAATTTAATTAGCAATCAGAGCAAAGGTCAAAGTCTCACTACATGGACTGAGAGAAAGGGTAAAGGTGATTACATTTTTGCCTGATGCCCATTGCTCATTTGAAATAACTCAAGTTCTTAAGAACTGAAGCCGGCAATGGTGTGAAACCAGATGTGTTTACCCATCTGCTGTTCCTGATAACTGAAGCTACTTCATCAACATTGATTAATATGCTCTGGCAGGTGCATGTCTTTAGAGATCAGTTTAAATTATTAAACCCCTTGCTTACACAGAGGCTTCAAGAATCCGCCCCAGCTTTACGTCTTGCCCATGGTCAGGGATCATGAGGGGGCTGGACAATGCTCTTGTGACTTTTTCACTGCCATCAGGATTTGAAGTCTTTGCTTAGAGAGTCTCAGCCTGCCTTTAATATGTCCTTACCCTTTAACCCAATACTTCTTCTTCTTCTTTTTTTTTTGAGACAGTCTTGCTCTCTTGCCCAGGCTGGAGTGCAGTGGCACGATCTTGGCTCACTGCAACCTCCACCTCCTGGGTTCGAGTGATTGTCCTGCCTCAGCCTCTCAAGTAACTGGGACTACAGGTGCCCGCCACTGCACCTGGCTAATTTTTGTATTTTTAGTAGAGATGGGGTTTCACCATATTTGCCAGGCTGGTCTTGAACTCCTGACCTTAAGTGATACACCCATCTTGGCCTCCCAAAGTGCTAGGATTACAGGTGTGAGCCACACCCAGCCTGACCCAATAATTCTACTTCTGGGAATTTAATTGAATAACATTGTCAGAGAGCTATTCAGATATTCATATATACAACATTTGTAATAACATGGTTATAATATCAAAAACCTGAAAACAGTCAAATTACTTAAGTAGGAGATTACATAATGATACAGCCACACTATACTATGCAGCTACTAAAAATCATTTAGCAAGATTGGAAAATGCTCATTTTATACTACAAGGTGAAAATAGTAGAATGCAAATATAGATACATAGTGTAATTTTGTAAATAAACTATACATATATATGCATATAATTTTGGAAAATGTATTTGTATTGGTTAGTAGGATTATAGATATTTGCAAATTTTTTCCTATTTAAGTCAATCTGTATTGTCCAGGTTTTCCATAATTTTATCAAAAACAGTTAATTTTCAATAATAAATTAGTTCAACTTTTTTTTAATAAGTGATAATTAAAAGGCAGTGGTTCACACATAGAAAAGAGCGGGAACATCCTCATGAAGGAACAAATTTAAAGATGAGAAGCAGAGACAGCAAGATCAGCAGCGATCAAGGTGCCAGTGCAGGAGAGGGAGCACTTCCAGATTTGGGTCATCCTGGCCTGGGGGCCTCTAAGAAAAAGGTGAAAATTTTATGCCAAGTTCAACAAATACAGAGCTCAATACTGATTTCAGATGATAAAGTAGTAACACATTGTAGATGATAAGGAATCTGCTACATTGGCTCTGTTCACTGTAGCAGCGTGGCCAGTAAGAGAGATGCTTGCGTCAGGAGGCAGAGCTGCCTCTTGACTAAGGTCGAGTCTGGAAGCACAGATGGAAGAGCAGAGCCTGTTGTAGGTTGTGAGGGAGAGGAAGCAAACCCAGCAGGCAGAGCAAGCATAAAGTTTATTGCCAGGAACACAGCAATGGAAAATGCAAGGGTGGGTAATATTCAGAGATCCAAATCCAGCAGCCAGAGGGAGCCTTTAAAAGTTAAATCTAGTTTGTCATTCCTCTGCTCAAAATCCTCCAATAGCAACTCATTTCACCCAGAATAAAAGCCATAGTCATAAAATCTGAATTTAAAACATGTGCCCTTGGAAATCAGCTTGAGGTATCATGTTGTTCTTGGACTGCAAAACGATGGCAGAATCTCCCCAGTTGCTGTCAGCCATACTGGCCTTTGCTTTTTTTTTTTTTTTTTTTTTTCAGTTCCCTAAGGACCTCTGAAGAGCCCTAACAACTAAACCTGGAAGCTTGGAACCTACAGCGGATTTCATCCACAAGGGGTCCCAGGAGAGAAAGCCTTGATAACAGAGGCGAGTTGGAATCTAGGTCTGAGGGACTGCGGGGAGTGTAGTGACGATTTGGGTCTGGAACATAAAGTGTCATTGTGCCCTTGGGGCAACTGCAGTTGTGCAGGTATCAAATCCTCTGCTTCAAACAAACAAACAAACAAACAAACAAACAAATCACCAATGTCCTCAACTGCTTCAAGCAGCTTTCAGTAATAAGACTATATTTCAGGTTCACCCGCCTGCATTTATTTGTACCACCAAGATCTGAAATGATGCCACAGCCATCATGGAAAAGTAGCGTGGGGAGAGAGAGGAATGTGGAAGAGGAGAAAGGCGAAGGTAATCCCTGGAAAGCCTGCTGAACTGATCAAGATGGTATATGACTGCACCCTGACCCGTTCCATCAAAGCAGAATCAGAAGTGCTGCTGTGATTTCCAGAAGAGCAAAACCAGTAGGATGCACTCATTCTAACTGTGCACTGAGGAGCCTTTGGACTAAATCTAACCCAACTTTTCTGAGGTCAAAGACTGAGTCAGTGAGAGAGCTGAGAATAGAACACCTGAGCGCCTGATGCCCACCTGTGCCCTGTCTGTGAAACCATACAGAGCAAGGTGTGTGCACACAAAGCATTTTTTATTATTGTGATGGGAAGCAGGGCTTTCCAAGTTTAGAAACTTCTTTGAAACCAGAGGTTCAGTCTTTGCAACCGGCACATTGACAATGACATAAAACATATATTTCTGGCCGGGCGCGGTGGCTCACGCCTGTAATCCCAACACTTTGGGAGGCCAAGGCGGGTGGATCACGAGGTCAAGAGATCGAGACCATGCTGGTCAACATGGTGAAACCCCGTCTCTACTAAAATAATACAAAAATTCAGCTGGGCATGGTGGCGCGTGCCTGTAATCCCAGCTACTCAGGAGGCTGAGGCAGGAGAATTGCCTGAACCCAGGAGCCGGAGGTTACGGTGAGCGGAGATCGCGCCATTGCACTCCAGCCTGGGTAACAAGAGCGAAACTCCGCCTCAAGAAAAAAAAAAAAAAAAAACACACATATATTTCCTTTTTTTCCCAGTGAAAGGGACTTTTTCAAATAATAAATTAGAGGATTCAAAGATGTTTTCCTAGACATGAATGGTTGTTTAAAGCCGCACTTTTTTCTTATTTAAATGTAAATGAGTCTGAACGGAATGGATTTAAACTGTCACATGCATTTCTAAGTCACATTTTCCTCTACCTGTCTGAGCCAACATAGGGAAACACAGCAGTGAAACCTCATCATAAACAACAAGCCATGGTGTTCCACACAAGGAACAACTTCTTGATTACACATGCCTGTTTTTGCTAGGCCTTGACTTCGAGAGAATAAAAAAGAAAAGAAAAAAAGGTTGCAGTATAGTTTTGGTGCTGCTCCAAGTCATGAGGGTTTCTCAGGTAGGCTAATAATTTTGTGTACCCACAAACTGTTACTAAATACATACTTTTTTGGCTGAGTGTGGCAAGGAGTAGGAGGACTTTTGTGGCAGCAGTTGGCTTGTCCTATCCTATGCTATCTAAAATGGTAGCCATTAGACACACTTGGCTCTTTAAATTTAACTGCAAATTAATTAAACCAAAATTCAATTTAAAAATTGGTTCTTTACCAGCTACTCATACCAGTTGCATTTCAAGTGCTAAATAGCTACCTGTGGATACTGGCTATTGTATTAGACAGCACTGATATGGACCCTTTCTTTCCATCACTGCAGAAAGCTTTACTGGACAGTACTGTTATGTCCCAAATAATTCAGGTTCCAAATATATGTGCCCCTTGCTGTGCTCATCTACTGACAAGGCAGTTTCATGGTAATCTGTTATATTCTAACATTCATTCATTCAGCATGTATTGATTGAACACCTACTACACTTCCTGGCTTTGTTTGGCTATGGTCCAAATAGGTACCTGTGGCTTCAGATTTCAAAGAAGTCCCCGAGGCAGAAAATGGGAAGACCCATGGTAATGTTTGATTTGAGACTGTTGGTAGAAAAAACTCACATTTTTCTGTTTATTTACACTCTCAATACTCTACTTTTGAAACTGTGTGTGTGTGCATGTGTGTGTGTGTGTATGTGTGTGTGTGCACCTGTGTGTGTCTGTGTGTAAAGTTTCCCACACCAAGCAAATCTCGAATACTCTGCAGACACCAACCAGGTTTCCTAGAATTTAATTCAATTCGGACACTAATCAGAGTTAGCATCAGATTCCACAGGTCAAGGATTTAATCCCACAAGACTACTCCCAATTCAGACACCAGTCAGTCCAGGTTGTCATTCATGCTTCTAACCAGACAGCTATAAATCAGGCTCTCCACAATGCCCTCCTTAGGTGAGTCATTTGCTAGACTAGCACACAAAATGTATGAACAAAGTTTACTTACTATATTACTGGTGGATTATAAAAGACACAACTCAGGAACAACCAGAAAGGATGCATAGGGCAAGGGATGGAGAAGGGGTACGGAGCTGCCAAGCCCACTGCGGGCACACCACCCTCCCAGGACCTCCACATGGTCACCTACCCTGAAGCTCTCCAAATCCTGTAGTTTAGAGATTTTTATGCAGCCTTCATTACATTGAGATGATCAATTATTAACTCAGTCTCTAGCCCCTGTTTCCTTCCCATGGGGCTGAAAGATCCAAGCTTCTAATTCTGGTTTGGTCTTTCTGGTGATCAGCCTCCACCCAGAAGCCCACCAATGTTTGCCTCATTAGAATAAAATACATTCCCATCACCCAGAAAATTCCAAGGTATTAAGAGCTCTGTGTTAGGAACCAGGGTGAAGGACCAAATATTAGGGAAAAGATAGGCACTTAGGAAAACTATTGTTCAGGAAATTACTTTTAGGAGCTCTGTGACAGGAACTGGGGGCAGATATCAAATGTGTATTTTAAATTATGTCATACTATCCATTGTCACTGGAGATCAGAAATGGGCTTAGGGCAAACAACCCAGGGCACCAACATTGTGCACTTTATGATTATTATTATACTTTAAGTTCTGGGGTGCAAGTGCAGGTCATGCAAGATTGTTACATAGGTACACACATGCCTTGGTGGTTTGCTGCATCCATCCCCCCATCACCTACATTAGGTATTTCTCATAATGCTATCCCTCCCCAATCCCCCAGCGCCCTGCTATCTCTCCTTTAGCCTTCCCACCTGCTCAACAGGCCCTGGATGTTCCCTCCCTGTGTCCATGTGTTCTCATTGTTCAACACCCACTTATGAGTAAGAACATGCAGTGTTTGGTTTTCTGTTCTTGTGTCAGTTTGCTGAGAATGATGGTTTCCATCTTCATCCATGTCCCTGCAAAGGACATAAACTCATCTTTTTTTATGACTGCATAGTATTCCATGGTGTATATGTGGCACAATTTCTTTATCCAGTCTATCACTGATGGGCATTTGGGTTGGTTCCAGGTCTTTGGTGGTGTAAACAGTGCCACAATGAACATACAGGTGCATGTGTCTTTGTAATGGAAAGATTTATAATCCTTTGGATATACCTAGTAATGGGATTGCTGGGTCAAATGGAATTTCTATTTCTAGATCCTTGAGTAATTGCCTCACTGTCTTCCACAATGGTTGAACTAATTTGCACTCCTGCCAACAGTGTAAAAGTGTTCCTATTTCTCCACATCCTCTCCAGCATCTGTTGTCTCCAGATTTTTTAATGATCACCATTCTAACTGGCATGAGATGGTATCTCAATGTGGTTTGATCTGCATTTCTCTAATGACCAGTGACACTGAACATTTTTCTGTATGTTTGTTGGCTGTATAAATGTCTTCTTTTGAAAAGTGTCTATTCATATCCTTTGTCCACTTTTTGATGGGGTTGTTTTTTTCCTGCAAATTTGTTTAAGTTCTTTGTAGATTCTGGATATTAGCCCTTTGTTGGATGGGTAGATTGCAAAAATTTTTTCCCATTTTGTTGGTTGCCAGTTCACTCTAATGATTGTTTCTTTTACTGTGCAGAAGCTCTTAAGTTTAATTAGATCCCATTTGTCTATTTTGGCTTTTGTTGCCATTGCGTTTGGTGTTTTAGTCATGAAGTCCTTACCTATGCCTATGTCCTGAATGGTTTTGCCTAGGTTTTCTTCTAGGGTTTTTATGGTGTTAGGTCTTACATTTAAGTCTATAATCCATCTGGAGTTAATTTTAGTGTAAGGTGTCAGGAAGGGGTCCAGCTTCTGCTTTCTGCACATGGCTAGCCAGTTATCCCAACACCATTTATTAAACAGGGACTCCTTTCCCCATTGCTTTGTTTTTGTCAAGTTTATCAAAGATCTGATGGTTGTAGATGTGTGGCATTGCCTCTGAGGCCTCTGTTCTGTTCCTTTGGTCTATTTCTCTGTTTTGGTACCAGTACCATGCTGTTTTGATTACTGTAGCCTTGTAGTATAGTTTGAAGTCCAGTAGTGTGATGCCTCCTGCTTTGTTCTTTTTGCTTAGAATTGACTTGGCTATGCGGGCTCTCTTTTGGTTCCATATGAAGTTTAAGGTGTTTTTTTCCAGTTCTGTGAAGACGGTCATTGGTAGCTTGATGGGGATAGCGTTGAATCTGTAAATTACTTTGGGCAGTATGGCCATTTTCATAATATTGATTCTTCCTAACCAGTGTTTTTCCATCTGTTTGTGTCCTCTCTTATTCCCTTGAGCAGTGGTTTGTAGTTCTTCTTAAAGAAGTCTTTTACATCCCTTGTTACTTGTATTCCTAGGTATTTTATTCTTTTTGTAGCTATTGTGAATGAGAGTTCGCTCATGATTTGGCTCTCTCTCTGTTATTGGAGTATAGGAATGCTTTTGATTTCTGAAAATTGATTTTGTATCCTGAGACTTTGCTGAATTTGCTTATCAGCTTAAGGAGATTTGAGGCTGAGAGGATGGAGTCTTCTAAATATACAATCATGTTGTCTGCAAATAGAGACAATTTGACTTTTCTTTTCCTCATTGAATACCTTTATTTTTTTTCTTGCCTGATTGCTCTGGCCAGAACTTCCAATACTATGTTGAATAGGAGTGGTGAGGGAGGGCATACTTGTCTAGTGCCAGTTTTCAAGGGAATGCTTCCAGTTTTTGCCCATTCTGTGTGATATTGGATGTGGGTTTGTCATAAATATCTCTTATTATTTTGAGATATGTTCCATCAATACCTAGTTTATTGAGAGGTTTTTTTTTTTTTTTTTTTTTTTT
>NW_016107438.1:752748-797728 GCF_001604975.1 Cebus imitator
TTTGTATTTTTAGTAGAGACGGGGTTTCACCATGTTGACCAGGATGGTCTCGATCTCTTGACCTCGTGATCCACCCGCCTCGGCCTCCCAAAGTGCTGGGATTACAGGCTTGAGCCACTGTGCCCGGGTATTGAGAGTTTTTAGCATAAAATGCTGTTGAGTTTTGTCAAAGGCCTTCTCTGAATCTACTAAGATAATCATGTGGTTTTTGTCTTTGGTTCTGTTTATGTGATGGATTACATTTATAGATTTGCGAATGTTGAACCAGCCTTGTATCCCTGGAATGAAGCTGACTTGATTATGATGGATAAGCCTTTTGATGTGCTGTTGGATTTGGTCTGCCAGTATTTTGCTGAAGATTTTTGCATCAATCTTCATCATCGATATTGGCCTGAATTTTTCTTTTTTGCTTGCATCTTTGCCAGGTTTCAGTATCAGGATGATGTTGGTCTCATAAAATGAGTCAGGGAGGATTCTTTCTTTTTGCATTGTTTGGAATAGTTTCAGAAGGAATAGTACCAGCTCCTCTTTGTATGTCTGGTAGAATTCAGCTGTGAACCCATCTGGTCCTGGACTTTTTTTAGTTGGTTAGCTATTAATTGCTGCCTCAATGTCAGACCTTGTTAGTGGTGTATTCAGGGATTCAACTTCTTACTAGTTTAGTCTTGGGAGTGTGTAAGTGTCCAGGAATTTATTCATTTCTTCTAGATTTACTGGTTTATGTGCATAAAGATGTTTGCAATAATCTCTGATGGTAGTTTGTATTTCTGTGGAATCTGTGATGATATCCCCTTTATCATTTTTTATTGCATTTATTCAATTCTTCTCTCTTTTCTTTTTTATTAGTCTGGCTAGCAGTCTACCTATTTTGTTGATCTTTTCAAAAAACCAGCTCCTGGATTTATTTTTTTTGAAGGGTTTTTAATGTCTCTGTCTCCCTCAGTTCTACTCTGATCTTAGTTATTTCTTGTCTTCTGCTAGCTTTTGAATTTGTGTGATCTTGCTCCTCTAGTTCTTTTAATTGTGACAATGGGGTCATGATTTTAGATCTTTCCTCACTTCTCATGCGGGAAATTAGTGCTATAAATTTCCCTCTAAACACTGTTTTAAATGTGTCCCAGAGATTCTGTTATGTTGTGTCTTCATTTTCATTGGTTTCAAATAATATCTTTACTCCTGCCTTCATTTTATGATTTATCCAGTAGTCATTCAGGAGCAGGTTGTTCTCTTTCCATGTTGTGCAGTTTTGAGTGAGCTTCTGAATCCTGAGTTCTATTTTTTGCACTGAAGTCTGAAAGACTTTTGTTATGATTTCTGTTCTTTTGCATTTGCTGAGAAGTGATTTACTTCCAATTATATGGTCAATTTTAGAATAAGTGCGATGTTGTCTGAGAAGAATGTATATTCTGTGGATTTGGTGTGGAGAGTTCTGTAGGTGTCTATTAGATCATCTTGGTCCAGATCTGAATTCAAGCCCTGGATATCCTTGTTAATTTTCTCTCTTGTTCATCTTTCTAATATTGACGGTGGAGGGTTCAAGTCTCACACTATTATTGTGTGGGAGTCTAGGTCTCTTTGTAGGTCATTAAGGGCTTGCTTTATGTATCTGGGTGCTCCTGTATTGGGTGCGTATATATTTAGAATAGTTAGCATTTCTTGCTGCATTGATCCCTTTACCATTATGTAATGCCCTTCTTTGTCTCTTTAAATCCTTGTTGGTTTAAAGTCTGTTTTATCAGAGACTAGCATTGCAACCCCTGCATTTTTTGCCTTCCATTTGCTTGGTAAATCTTCCTTCAACCCTTTATTTTGAGCCTACATGTGTCTTTGCCCATGAGATGGATCTCCTGAATACAGCACACCAATGGATCTTGACTCTTTATCCAATTTGCCAGTCTGTATCTTTTGATTGGGGTATTTAGCCCATTTACATTTAAGGTTAATATTGTTATGTGTGAATCTGATCCTGCCATTTTGATACAAGCTGGTTGTTTTGCACATTAGTTGATGCAGTTTCTTCATGTGTTGATGGGCTTTACCATTTGGTATGTTTTTGGAGTGGCTGGTACTGGTTGTTCCTTTCTATGTTTAGTGCTTTTTTCAGGAGCTCTTGTAAGGCAGGCCTGGTGGTGACAAAATCTCTCAGCAATTGCTTGTCTATAAAGAATTTTATTTCTTCTTCATTTATGAAGCTTAGTTTGGCTGGATATGAAATTCTGGGTTGAGAGTTTTTGTCTTAAAGATATTGAATACTGGCTCCCACTCTCTTCTGGCTTGTAGGGTTTCTGCCAAGAGATCCGCTGTGAGTCTGATGGGCTTCCCTTTGTGGGTAACTCGACCTTTCTCTCTGGCTGCTCTTAGCATTATTTCTTTCATTTCAACTCTGTTGAATCTATGATTATGTGCATTGGGGTTGCTCTTCTTGAGGAATATCTTTGGGATATTCTCTGTATTTCCTGGATTTCAATGTTGGCCTGACTTGCTAGGTTGGAAAAGTTCTCTTGGATATATCCTGAAGAGTGTTTTCCAAGGTGGTTTCATTCTCTTCGTCACATTCAGGTACACCTATCAAACGTAGATTAGGTCTTTTCACATAATCCCATATTTCTTGGAGGCTTTGTTCATTTCTTTTCATTCTTTTTTGTCTAGTCTTGCCTTCTCATTTTATTTCATTGAGTTGATCTTCAATCTCTGATATCCTTCCTTCTGCTTGATCAATTCAGCTATGGAAACTTGTGTATGCTTCACGAAGTTCTCGTGCTGTGTTTTTCAGCTCTATCAAGTCGTTTATATTCTTCTCTAAGCTGGTTATTCTAGTTAGTATTTTGACTAAACTTTTTTCAAGGTTCTTAGTTTCTTTGCATTGGTTTTAAACATGCCCCTTTAGCTCATCAAAGTTTGTTGTTACCCACCTTCTGATGCCTGCTTCTGTCAATTCATCAAACTAATTCTCCATCCAGTTTTGTTCCCTTGCTGGTGAGGGGTTGTGATCCCTTGTAGGAGGAGAGGCATTCTGGTCTTTGATGATTTCATCCTTTTTTCACTGATGTCTTCCTATCTTCATTGATTTATCTACCTTTGGTCTTTGAAGTTGGTGACTTTTGGATGGGGTCTCTGAGTGGACATCCTTTCTGTTGATGTTGAAGCTATTTCTTTCTGTTTTTTAGTTTTCCTTCTAATAGTCAGGCCCCTCTGCTACAGGACTGCTGTGGGTCCACTCCAGACCTTGCTTGCCTGGGAATCACCTGTGGGGGCTGCAGAACAGCAAGGATTGCTGCCTATTCCTTCCCCCAGTAGCTTTATCCCTGAAGGGTAACTTGCCAGATGTCAGCCAGAGCTCTCCTGTATGAGGTGACTCTTAGGATGTACGGGGGTCAGGGAGCCACTTGAGGAGGCAGTCTGTCCCTTTTCAGAGCTCAAGTGCTGTTCTGGTTGTTCTGTTGCTCTCTTCAGAGCTGCTGGACAGGAATGTTTAAGTCTGCAGAAGTAGGACTCACAACCGCCCCTTTTTCTAGGTGCTCTGATCCAGAAAGGTGGGGCTTTATTTATAAGTCCCTGATGGGCTGCTGCCTTTTTTCAGAGATGCCCTGCCCAGCAAGGAGGGAGTCTAGTCACAGTCTGCCTGCAGAGGCCTTGCTGAGCTGCTGCGGGCTCTGCTCAGCTGCTGTGTGAATTTCCTTGTGATTTTGTTTACACAGGCAAGGTTAGAACTGCCTGATAATGGTGGATATCTCTCTCCACACTGAGCTCGACCATCAGGGATTGAGGTCAAACTACTGTGCTGGCTGCAAAAATCTCAAGCCAGTGGGACTCAGTTTGCTGGTCTTTGTGGGGGTGGGACCTGCTGAGCCAGATCACTCAGCTCCCTGCCTTCAGCCCTCTTTTTTTCAGGGGAATGAGCAGTTCTGTCTCACAGGCGTTCCAAGCACCAGCTAAAACAGTTGCCCAGTTTTGTGCTGGAAACCCAAGGCACTGGCTAAAATGACCCAATTTTGTGCTGGAAACACACTGCGCCAGTGTTGTGGGCACCGGTGGGAATCTCCTGGTCTCTGGCCTGTAAAGACTGTGGGAAAAGTGCAGTATCTGAACTGGAGTGCTGCCTTGTCTGGAAAAGTCCCTGATGGCCTCCTTTGGGTAGGAGGGGGAGTTCTCTAGTCTTTTGCACATCCCAGGTGAGGCACACTCCACCCTGCCTCAGTTTGCTCTCCTTGGGCTACACCCACTGTCCAACCAGTCCCATTGAGATCAACCTGGTACCTTGGTTGGAAATATGGAGATCACTTGCCTTCTCCATAGCTCTCACTTTGTAACTGTAACTGTTTTGACTTTATTTTAATAATCACTATTATTACAATTTAAAGTATTTTTGGTATCCAACAGTAATGCCATCTAAGCATTCATCTGAAGGTGGTCCAAATGATAGTGCCAAGAAAATGGTCCTGAAAATCAATATCTTTGGAATAGAAGTTAGAC
Organism: Cebus imitator; assembly: GCF_001604975.1. Lineage (NCBI taxonomy): Eukaryota > Metazoa > Chordata > Mammalia > Primates > Cebidae > Cebus > Cebus imitator. The sequence continues at coordinate 757,222 of NW_016107438.1, forward strand.
AAGCTAAAGTAAGATCAAACACCCTAACACACTGGGCTGTAAATTTTGAAGAAAGCATGCTATAAAATATTAGAAATAATCTTGAAAAAATATAAAACAAAAAAAGTGAAAATTGACAAAAATTATAGTAGATACATGTGCTCTGAGAACTCATGCCTTTCTAGTTTCCATTTATGCCTATGGAAAAATTAAGCTGGAATTGTGCAACATTAAAGGAACACAACCGTCATCTGAGATATCCCAGAATAACTTTTTTCATCAAGGTACTTTTCCAGTGAAAACTATGTATAGATTGGCAGCCAAGGAAACTGGTCAGCTAATCCATCCTGGTGTTTAGCTTCAGTTTGGTACATGGTAGTAAAAAATATTGTGGTTGCTCACACAACATCCATTTCAACCTCTTGCTCTGGGTAGAAACCATGTGGCTGACTGGGGTTCATTTCTTCCCTAACACTAGAGGTGGGTTCTCACTAGTCCAGCCCTGGCTGTCATTGCTTTAGATGGGCTCATTTCCCAGGTCTAAAATTACTGTGACTTCCTCAGCCATACTAATTTTTTCAGAGGTGAGAAAGTCCAGTCAGTGGGAAGCTTAAAAATTTGGGATTATCATTGGAAGGAAAGGAACTCCTTCTTGCCCCTAGTGCAAATGAGAAAGCATTTAGCCCTAGGACTGGTGGCTACCTTAAGGAAAGTCAGCATCAACAAAAAGCCAGTGCAAGAAAGAGAGCATAACCAAGGGAACTGAAAATTAAAAAAAAAAAAAGAAGGAGCAATGACACTGATGATATTATAAACCTTTGGCTCAAACTGACCCTGAAGTTTGCTCTCTAGTCTTTCTAGTTATGTGAGTCAATAAATTCCCTTATTCTCTGAGTTATTTGTTTATTTATTTATTTATTTATTTGGACCTGGAGCTTCCCTCTTGTTACCCAGTCTGGAGGGCAGGGTACAATCTTGGCTCACTGCAATCTCTGCCTCCTGGGTTCAAGTGATTCTCCTGCCTCAGCTTCCTGAGTAGCTGGGATTACAGGCACGCCACCATACCTGGCTAATTTTTGTATATATATATATATATATATATATATATGTGTGTGTGTGTGTATATATAAATATGTATATGTGTACACACACATATATATTAGAAATCAGGTTTCACCATGTTGGCCAGCCTGATCTTGAACTCCTGACCTCAAGTGATCCACTAGCCTCAGCTTCCCAAAGCGCTGGGATTATAGGTGTGAGCCACTGGAACTGGCCCTCTGAGCCAGTTTTAATTGTGTTTGTGCTACAGAAAGCTTTTTAATCGATAACAGACACTTAGAAATAAATATTCCTTTCCCTTCCCATCCATCAGTAGTTTCATTAAAACAATCAAGACTTAAAATAGAAAGTCAAATATGAAGACAATAGAAGATACTATGTTTTTTTCATGACCTAAATCAAATGCATTTTTTTCCACTCAAACTTTTTTTTAGGATAACCTTATTATTTTATTATTAGTCCCTAATCTCTGGCAATTCACTTCTAAATTGATTTGTTTTGCTTATAAAGTGAAATGCCATCTACCACTCACTTTAATTACTAAATTCTGATTGCTTACATAAATAAACAGCTCCCTGCATGTGACAGTCTGGACATTGCTGACCTCAGATTGGTCGAATTCACTTGTGGCCCCAATGGTGGACAGTGATGTTTCTGTGAAGGAGTTCTGATTGTAATAATGCTTTGGAGCAACAAAGTAATGTTTCATAGCTTCATTTTTTACAATGTACATTATTACTTCCATTTGTCCTAGATATATATCTAACAATGCCTAGTTCAACAGATTCTGCAAGTTATCTCCCAATAGAAATGGCTGAAAATATGAAAACAGTTTATACAAAGACATCTGTGTAAATAAAATGTATATCACTTTGGACTCTTTCTATTTCCAGTGATAGAAGACTTGACTCAATTTGGTTTCATTACAGAAGGGGAATTCATTGACCTATGAACTGAGAAATCCAGGGACTTTATTTGGGGCAGGATTTGAAGCTCAAACAATAGTATCAGAACTCACCTTCTCTTTGTCTTCGTCTCTGAGCTCTATTCTAGCTCCATTCACAGCTCCAGGTTACCCCATGTCTCTAAGTCCAACAGAAGGGACAGTCCTCTTCCTTGAAAAACTCAAAAAGAGGCCCTAGATCTTAGGATTATTTGTACTGATTGGCCTAACCAATTATTGTGATCATGGGATAGAATACATAGATTGGCTTAGACTAGGTCCTATCCTCAAGCTCTGCATGCAGCAGCAGACATAGTTCACTGGGACCACAGGCAAACCTACTGAAGGTAAGAGAAATCCTAAATATGTATACATTGTATAGTTGTTTCTTGAACAATGAAAGGTTAGGGGAGCTTACCTCCCGCACAGTCAGAAATCCACATGTAATTTTTGACTCCCCCAAAACTTAACTGCTTAATAGCCTACTATTGACCAGAAGCCTTATCAATAACATAAACAGTCACTTAGAACACATTTTGTATGTTATAGGTATTATGTACTGTATTTTAACAATAAAGTATATAATAACAATAAAGTATAGAATAACTAAATTTTAACAATACAGAGAAAAGAAAATGTTAAGAAAGTCATAAGGAAGAGAAAATATATTTACTATTGATTTAGTGAAAGTGGATTATCATAAAGGTCTTCATCCTCATCATCTTCATGTTGAGTAGACTGAGAAGGAGAAGGAAAAGGAGGGGTTGGTCTTGCTGTCTCAGGGGTAGCAGCAGAGGCAGGAGAAAATCTGCCTATAAGTGGACACGCACAATTCAAACTTGTGTTGTTCAAGAGTCAACTGTACATTCTTATCTGAAAAAAACGGGGATATGGGTGGTGGGAGGTGAAATGGCAGCAAACCATCACAAAGTGAGGCCATATACCATTCTTGCCTTTGGTCTCCAGGAATCTGTGGTGACCTGGCTGAGGCCTTTCCCACTTACTCTGACTTTTCTCGTTCAGATTCCTATGCAGTCACCAAGTTTGACTTTTGGAGGGCTTCTTTGCCTTTCTTCCTGACCCTATTCAGGTCCCATCTAAGCATTAATTTCTCTTTGACCTCAATTCTTGTTTTGCCAGCCAAAGTTAATGGTTGTACAAGGCATTGTTAAAACCACGTGAGCAGCGGCTCATGTTGTAATCCAAGTGCTTTGGGAGGCCGAGGTGGGTGGATCTCTTGAGGTCAGGAGTTCGAGACCAGCCTGGCCAACATGATGAAACCCCGTCTCTATGAAAAATATAAAAGTTAGCCAGGCGTGATGGTGCACATCAGTAGTCCCAGCTACTTGAGGGGCTGAGGCAGGAGAATCACTTGAACCTAGTGGGTGGAGGTTGCAGTGAGCTGAAATCTCACTTCTGTACTCCAGCCTGGGCAACAGAGCTAGACTCTGTCTCAAAACACAAACAACAACAACAAAACCTACTGGCTGGGCTGGGTGCAGTGACTATTGCCTGTAATCCTAGCACTTTGGGAGACTGAGGCAGGAAGATTGCTTGAGCCCAGGAGTTCAAGACCAGCTGGGCAACACAGTGAGACCCCATCTCTACAAAAAATTAAAACATTGCCAGGCGTTGTGGCTAACACCTTTAATCCTAGCACTTTGAAAGGCTGAAATGTGCAGATCACTTGAGATCAGGAGTTCGAGACCGGCCTGGCCAACAAGATGAAACCCTGTCTCTCCTAAAACCCCATTTCCCTTGTTTTCCCTCCTAATTCATTCTCATTAGCTACACAATATGATTTATGGACACAAACAATGGCTAGGAAAAGAAGGGATATTCTGGGATAGGTTTCAAGGCAGCTGGTTAACAAATTTTGATGGATAGAAAATAACTAACTTAGCTGACTAATTTTGATAAATAGAAAATAAGTAACCTAAAAGAGCAGGGAGAACATATTGGGAGCATTCAATATGAAGCACAGACTTAGTTTTTATTCCCTAGAAATAGTTGAACTGGTTCCAATCTATTTGGAGGTCTTTGGGTACTTCTAGATGATCTGTCTTGGGACCAGTGTCCTGAAGAGGGGTAGGTTTTAAAGAGGGTAGTGGGAATGCAAGAACATTTTCGGAAAGTTAAAATTGTCCACTAAGAAATTTGCTGAGCTTCTAATTTGTCTGTTAATCAAACAACCTAAAAATAAAGTCTGCTTTAAATAAAAGACCAAAATAAGTAACTCGTGTTTTCCATATCTGTTCCTGTCCAGCAGTCCAATGATATCATGTAGTCACTTATTCCCCTTTTAAACTAACATGATTGCACTTGTTCTTTTTACTTAATAAATATGGACTCCCATTTTTAAGTTATTTGAAGAAAAATTTGTCCCCCTTTTTGCCTATGAAGCACATTTTGTTAATTTTTTTTTTTTTGCCAAGGGAGATGCTACTTAGGGTGAGTTAAAGGAGTCCCAAAGAAGATTCTAAAATAATGTGAGTCAACTGAGAGATGTTGAGAAAAAGTATTAAGCATGCATTTAAATAGCTGGAGTTTAAATGTAGTGCAGCCATTGCTGTGTTACCTTGGCCAATTTACCTAATCTCCCTGAGCATGATTTTCTGAAGAAAACTGAGAACAAGAGGATCCAAAGCAACATAGCAATGAGACCCTATGGTAAATGGGAAGGAGTCTTAGATGGATGTCAAGTCTACTCTCTAATACTTAAACCACTGGGGGGATAGATGGATGTTTATTTAAAATTGTAACAGGAATGCCCTTGATTTACGTAAATTTTACTTGAAGAATTTTCTAAAAAAGAAATAATTTATTCTAAGATATTCAATATGACTAAAATAAATGACATGTCTTTATATCTGCCAGTGTTTTATTATCAAATGTTACAATGGTAACCATTAAGTTCTGAGAACTGGATATAAGCCACGTACTGCTAAGATCGTTGGTTCTCATAGGTACAAATCTAAGTCTAGTTTGGATCATATCCAGGAATTGATGAACCTTCCACTCAGCCTTAACATGAAGAAAGAGAAAGGAATGTGACGGGCTTGGGAGGAGAAAGTGATCAAAGTGCCAAGTTGAGATGTTTTGCATTCCGGGTCCCAAACTCAAAATTAGCCTCTATTTTAAAGAGCAGGGATTTTCTGACTCCATTCTATGGTTCTTGCTCTCTCCTATTTCTTCAAATTTCATATCATCCATTGGGGTTTACATGAGAAAAGATAATATTTGGTAAATGTTAATTTCCCCAAAGATTTTTTTTTTTTTGGCCTATCCAAATTTAACCCAAGCAAATCTAAACTTCAAACCTGAATCAAACAAAAAGGAGAAAAATAAAAGAAAACCTCAAAAACGTTTTTTTCAAGCTAGCTTTCCTTTCATTAAAAAAGTAAGTCCTCCAATTCCATGATACCATTCCAGATACCCATTATGACTGTGCCTTTATTGCATCAGGAATTTGCTTCAACATTTCTTTACAGGATGTGTGGTTATTTTTCACCCTGTTTTTGTTGTTTACCCAGTTTATGGAGGTTGTAATATTTATCTCATGCCTAGGATGATTTCTGAAGAGACAGGGTCTTGCTATGTTGCCCAGGCTGGCTTTGAACTCCTGGGATCAAGTGATCCTCCTGCCTCAGCCTCTGAAGTAGTTGGGTCTATAGGCCAACTACTGTAGCACGCTACAGTACTGGGGTGGACATGTAAATTTGAAGTGAATGATTAAACATGAAGCTAGTTGAAAACATAGCAGGCCAGTAACAGAAAAGCTACATTGTGTTTTTGAAACTATAAAGTGAATGGTTTCTTGGGAAAAATTGTGATTTTGTGTATCTGTTGTTGAAATCAGAATAAACTACGTTTCACTTGCATATTCTTAAATGAATTTTTAAATTTTTCTGAAGTCAATGTTTTATAGAAATACCATTTTGCAATGTTAATCTGTTTGAATCTTTGGAGAAAGTGGTTTTATTATAGGTGCATAATGCACTGTCAATATTTTATAACAAATCGTTCACTCTTCCATTTAAGGTATAACAGTTTCTTGTATAAAATGGCTGGATGTGTATAAAGGAATTATGTTGTCTCGTGCCTTTAACTCAACTTCAGTAATTACTATAATCTCATGTTTATAATATTTTTGTTAGGTGAGAGGACCAAATGAAAGTATTTGATGTTTTCTCATCACTTTAGATTTTATCACTGTGTAAATTTTTGAGTTTTAGCATTTCCTAACATGAACTTTAATCATTTTTAAGTATACATGATTTCTTCTGTACCATTTAAATAAAATATTTTTATAACTTAAGAAAAGTAAGCTCTGAGTTTGTTGAATCCTTTCCATGCCACTTTTTGATACAATCCTTTCTTCTCCTGATTATTCAAATTAAAACAATAATTTCTAAGCCTTTTGGAGTTGTGACAAGTAATCATGATTAATTTTGCAGTCCTTCATTTCTCCTTGTTTCCTTCCTTATACCTGCTTTTTATCACACCTCACATACATAATATTATTATATAGCTTATTTTATTCTTAAAGTTAAATGTATTTTATAACAATTTTATTGAGATGTAATTTACATATCATACAATTCACTCTTTTAAAGTACACAATTCAGTGGTTTTTAATAGATTCACAGTTGTTCAGTCATCATCATTATCTGATTCCAAAACATTTATATCACCCTAAAAAGAACTCTGTATCCATTAGCAGTCACTCACCATTTCCTGTTTTTCCCAGCCCCTGACAACTGCTAATCTACTTTCTGTCTCTGTGGATTTACCTATCCTGAACATTTCACAAAAATGAAATCATACGATACATGACCTTTTGTGTCTGTCTTCTTTGATTTAGTAGAAAGTTTTCAAGTTCCATCCATGTTGTACCATGCATCAGTACTTTGTTTCTTTTTATTGCTTAATAGCATTCCATTGTGTGTGTTTACTACATTCATTTGTTCATTCATCAGTTGACCAAACTTAGGTTATATCCAGTAGTAGGCTATTATAAAGAATGCTGCTATGAATATTTGTGTATAAGTTCTTGTGTGAGCCTATGTTTCCATTTCTCTTCGGTATATACCAGGCATGAGGTTACTAGGTCATACGGTAGCTCTATGTTTAATTTTTGAGGAACTGCCACCCTGTTTCCCAAAGTGGCTGCTCCATTTTATATTCTCATGAGTATTAAATAAGCATTTCAATTTCTCCACATCTTTGCCCAAACTTGTTATGGACTTTTTGATTATAGCCAACCCAGAAGGTATAAAGTGGTAACTCATTGTAATTTTTGGTTTAAATGTATTTTGATTTGTAATCATTTTTCAGAATTTTTAAATGTACTTTGTGATTAACAGCCACAGTAGCAATTTATCAAACACTTTTCTAAACAATATCTAATTTCCTGGGTATAATGATTACCATTCTACAAAGAAACCAAAGTTAGGAAGGTCAAATGCTATTCATGGTTCTAGTTAATGGTGGAGCCAGTGTTTGTAGCCAGGTCTGTCTGACATTCAGGTCCTTATTGTTGTACAAATTCATTATATTGCCATGGAGACACACTCCAAACCTAGTGGTTCACAGACTCATAGCCTATAATTTCTAATTTGAGACACCAAAGCCCAATGACCTCTTCATTTCACTAGAGAGACTAAGGTCTTTGGGAACACCCCACAGTATCCTGGCCCTAAATTTTGGCAGAAGATCAAAAAGGGCCTCAATTGAGGGGCAATCATCTCAATTCTTTTCTCTTTTCCCAACCCAGTCATGTTTATTCTGACATTTTGAATATTCAGCTGCATGATGTAGCCCTGACTTCGTCATCAATATTAAAAGTTGTTGTGTGCTACTGCACACCTATTAGAATGGCCATAATTCAGAACACTGACAACACCATGTGCTGGCGAGAATGTGAAGCAACAAGAACTCTCTCTCATTGCTGGTAAGAGTGCAAAGTGGGCCAGGCGTGGTGGCTCATGCCTATAATCCCAGCACTTTGGAAGGCCAAGGCGGGTAGATCATGAGGTCAAGAGATTGAGACCATCCTGGTCAACATGGTGAAACTCCGTCTCTACTAAAAATACAAAAATTAGCTGGGCATGGTGGTGCACGCCCACCAAGTAGTCCCAGCTACTTGGGGAGGCTGAGGCAGGAGAACTGCTTGAATCCAGGAGGTGGAGGTTGCGGTGAGCCGAGATCACGCCATTGCACTCCAGCCTGGGTAACAAGAGCTAAACTCCGTCTCAAAAAAAAAAAAAAAAAAAAAAAAAAAAAAAAAAAAAAAAAAAAAAAAAAAAAAAAAAAAAAAAAGAATGCAAAGTGGTACAGCCACTTTGTAAAACAGCTTGGTGGTTTCTTACAAAACCAAATATATTTTTACTGTATGATCTAGCAATCACACTGTTTCGTGTTTACCCAAAGGAGCTGAAAACTTATGTCCACACAAAAACCTGCACACAGATGTTTATAGATTTATTTGTTCCCAAAACTTGGAAGCAACCCAGATGTCCTCCAGTAGGTGAATGGAAAAATAAACTGTGATATATCCAAATTATGGAATACTACTCTACACTAAAAAGAAATGAACTATCGTGCCATGAAAACACATGAAGAAAACATAAAATGCACATTTCTAAGTGAAAGAATAAGCCGCGTACTGAAAAGGCTGTATATTGTATGATTTTAACTATATGACACTTTGGAAAAGGCAAAACTACAGAACTATAGAGACAGGAAAAAGATCAGTGGTTTCTAGGTCTTGGGAAAGAGAAGGGATGAATAGATAAAACACACAGATTTTTAGGGCAGCGAAACTACTCTGTGTGACACTATAGTAATATATACATGTCATCATAAATTTGTCCAAACTCACAGAATGTACAACACCAAGAATGAACCCTAATGTAAATTATGGACTTTGGGTGATAAAGATGTAACAATGTGGGGTCACCAGTTGTAACAAATACACCGCTCTGGAGTGGGGTGTTGATAATGGGAAGGATATGACTTAGCAGGAACAAGGAATATGTGGGAAATCTCCGTGACTTCAAGCTCAATTTTGGTGTGAACTTAAAACTGCTATTAAAAATAGTCTATTTTTCTTTCTTATTTTTTTTTGACAAGTCTGAGATAGTAAAAAATACTCTATTTTTTAAAAAGTTCTTATACTGATGTAAATAATTTAGATAATTGATTACATTATCTGGTTGATAGTTCTTGAGAACCAGAAAATCTTGCACTGTGGGAGGAGTAGATTGAATACCTTAGAGGGAGAGAGCTAGGGATCCTGGAGCAGCATTTGCCTTCAAGATACTGCCCTTGTTTCTACGACTTCCTCTCTTTAGGAGTAACTTGACCTTATAGGCTTTACATTGACTGACTATGCCTTAAAAAATAAATTCATTCTATCAAACACTTTGCTGTTTTTCTTTCAATCTATTATTTTATCTCCCAACATATAATTTTTATTCACTTTATAGTCTTTTGCCCTACCCATTCCACCTTCACCTCATTCTTTAGAGTCAATTCCTTAAAACACATTTTTGGTATTACTTCTGTGTCTTTAAATATGCTTCTTCTATCATTCTTGATTTATTAATTTTAGACACTATCTGAATTTTCATCCTCTGTAATAAAGGAGAAGTAAGATATCCATTCAGTGATATCATCCACTACTTCCCTGGTAACTCTAAGAGATATTATCACAGCTTCATTTCTCATTTTATTAACGATAGGCGTTATCCTTGATTGCCCAGCTTGTAAGATGAGGGTGTTAATACTTCTATCCTCCCATTCACTTTTTCTTCTTCCTAACTTCTAACCTCTATACTTTCTCTTTTGCGTCTTCAAAATTGATAACATTTTATAATTTATTCTGCAATCAAAATGTAGTGTTCCATACGTTGCCTATAGGTTAAGTTTAATAGTTGAAAAGCAGGGCCAAGTGCAGTGGCTCCCACCTGTAATCCCAGCACTTTGGAAGGCTCAGGTGGGTGGATCACCTGAGGTCAGGAGTTCAAGACCAGCCTGGCCAAATGGTGAAACCCCATCTTTACTAAAAATACAAAAACTAGCTGATGTGGTGGTGCAAGTCTGTAATCCCACCTATTCCATAGGCCAAAGCACAAAAATAGCTTGAGCCTGGGAGGTGGAGGTTGCAGTGAGGCGAGATTGCACCATTGCACTCCAGCCTGGGGAACAAAAGCAAAACGCTATCTCAAAAAAAACAAAAAAGTTGAAAAGCAGTAAAATACTAATATTGTGACTTTATAAAAATTATAAATTGACACAATATTAGACTATGGTTATGTTTTCCCTTGTGTAGCTTTTTTTCCCCATAAGGTTTTTAAAAGTTCCCTTTTTGTTTCACTATTTGCCTTTAGTATAGTCCTGATTATTATTTTCATACTCTACAGAATTTCAGATATGCTATTGGGTATTTCCTTTTCCCTTCAACTAAGACCATCCATCCATCTGCTCTAATTTGAACTGCTCTCAAGGCCTGATACACAGCTGTCATTTTGGGGTCTCCTTTCACCTTCCTGATTTTTTTTCAAATTTTACCAGAACACATCTTTAAGAAGTTTCTTAGGACATAGTAGATGAAAGATAAATTTTCTAAGTTGTCGCATACGAGAATGAGTTTAGTTTATACCCTATTTTATTGATAGTTTGAGTGGGGTACAGAATTCCAGGTTCAAAATCATTTTCCTTTAGAACTTTAAAAATACTATTCCACTGTTTTCTGGCAATTAATATTATAGAGAACTGGAATGCTATTTGATAACATTGCTCTATAGTTTGTTTTTAGGGAAGATTTCAGCATCTTTTTATTCTTCATGTTCACAGTTATCTGTATGGATATAGGTGTTTTAATTCCATTGTGCTGAGGAGTTGGGAATATCTTAATATGAAGATATTATTCTTCATCTCTAGAAAATGTATTTATTTGAAAATGTCCTTATCTCTGCTTTTTCTGTATTTCCTTCCTGAAACTCTTATTAATTGATATTGAATCTCTTAGATTGATCTTACTCCATTTCTTTAGAAAATAACAATTTTCTTTTAAGATAAATGCTAAGGATTCTTCAAGAGGCCTAGAGAGTTGAACTTTTCTGAATATATGCTAAATAATCCCTTTGTTTTTATAGCTTAATGCCACCATTTGCTGTACCTGGTGTATCTGTGTCCTGTGCCTCTTTTGCATTCTTCAGATTGTTTTTGTCCTTAGATGCAAATGCCCTGCCCCTTCTTTAACACACACACACACACACACACACACACACACACACACACACACACACACTCTTTCTCTCTCTCTCTCTCTCTTTTTCTCTCTCTCTAGAATGAGACTTCTTCCTTCTTATTTCACTAATAGCTAAATCAGCTTTCAGTTTTGAGAAATTTGGTATAATCTATTATTCACAATGAAGCCCTTCTTTTTTGCTTTTTTTGTATTAAAATTATTACTTTTATATCCTTTTTCTGTTATTTTAATTGAATCAGGAGGAAGAGGTGTGATTGTTCCACAGTACTGATTGCTGTGGTTTAAATGTTTGTGTCCTTCCAAAATTCATAAGCAATGAATCCTCAATGTAATAGAAGTAAGCAATGAGGCCTTCAGGAGGTGATTAGGTCACGAGGGCTCCACAATCATGAATGGGATTAGTGCCCATATAAAAGGGCTTGAAGTAGCCTGTTTGTTCCTTTTGCCCTTCCTTCATGTGGGGATGCAGCAAAGAGATGCCATCATGGAAGCACGAAATAAGCCTTTGCCAGATCCTGAATCTGTTGGCACCTAGATCCTGGACTTACCGGCCTCCAGATATAGTAATACATTTCTATTATTTAAAAATTATTCAGCCTAAGGTATTTTGTTATAGTAGCCCAGCTGACTGAGACATTGTCCCCTCAAACAAATCAAGCTCTTCATCTGAACCTGCCTGCCTGCTCTGCCCTGTTTCCTATCGTCCTGATATGGTTTGGCTGTGTCCCCACCCAAATCTCACCTTGAATTGTAATAATCCTCATGTGTCAAGGGTGGAGCTAGGTAGAGATAATTGAATCATGGGGTGGTTTCTCCCACACTGTTCTCATGGTAGTGAATTAGTCTCACAAGATCTGATGGTTTTATAAATGGAAGTTCCCCTGCACAGGCTGTCTTTCCTGCCACCATGTAAGACCTGACTTTGCTTCTCCTTTGCCTTCTGCTGTGACTCTGAGACTTCCCCAGCCACATTGAACTGTGTGTGCATTAAACCTCTTTCCTTGATAAATGACCCAGTCTTGGGCATGTCTTTATTAGCAGTGTGAAAACAGACTAATACAGTAAATTGGTGCTGGGAGTGATGTGCTGCTGTAAAGATACCCAAAAATGTAAAAGCCACTTTGCAACTGGGTAGCAGGCAGAGGCTGGAACAGTTTGGAGAGCTCAGAAGAGGACAAAAAAATGTGGAAAATTTGGAACTTCCTAGAGACTTGTTGAATGGCTTTGACCAAAATGCGGATAATGATATGGACAATGAAGTCTAGGTTGAGGTGGTCTCAGATGGAGATGAGAAACTTGTGGGGAACTGGAATAAAGATGATTCTTGCTATGTTTCAGCAAAAAGACTGGCGGCATTTTGCCCCTGCCATAGAGATTCGTGGAACTTTGAACTTTAGAGAGATGATTTAGGGCATCTAGCAGAAGAAATTTCTAAGCAGCAAAGCATTCAAGAGGTGATTTGAGTACCATATATATACATGGATTTTTGTTCTTGTTGCCCAGGCTGGAGTGCAATGGCATGGTCTTGGCTCACCGCAACCTCTGCCTCCTGGGTTCAAGCAATTTTCCTGCCTCAGCCTCCCAAGTAGCTAATTACAAGCACCTGCCACCATGCCAAGCTAGTTTTGTATTTTTAGTAGAGATGGGGTTTCTCCATGTTGGTCAGGCTGATCTCAAATTCCCGACCTCAGGTGATCCACCCACCTTGGCCTCCCAAAGTGCTAGGAATACAGGTGTGAGCCACCGTGCCCAGCTGACTTGAGTGCAATTAAAAGCATTCAGTTTTATGTATTCACAAATACATGGTTTGGAATGGCAACTTATGTTTAAAAGGGAAGCAGAGCAAAAAAGTTCAGAAAATTTGCAGCCTGCTGATGCAATAGAAAAGAAAAATCCATTTTCTGAGGAGAAATTCAAGCTTGCTGCAGAAATTTACATAAGTAATGAGTAGCCAAATGCTAATCTCCAACACAATGGGGAAATGTCTCCAGGGAATGCCAGAGATCTTCATGGCAGTCCCTCTAATCATAGGCCCTGAGGCCTAGGAGGAGAATCTTCCCCAAGGCCTGGTTTCATGAGCCAGGCCCAGGGACTTGCTGCTTGGTGCAGTGTCAGGACATGGTGACTCGCATCCCAGCCATGGCTAAAATGGGCCAACATAGAGCTCAGGCCATTGCTTCAGAAGGCCATTGCAAGCTCCAAGCCTTGGTGTCTTCCACCTGGTATGGGCCTGGGTGTGCACTGAAGTTAAGAATTGAGGTTTGGGAGCCTCTGCCTAGATTTCAAAGGATGTATAGAAACACCTGGATGTCCAGGCAGAAGTCTGCTGCAGGGGCAGAGCCCTTATGGAGAACCTCTGCTAGGGCAGTGTGGAAGGGAAATGTGGGGTTGGAGTCCCCATATAGAGTCCCTAAAGGGGCACTGCTTAGTGGAGCTGTGAGAATATGTCCACCATCCTCCAGCCTCCAGAATGATAGATCCACTGACAGCTTGCACCATGCACCTGGAAAAGCTGCAGACACCAAATGCCAACCCTTGAAAGCAGCCAGGAGGGGTGCTATACCCTGCAAAGCCACAGGAGCAGAGGTGCCCAAGGTCATGGGAGCCCACTTCTTGCATCAGTGTGACCTGGATGTGGGACATGGAGTCAAAGGAGATCATTTTGGAGCTTTAAGATTTGACTGCCCTATTGGATTTTAGACTTGGATGGGACCTGTAGCCCCTTCATTTTGGCCAATTTCTCCCATTTGGAACAGGTTTATTTACTTGACTCAATTGCTCAACTTTGCCATCATTCTTTTTGGTATAAAGCCATTCCTCAATATACTACAAGAGAATCACTGCCTACTGTTTGGGATTTGTAATGTTTTTCATCCTGTGAACTATAATCCAACATTAGTAAGACTATTATTTCCTCTCAGAGAAGTGAAAGCAATGAAGTAGTTATCTCTGTGTTTGAGGTGGGGCATAGAAGAAAGGGAAAGGGAGAGAAGTGCTGTCAGAATTTTTGTCAAGTACAGTCTGTAGAAGGTTAATAAACAGGGTGTGAAACTGTTTTACATCTTCAGTAAAGTTAGCCAAGAAGAAATAGTCTTAAGTTGCAATATGAGAGGTTTTTCGAAAAACTAGAAAACATTTATGAATGAGAAAGAATTCCTGTAGGAAATTGTGTGCTTTTCTCCCTCAAGTATTCTTAAAAACAGGAAAGGGACTCATTTTGTTTTCTGTAACTAATTAGAGGTGGAAGGATGGACTGGAAAACCTGCCTAGCTCATTTTGTTCTAGGATCTAGGATAATGAGGATAAATAATAATAATGATAATAGCTATCATTTATTGAGCGCTTTTGATGTGCCAGCTTCTAGGCCAAGTACTTCAATTAGCTATCTCATTTAATTTCTATAACCAGTCTGTGAGGTAAGAAATATTAACATTTCTACTTCACAGAGGAAGAAACCCATTGTTCCAGAGCCTTAAGGTAACAGATTCAGATCTGGATTTGTTTGACAATTAGATCTATACTTTGAATTATTATGCTAATATACCTCTTCTATGATGCCATAATTTACATCTTCAGAAACAACATCTTTACTTAGGACCACTATGCCTTCCCTTCTCTAGGTAATATTTGTGATAATTTTTGGTTTGGGGTGATTTATTGTTTGCCCTGCACTGCAGCATCTAGTCAGAGTGAGGTGATGCCTCATTATTTCTAGGACTTGATCTAGTTTTCCAATGTTATGAAAATGTGCAACTTCCAAGATGTCTTTCAAAGTCAGATTACCTTTTACTATCCACACAGAAGATCCTTCGAATTCCTTATCCAGTCTGAAGTTTAGCAGCCACCCTGAAGGGACTATTTCAGAATATGGCGGAGTAGCCCAGCCCCACGGCAGCTTGCCACCTCTTACGGGATGCTGGCAGGCTCCTAACCAGAGCACATGAGCATCTATTTCCTTCTAAGAACTATCTTCACCTTTGTCTTATAAAATTGTGGCTGCTTCAGGTAGGGTGAAAAGTTGCTGGTTAAAAGAAAATTTTTCTTTCCACAGTATGACAGTTAATTTTATATGTCATTTTGACTAGGCAAAGGGATGCCTCTATAGCTGGTAAAACATTATGTCTGGGTGTGTCTGTGAGGGTGTTTCCAAAAGGGAGTAGCATTTGAATAAATGAATGGAGTTAAAAAGATCACCCTTTCCAATGTGAGTGAGCATCATCCAATTCACTGGGGGCCTGAATAGGACAAAAAGGTGGGGAGAGGCAAATTGGATCTCTCAAACTGAGACATCCATCTCATGTTGCCCTAAAACTCTGGAGCTCCTGGTTGACTTGGACTGAATTACTCTGGCTTTCCTGGTTCTACAGGTAGCAGACAGCAGATAGTGGGATATCTCGGCCTCTGATACAGTTTGAATGTGTGTCCCTGTCCAAATCTCATGTGGAAATATACTCTCCAATGCTGGAGGTGGGGTCTGGTGGGAGGTGGCTGGATCATGGGGGCTGACTTCTCATGAATGGTTTAGCATCATCCTCTTGGTGCTATCCTCGCAATAGTGAGTGAGTTCTCATAAGATCTGGTCATTTAGAAGTGTGTGGCATCTCCCCCCAGCTCTTGCTCCTGCTTTTGTCATGTGATGTGCCTGCTCTCCCTTCACCTTCCGCCATGATTTTAAGTTTCCTGAGGCCTCCTTAGAAACTGAGCAGATGCCAACATCATGCTTCCTATACAGCCTGCAGAACTGTGAGCCAATTAAACCTCTTTTCTTATGAGTTACCTGATCTCAGGTATTTCTTTATAGCAATGTGAGAACGGCCTCCAGAATCACGTGAGCCAACTCCCATATTAAATCTTATGTATCCATTATATCCCATTGTTTTGGTTTCTCTGGAGAACCCTGGCTAATAACACAGAATCTTCAGGTAGTCTATTTCACTTTACAGGATGAGCTACGTGTGTGATCCTGTTCTGGTTTGCTCTATTGACCATGAAAGAGTTGCTTGTCCTTTTGCTATTTATCCATCTGAGTGAATGAAAAGGTGCATGCTTGTTTAAAACCCATTTAAAAGGCACCAAAGGATTTGATGAAAAAAAGGAGGGGCGAAAAAAAAGAACATTTGTCTTTCTCTCTTTCCATAGAGGCAAAGAGAAATCCAGTTGCAACAGATACCTAAGATAACATAAAGAGTTAATTATACCCTAAATGAAATTGCAACAACTAAAACACATTCACACAATTGCAGTTAGCCTAGCAGATGATTGTTATTAAGAAGGAATTCTGCAGTCCTGTAAGTGTTTATACCTTCTTTTGGGGGTTTGTTTTTTGTTTTTCCTTGGTGGCATTCATCCTGGGGATGACTGAGTAGGACTCCTCCAGCAGCTGCCATCTGGCATCTTCTGTCTACTGCTCTCCCTATCATTTCCCTTTCCTTTCTCCTACTGAACTCAGTTTGTCCAGGATTGTTGAAAATATGGTGGTAGAGGCAATAGAAGTGACTAAACAAGTTTTGTCCATAATCTTCTGTTTCTATTCACTTTCCTGCTCGTATTTATTGACCACCTCCTTCATCCAAGAACAGATGATGCTGTTGGTCACACCTTCACCATGAAACTTTGCTTCATGTCACTGCAAAGTACACATTGCTATGCCTTTGGATGTCACTGTCACATTCTGGACCTCAGACTCCTCACTTGACAATAGGATAAAACTGACAGGGACCTACACAAGGTAAAGAGGTCATTCTGATCACATTTATATTATGTTTTAAACAGCCCTGTTTCACAAATGAGTTTCTCCTCCTTTATGGAGAAGCATTATGAGAGTTCTCTATATTATTATCATCATCACCACAAGCCTCAGCAATAACAAATTTCCCAATCACAGCAGAGAAGAAATAGAAAGTGACCCCTATATAAAAACGATCTAAAGTGCTATAACTGCACTTTGGAAAAAATACAAAAGCCTAAGAAGTTTATTGATTGAGGCTTAACATAGCAGATATTAAAACTGATAATAAAACTATAGTAATTTAGCAAGTACAGAGCAAAAAGACAAATTAATGTAACAGGAAAAGAACCCAGCTTATATAATAAATGCTATTGGAAGACATGACAAAATAATAAAAAAGGGCAAGATTTTCCACTAAATGGTCTAGAGAGATGTGGTGATTCAGAAAAAAAAATCACTTTAGATTTTCCTCTCACACCATGTGTGGAAATTTATTCTAGATGGACTAAATATAAACTCTTAACAAATAAAGAGAGACTAAAGTGACTCTGATCTCTGAAAGAGAAGGTAATTCTTCATATTAGAGCAAAAATAAAAATTATAAAGTAATTTATCAGTATTTGACTACCTAATAATGTAATACTTCTATACATCAAACAACAATTATGACATAAAAGGATAACATCTTTTCCATGTAAAGAGCTTATACAAGCAGACTAATAAAACAGTAATACCCCAGCAGGAAAAATGGGCGAGGAACATCACAAATGAGGGAATTTCAGAGCCTAATAAAGATATGAAATAAACATTCAACCACATCTGTAATCAAAGAAATGCAGCTAGAATAATGAAATGTCATTTTTCCCCTTTCAGATTAGCAGAGTTTCCATATTGGTTGGGTCCTCTGGGAAGCAGATGCTGAGGTGGAGTTAGGAATACAAAGGTTCATTTGGGAGAAATGCCTCTGACAGATGAAAGAGGGAGGAAGCAGGGTCTGACAAAGACCTAGATATGTTATGAATATTTATCATACTACATGAGAATCTTTCCAGGAAAATAGAGAGATAATTACTGCTAATAACACTCAAATATGAATGCCTTTAATCCTCACAACACCCTGAGGCATGTACTTTCTTGATCCCTATATTAGAGATGAGGAAACTAAGGCACGAGAGGATGAGGGAAATGCCCAAGGCAGAGCTGGAACTTGAATCCAGGCAACCTGGCTCCCAAGTCTCATCTTAAGTCTTATATTACAACTATTTCTTAAGTAAAATGTGGACTTTTAAGCAGTTTTAAAAATGGTATCAAGAAAGAATTTTTACCAAAAAGAAGAAAAGAATTTTAATCATATGGGAAAATGTTTATGGTATAAAAATAGTTGGAAAAAGCTGAATTCAAAATTGTCTCTACAATAAAATCTAATTATGTGTAATACGCATAAAATAAAAGATGAGAAGAGAGTAAATTTTTAATGGTAACTTTCGAGTGAAAGGTGAAGGGTAGAGTAACCAACTCATCCCGGCTTTTTCCTGGACTTTTCTGGTTTTTGTACACCAAGTTCCATGATCTGGAAATTCTTTCAAGTCTTGGACAAGCAGATGATTGGTCACCCCTAGTAATTTTAATTATCTTTTGACATGACTTAGATTTTCTTCCCAAATTCTCTAAAATGAGCATGTATTAACTGGGTAATCGGGAAAAACATGCCCAAACAACCACAAAACAGTGAACTCTTGGGAGAAGTAAAGGAAGCACATTGGTTGTCTTTGGATGAAGAGAGATCTGGAATAGAGGGGAGCCATCCAAAGGGACTGCACAGGTAGCAGGAGATTGTAGTTCATTTTCTCATTCATTTAACTCAATGCGAGGCCCTGGGGATACAGAAATGATGAAGGTAATAAGTCACTTGCTCTCAGGAATTTACACTCTAGTAGCTTAAGACATTCAATAAACACATTATAATATGATGCACTATGACAAGTGCTATGCAGGAAGGAACTGGGGTAATGTAATAGAGAGTAATGGTATGGGGATACTCCAGAGAGGACGACTAGGGAAGGCCTGTGTGGACTGGTGACATTTGATGTGGAACTGAATGAGAAGTGGCATTATAAACATTATTAATGCAACTCTAAAACTATACCACAGGGAAAGAAAATTTTTAGCAACTCATTTATTCCCGGACCTGGGATTAAGACACACATTTCTGGAGACAGAATTCCTTGGCATTATACAGCCTACTCACATTAATTATAGCTAAAAGATTATGTTTACATTATTTCCCATCTGTGGGAAATTGGACAAGTTTTTGCAAAAATAGAAATTTTTAAGGAGAAATTCATATCTAGTTATCAGAGACCTTTTCTAAATATATTCTGAAGAAGTAGTAAGACATCTTCAATCCATGATCATTCACAAAAATAAAGGCCTTTAAAAATTAGACTATGCCTATTTCTGAATGATCTTTTAGCGTGATACTGCTTAGAAGTAATACAAATGTTGAATGAATAAAGAATAGCTTAGGGGAAGCCGCAATCTCCTTGTCTTCATTTAGCAACTGCCCAAGTCCTTAAAATGAAGACTGAGCGTATAGTTTACTGGGGAGAAAAACAAAAAACACCCAGCATTGCCAAAGTCAACAAAATTTTGTTGGAGTCACCAGACTACCAAAAGTAATGTCTTCTTACACATCGACAGCCTGTTATGTGGAGTGCTAATACAACAGAGCGCCAGTGAGTTCACAGGACCTTCTTGCCTTCTCATCAATGTAGAATAACAAGAAGCAGAAGAAATTATCCAGTAAAAACAAAGAAGGGTCACACTGGAACAGGGAAGGAAACGCTAGGAACAAGAGAGGTTTTTGTTTTGCTTTTAAACTAGAAAAGCTTCATACATTCCTAAAGTCTAGCCAGGTAAAAAATTAGAAGTTGAGGGTCAGTATAGATGATTTTAGATCACAGTGTTTATAAAACTAGTCTTAAAAGGACTGTAGTATTTTTTTTTTAAATCTCACATTCCTCTCATTTCTTTCTCCCTTCTGAAAATGTTCTTTAGGAAAAAATTGTTAAAAATGCTTATTAAACAATTTTTATGCTTTAAGCTGATTATGAGTTTGGACTTTAAGGAAGGAAATAAGCAGTAGAATGGATTTTTTAAATCCTCAGAAAAATTTCTATGGAAAAGATGTTTTTTGGGGGTGGCAGTCCAGGCTGGGTATCAGTGTCTGCTGGTAGGCTTATCGTAACTGAGAACACTGAGCTGTTCTTTAAAAAAATTCCTTAGCTAAATGAATAATTGAAAATGCTGAGCCATTGGAACTTCAAAGATTAATTTCTCCATTAATGGCCCAAGGTGATAGAGAAAAACAATCAGGCTAAAGAAGCATAATCAAGCTAACCCAACTGGGGCATTTCATCTGATATTCAAAGTCACTGGGCCAAAACTTTGATCTCCTTCAATTTTGTTTGAGAGAGTTTTAGGTCATTTAAAACGGCAGGAAACTTCTGTCTGTGGAACTCAGAACTGTATTCTGATATATATATAGTTTTCTTTTAATCCCTTCAGGTAATAGGATACAAAATGCTATTTCTGGGCACTGTGAGCTGCAGGATGGTTATTTAATGACCAGTGTCAGACAGTCCCAAAAGGCCTTGTGTATATTTTCAGTGTGCTTACTTGATAGCTACAAGTCCATTCAGTTATATTAAACTTGGAGGCACACCATCTTACTTTGCTAAAGAAAGAGCAGTGATGCAACAAGAAGTCACATGGCAAAGACAAGGCATGTGCATTCCAAGACAAACCAAATAAGGCAGAGCCACTACAATTAGGATTTGAATAACAAAGATGGGGTGGATTTAACTTAAAAACTTCCTTTTAGTAATCAATTCTGTCAGTAACAGATATATTCTCCAGGTGTATAGCTAAGAATAAAGAGCTTAGCTTATAATAATGCTGGGTAAAATACATTATCTTTGCCTGTGAAATTTTCACACAAGTTTAATTTTATACTATCTTCATGCATGCTCATCAGGATTATTCCATGGTGTGGGACTTTCTGCATTAGACTGTAAATCAGATAATTGCAACTACTGTTGTCACCAGTGTCATTGGCAAAGACAACACCATAATGCAAAGAAGTATATATTATAGAGAGATCTGCCCACAATTATTTAGTTCCTGTTATATTATATCTGAGGCATTGTTTTAGGCCCATTTAAAGCAACATCTCTATTCCTTACAACAGTCCCTGCAAATTAAGTACAGTTGTGTTTGTGAGTTTTGCATCCACTAATTCAACCAACCATGGATTGAACATTAAAAAAAAAACAACACATAATAAAAAAATATAAATAAAAAAAATACAACTATTCACATAGCATTTACATTATACTAGGTATTATAAGTAATCTAGAGATTATTTAAAGTATGCAGGGGGATGTGCATTAGTTATATGCAAATACTATGCCATTTTAGACAAGAGACTTGAGCATCCTTGAATTTTGTAACTGCTGGAGGTCCTGGAACCAATCCTCCATAAATACCTAGAAACAATTGTGTTATTAGTCACATTTAATAATTGAGGAACAAAGTTGACCTAACTTACCCAAGAGTAACAAATATGTAAGTGGTAAAACCAAGACTCCAATAACACCTTCTTTGACTTCAAAGCCTAAATTCCATCACAATCACTGTTTTTGCAAATTTTGTACTGCTTTTCCTTCAGAATTAATGAATGGAGTGTTTTTTCTTGCCAGTGTCACTTACTTGGAAGCAAACCTCCTCTTCCTTTCTTTGCAGTAAGACTGTATCTACTGAATATTTACCATTCTTTAGTTCCATGGCCTTCTAACTAGGGAGGGTAAAAGAGACAAATAATGGTAGAGGAGCCCAAAGCATTTTCACTGTCGAATATAACAAACCAGGCACACACCATACCTTTAACCCTAGTACTTGGAACTCTAGTGAGATTAGTTTCATGCACAAGTCCCATCTAAGTTTTCACATCTGGATCTGCAGAACTGTTAACATGAAACAGGGATCTGGGTATGTCACTACAGCCAGCTCTCTCCAGGTATGAGGCACTTCACATTGATTACCTTGTTTAGTCAACACATCAACTCACCAGTTTGGTACTGTTGTTGTTATCCTCCTCATATTATAGATAAGCGACTCACTCAGGGTCATTCATATGTTTATTGGTAAAACAGGGATTAGAACTCCTGACATCAAAATACTGTAATTGTTTGTATGATTCTTAGTAAATCTTTAGGTTAGTTTTTTCAAGTGTTTTGATATTGTGATGTAATTCTCATCCTAAGTAATTTATAAATAAAATAGATAAAATATTGGCATTTTGAAATAGTTTGCCTTTTTTTTTTGTTGACTAGAGAACATGCAACGATTTCTTTTAAATACCATCACTCTCTACTGTTTGCATTCAAATACATCTTCTTTTGTATGAGAGAAATGTGTGAGTAGTAACCAACATGCAGGAAATTGAACATGAGAATAACCCTGTTTGTTATTCACTGGACTGTTTTGTCTGTTTCCTGGCTTATCTGGCTAAAAACCCATTTTGGCTCTTCAAAGCTGTCTAGAGACTTCCCACCAACTAGAGGACCTAACACAAGTCTGCCATTACACAAAGCAGAGTGCAGTTAAGTTTTGCTAAAAGCATGGGAGTAAGAAACAGAATGATTGAAAGCAGAGATCTCTAGGGTTGAATTCAGGCCTCTACCACTTATCAGCTCTGCCATATTAAGTGGTTATTTACCCTCTCCAAGCCTTGATTTTTCTCATTAAAGAAATAGGGATAATAGTATCTAACTCATAGGCTTGTTGTGAGGATTAAATAAGATAAAGTAGAAGTGTTTAGCGCACTGCCTAGCTTGTAGGAGGTGTTCAATAATGTTATCTGATGTTATCTGCTATTCCGAAATTGTTCTTATTCCCCTCCACCTGGACTCAGTGAAGTCTAGTTAGATGGTAACCACATAAAACAAGGGGCTGTATCTTTGACTTCAGGGTCAGCAAAGTAAATCTGGGCCATATAAATGGATATGTAACATTTTATTTATTTTATTAGCAATGCCACCTTATAAGGAGAAGAGGGAAAATAGAGTCAATAAGTAATTCTGGGAGGCTTAATGAAATATTTATTCTTTTACACATGATCTTGTAAACTAGTGAGCATGACTTTTAAGTCTTGTTAAAAACAAGACTGCATCCAACATGATAAAGAATTTGTATGTTGAGAGGCCTTTAATCATTCCCTGCTAGTTGTTGATTTTTTAAAAATAATCAGTAACATACAGAAATTAGTGCAGTTTGAGTTCTTACAGAATTTGTTTTCTTCTTATATGTGACTTGAAAATAGCTTAGGCAATGTGCACAGAGAGTTAAGAAAAAAAAAATCGACACAGATGCTGACAGACTGGGGGTTAGCACCAAGTAAAAGAAACTGTGTGGGCTTGTAGACTGCATAGTAGGAAGTATCGGGACTAGAGCAAGGACCTGATTCAGAGGGAATTTTCCATGAAGATGCTGTTAGATATAACCTGCTGTGATGTGGCAGACTCATTTTCTTGATATGTTGTTCTGTAGTATGATAAAAATATTAATGATATGTCTAGGTTAAGTTCTGTCTTCAACAAGTGCTACACAGGTTGCTCAATTGATAATATTCTACAAGTATTTTTGTTTCAGAGTCATATACCTTTTACATGCTACAGTAGAGCAGCAAATATTTCTCGTCTCACAGATGAAGAGTAGAGTTCCAGATTGTGCCCTATATGCTATTTATGTAGCCTTCTCTCCCCAGTTTCTTTTGTGCCTACCACTTTGCCATTTGAGTGTCCAGTGCAGCCCTCTCTGTCTAATGAATTAGCTGAATGCCTAATTTATTGCCTGTTGTTATTCTTGTTTCCAGTAGGAGGAGTATAATGATTAAGCTGGCATAAGCCTGCCTTCTTTGACTTGTTAAATGCAAAAAGGACTTTAGAAACAATAAAAAGATGTGAAAATTCGGAAATAATAAAATTGGAGAAAGTAATTTTGTTTTCATCATTCTAAAAAAATTAGAGAAGGCAAATAAAGTGAATGGGAAAGGCTGTTACACAAATTTTGTTTCTGAAGAGGAAGACAGTGTGATGAAGTAAAACAAACAGAAAACAAAAACTGCATTTAGGTGGAAAAATTTGGGTCCTGGTTTTAATCTTGCCAACTGCTAGCTAGATACTTTGAGATAAGTTATTGAACTTTCATAGAATGTAATTTTCTTATGAGAAAAATTAGAGGATTCTTACAGATATTGCAAAAGGCCTCTTGCAAATCTTTGTTGTTGTAAGATGAATAAAAGCCAACATTCCCCAGTGGACAATCTACCAAGAGATAATCATGAACCTATCTCTGTAAATCAATGCTATAGTATTAAAAAATGGTTTAATTCTACCCAGAGGATTTTAAGATGAATGGACATGAAATAAATGGAGGCATTTTAGACCAAAAAAAAGGAAAAGTGTGTTCTAAATTATTATAAAAATCTAGATAAGTAACCTAGCAATAAAAGCAAGCAACAGAACAAAAATTAAATATTTAAAACCCAAAGAACTATTGGCAAAACTTCTTTGAATTCTTCCAGAAGATTTTATTTATATTAATTTTTAACCCTGGAAGTTTTCCTTTATAAAAAATAATATTGACTTTAAGTTTTGGACTTAGTGGGGTAGTTGTTACCAGACTTTTTCTTCTACTGTAAATAGCTTACAAATTCAACAGAAAACATGGCATAGCTGTTCTTAAGCCTTGGACAATAGGCAGTACACTAACGGTCTCTGAGAGAAGGGAAACAAACAGATTCCTACAATCACATTATATGAACTGACGGCTAAAAACTGTGAAATATACTTACTTTTCAAGATTATATGGAAAATCACCAATATAGACAATATGTTGGTCATAAAATAATTTCAATAAATTGCAAAGGATAGAAATCATATACAGTCTGTTTGCTGGTCAGAATAGAACTACATTAGAAATTAATAGCAAAGATATCTAAAATATCACCAAATCTTGGTAAATTAAATAACACATTTCTAAACAATCTGTGGATTAAAGAAGAAATCATGATAGAAATGAAAAGTATTTTGATATCATATCAAAACTTATTCTGTAAAAGTTAGATGGCTGGACAATCTTTTGAAAATACAAATCACCAATACTGGGCACAAGAAGAAACAGAAAATCTAAACGTCTTAATATCTGTTACAAAAGTTGAATCCATAATTAAAAGCCTCTCCAAGGAAAAAACTTCAGGCTGGTGAATTCTAGTGGATATTGCCAGTTTTCCAAAATGTTTTTACCAATTTACACTCCTGTCATCAGGAGTCATTTGTTCCATATCCTCACCAATATTTGGTATTGTCAGTCTTTCATTTTAGACAATCTGATGGCTGTACAGTGGTATCACAATGTGGTTTCAATTTGCATTTCTGTGGTGATAAATAAAGTTCAATTCCTTTTTGTATGTTTATTGGCTATTTGAATATTCTTTTTTTAAATTGCACCTTAGGTTCTGGTGTGCATGTGCAGAACATGCAGGATTGTTGCATAGATACATACATGGCAATGTGGCTTGCTGCCTCCATCCCCATCACCTATATCTGGCATTTCTCCCCATGTTATCCCTCCCCAACTCCCTACCCACTGCTGTCCCTCCCCTGGTGCTCCCCAACAGACCCCAGTGTGTGATGCTTCCCTCCCTGTGTCCACATGTTCTCATTGTTCAACACCTGCCTATCAGTCAGAGCATGCAGTCCTTTGCAGGGACATGGAAAAGCTGGAAACCATCATTCTCAGCAAACTAACACAAGAACAGAAAACCAAACACTGCATGTTCTCACTTATAAGTGGGAGTTGAACAATGAGAACACATGGACACAGGGAGGGGAACATCACAAACCGGGGCCTGTCGGAGGGTTGGGGGGCTAGGGGAGGGGTAGCAGGGGATGGGAGGATGCGGGAGGGATAGCATTAGGAGAAATACCTAATGTAGATGACAGGGTGATGAATGCAGGAAACCACCATGGCATGTGTATAAATATGTAATAAACCTACGCATTCTGCATATGTACCCCAGAACTTAAAGTATAAAAAATACTCTAGTTATGAGCCTTTTTTCAGGTGTATGTTTTGTGAATATCATCTCCCACTGTGTTAGCACAATATATTTTGAATAAAATATCATCTTATAGCTGAGGAAGGAGATCCAAGCATCAAGGATCATCTCCTCTTTGACTTCCACACTGCATTTCAATAGAAGAAAAGGCTGGCCAACTGGTGCCTCCTAAATCACCTTCCTATAGATAGCAGGCATAGTATGGGGGAATTTCTCTGAAAGGAATTGTTTTTACTTAAACAAGATCAAACTCCCACCCCACTCTTCCTCCATTGACCAAGACCCTTTCAAATGCAATTTCTAAAACTGTAAACCCAAGACCCTTTCACATGTAGTTTCTAAGACTCTAAACTCAAGACCCTTTTACTTGTAATATCTAGAGTTGTAAGCCTATATAAAGGCAGAGCTTCTCTTTGTTACACGAGCTTGGCTGTTAGACAAACATGTCGCCTTGCTCCCGGCTGAAAGAAACCACCTCTTCCTTCCTAGTTCGGCATCTGACAGGTTTCTCATAACTGTTCCTGCTTCATAGCCATATGCATATGTGCTACATGGCCTTAATACCTAATTTACAAAAGTGAATGTGTTGTTAAGTATATTATAAAGAGAAATGCATTATTTATTTTATTTGTCCAGTTATATAACCTTTTCCAGAGAAAACAGCATGTCATCTTGACTGAGACAGGAAGCCCACACTGGGGAAACAAACCTTTTCCTAAAAAGCTGCTCTCTATGATGAAGCACACCAAAGCTAAAGGCATATTCATTAAAAGAGCTTCCACACTGTAGGCTTTCTCAGCATGGATAGGAAAAGAGTACTGAAGCTTTTTTTTCTTGATTCCCATTCTTCATATTGCTACTGACAAAACAGCTAAATCTGAGATGACTCACTGAACTTTCTGATTTGTTTCCTCTTTGGTGAAAAGAAATTATGAAAAATGAAATAAGCATTTTGTAAATTGTTGTCTTCAAGATCTAGAGAAGTAGTTTATGAAAAATATCAGTACTCAGCTGGGCACAATGGCTCATGCTTATAGTCTTAGTACTTTGTGAGGCTGAGGTGAGTGGATCACACAAGGTCAGGTGTTCAAGACCAGCCTGGCCAACATGGTGAAACTCTGTTTTTACTAAAAATACAAAAATTAATTCAGCATGTTGGCATGTCCCTGTAGTCTCAGCTACTTGGGAGGCTGAGCACAACAATTGCTTTAACTTGGGAGACAGAGGTTGCAGTTAGCCAAGATGTACCATTGCACTCCAGCCTGGGTGACAGAGTGAGACTCTGTCTAAAAAACAAAAAAAGAAAGAAAGAAAAAAGAAAAATAGTACTAGCAAATTTGTTTTCTCTCGTATGTATTTAAGAAAACATGTCAACATAAATACTCAAACTCTGTAAAATATTTGAAGAGATTTATTCTGAGCCAAATATGAGTGACCCTGGCCCATGACACAGCCCTCAGGAGATCCTGAGTACATTTGCCTAAGGTGGTTGGCCTACAACTTGGCTTTATACATTTTAGGGAGACATAAAACATCACTCAATATGTGTAAGATATACGTGGGTTCAGTCCAGAAAGGCAAGACAACTGGAAGTGGGGAGGCTTCCAGCTCATAGCTAGATTAAAAGATTTCCTGATTGGCAATTGGCTGAAAGAGTTAAGTAGTTGTCTAGAGACTTAGAATCAATAGAAAGGAGTGTCTGGATTAAGATAAGGGGTTGTGGAGACCAAGATGTTATCATGCAGATGAAGCCTCACTGCAGCCTCTGCCTCCTGGATTAAAGTGATTCTTGTGCCTCGGCCTCCCAAGCAGCTGGGACTGCAGGTGTGCACCAACATGCCTGGCTAAGTATTTTTAGTAGGGATGGTGTTTTTGCCATGTTGGCCAGGCTGGTCTTGAACTCCTGACCTCAAGTGAACCACCTGCCTCTACCTCCCAAAGTTCTGGGATTACAGGCCTAAGCCACCACTCCTGGGCCCTGTGCACTGTTATTACTCCTCACGGAACTCCTTTTCACTGGTTTGCTGACTAGCCTAGCTGAGGCAAATCACTTGTCCCTTACTGTGTCAAACTCTCCCTGTTTCTATGGTGACCTTCTGAAGATACACTATTGCTTCTGTATCATTCCATGTTTTGCTGCTGAGCTATAGGATGACTTTAATGGTCTTGGAGAGGGAATACAATGTGGCAGAGGTTTAGATTGGAAGTGCACTACCACATTGACAGAGTAAACTGTTGAGGTTTATGGAAAGGTAACCCTCATCAGACTGCCACAAAAAGTATGAAGGCATTTTTCAATTCATTCTCATTTGTCAGTGAATTCATACTACTCATCATATTAATAGTACTTACATGTTATATGGTTTTAAAATAACTTCTAGTTATTTCTCTGTAAGAGAATTTTATATCTATGTTCTAATTCCTATAAATGGTATTGTTTCTACATGATACATTGAAATGTATAATTTCTTCTCCACAGCACATATTGTGTTGTATATGTTAGGTTAAAAAAGTAATTTACTTTTGCACCAACCTAATAAATCATACATGGGGCAGGTGCGGTGGCTCATGCCTGTAATCCCAACACTTTGGGAGGCTGAGGGGGACAGACCACTTGAGCCCAGGAGTTTAAGACCAGCCTGGGCAACATGACAAAACCCTGTCTTTACAAAAAATACAAAGTTAGGGCCGGGCGCGGTGGCTCACGCCTGTAATCCCAGCACTTTGGGAGGCCGAGGTGGGCAGATCATGAGGTCAGGAGTTCAAGACCAGCCTGACCAACTTGGTGAAACTCCGTCTCTTCTAAAAATATAAAAACTAGCTGGGCATGGTGTCGCGTGCCTGTAATCCCAGCTACTTGGGAGGCTGAGGCAGGAGAATCGCTTGATTCTAGGAGGCAGAGGTTGCAGTGAGCTGATAGTGCACCATTGCACCCACTCCAGCCTGGGCAACAGAGTAAAACTCCGTCTTTAAAAAAAAAAAAAGTTAGATAGGCATAGTGGTATGCAACTGTAGTCCCAGCTACTCGGGAGGCTGAGGTGGGAAGATAGCTTGAGCCTGGGAGTTCAAGGCTGCAGTGACTCCTAATCATGCCACTACCCCCCAGCCTGGGTGGCAGAGTGAGACCTGGTCTCAAAAATAAATTAAATCAATAAAAATAAAAACAAACCACACATGATCCTGTGAGTCCAAAAGAACAACATGAATGTTGACGGTGTTGATACTCTCCATGGTGAGAGCATGACTGCTTTCATGATCAAGAAGTTTTCTTCAGCTTTATTGCTATATTTGTTTATTTGTTTGGCCCCAAAACTAAGTCCTTAAGGCTCAAAGAATCAGTTCTGACTCATATTTCTTTATTTAAACCATTATTTTAACTTAGAGGTTTAAAAATTTTAAACTTTTGAAAGATGTTTCTTGTCAAAATACACATAAAATTTTTATATTGGTTGGTACTGGCTCATAAACTTTTTCTAAGCTAGTCTTGGATGGAGCAGATGTATAAGGATTAAACAATTATTTGAGGATTAATTCTCAAAATTTTAGGTTTAAAATCTGTTTCTTTTATAATTTTGTAGAATTTATTTCATTGTCTTTTGCATCCCACAATAAAGGTAAAAAGTATAAATCCATGTAAATCTTGATCATTTATGGCTTTAAAAAAAATAGTAGACTTATTCCTGAAGCTGGGAAATCTTACCTGAATATTCTTAAGTGTGTCCTTTTCCATTATTCCTGCTTTGTATTAAACCTAAAGACTCTTATTCCGTGACTCAAAGAAAATGTCTTTATATTTATTTTTTATTATTCTAAAAACTATTTTAAATAATTGAAGTTATACATGAATACATATTTACCGTAAAAATTTAAATACGGTAGTATACAGAATAAAAGCTTATAGCCCCCTCCATGTTTCCTTTAATCTCCCAGTGGTCAGGCAGAGATGTGCCACCCAGATCCCTTTTTAAGGAAGAGCTTATTACCCAAGTAGTCAGCAAGCAACCTTCAGTTTCAGCGTTTGTCTCAGTGTCAGACAGCAGCCTCACCCAAGGGAAAGCCTTCCCAGGATGACTCACATTTAGTAACTTGAGGTAGGGGTATAAGGGTCCAACCATGTCTACACAGTGTAGGTCACCTGTGGACATCAGTATGCTGCAGAAGTTCCCATTGCATTGACCAAGGCTTTGTAGGGTCCCCATCATGGTTTAACTTCTCTGCCCAGTCCTGTTTTCTCCTCCTGAAATTATTCTTAAAATATCCCATGTCTACCAAGCTCAAGCTTGGCATCTGTTGCCTGTAATCCCAGCACTTTGGGAGGCCAAGGTGGGCAGATCACCTGAGATCAGGAGTTCGAGACCAGTGGCCAACATGGCAAAACCCCCTCTCTACTAAAAATTAAAAAAAAAAATTAGCTGAGCATGGTGGTGCACACCTGTAATTCCAGCTACTCGGGAGGCTGAGGCAGGAGAATTACTTGAACTTGAGAGGTGGAGGTTGCAGTGAGCTGAGATCACACTACTGCACTCCAGCCTGGGTGAAAAAAAAAAGAAAAAAAAGAGAACCCAATTTAGGAGGGTTGGTGACAGCCGTGGTATGAGAAATCAAGCAATATGATGGGGCTTTGAAGATGGATAACTCACTGGCCAACTGATAAAGACCTCATCATTGGCTGTAGGTGAAGTCCTTGGTGCAAGTTACAGTTGTTAAAACTCTCATTGATGGTGAATTGGAATGGTATCCATAGTGGAATGGAATATACTAGATAGTGTTATTTATTAGGCATTTGAGAAATACAAGAGAAATGGTAACTACTCTAAGGGCAATGGTATTAGATGGCTACTGCTAAAAGCCATTGACAGCCTAGATTAGTGCTTTCCAAAGAACAGCAGCTACTGGGAAGTTGTGAAAAATGCAAATTCTGGAGCCCAACCATAGACCCGAAGAATATGAAACTATGAAGATGGGGCCCAGCAAGCTACATTTTAGTGATTCTCATGTTAACGTTCTAGAACAGATGTCAGAAAAAAATAAGGAAAAGCTGCAGGGAATTTACAGGTAATTGGAAATCAAGTATGAGAGCCAGAGGGTCCTCCCTCTAAGCTTACAAAGAGGTCCCATCTCCTGCAGTGGTTGTGCAGAGAAAGGTGTGGACCTGGTCCAGGGATAGATAAGGAGCTGAGCTCCTGAGATGCTTAACTGCCAATCAAGGTAGATCTGTTATGCCAAGGTCATGGCCTTGGGATGGGGATTTCTGAACAGGTATCACCCCAGATTTTGAACCCCTGAATCCTCTGATTTTGCAGAAGTAGCTTACCCCACCACTTTTAAAGTTAATTCTTCTCCTTTGCCTAAAGACAATTTAGAGCCCATTCTGAGGCCAGACAACATATTCCCTTGGAATTTGCCTTCCTATCCCTTCCTGGTCATTAGTTTTATATCTTGAACTAAGTCATCCACAGTTGAGCCTGATATGGGAGGAGAGCGACAATACCCCAAAGGAGTTTTAAATCTGACCAGCATATACTCGCAGGAGTTGCTAATCATGGAATTAGATCTGAGGGTGCTGGATCAGGGGGTAGAAACATAAGATTGAATAGTGGGGAGTTTACTGAGAATATGCACCTAAGACATAGGATTTAATAGGGCAATGTCCCTAGGGGATGATACGGACTTGCTACTGGGATGGCTTCTGGAAGCAAAAAAAAAAGTGATGGTCCACCCACAAATGATGTGAACTTGAAATGCCAGAATTGCTGTGGGAGACAGTGGAGGAGGGAATGCAATTACCCAGGGAAATGGGTGTGAGAAAATGGATATACGATATGAGGACAGAATACCCTCTACACGATCATGTTCCTCAGGCTCACCCAGAAGACAACCCCCCCCCAACCAAGGCCATGGAGCACATGCTGGTGTGAGGTCACCAACAACACTAAAATCTTTCAGTGGTGCCTCTCTTCTATAAACCAGGCCTGATGGGCAAAGAGACTATTACAGAACTAGGCTGACAAGAACCCAAAACAATGGAGGCCAGGTGGCAGCACTTTACTGCTAGAAGCCAGGTGGATGCAATTATTGTAATGAGCCACAGGGTTGAAATGACAGCCAAGGGGACCTGACCCAAAGAGGGTTAGGTAGATGGTTAATTGAACAGGTGCCCTAGGGCAAAATACATGAGAGCCAACTGGGTACTCAGCTTGTACCGTCATAAAAAATCGAGAATGAATGACCAGAAGATTGAGAGCAATTGCCACAATAAAAAGCCATAATACTTTGTTCAAATCCAGACAGACCTAAACCAGTCATTAAGCCTGGAGCACATTGACTGAAGAGGAGGCTGGGTTCACAGGAAGAAGGCCCCTGCAACACCATGACAATTACCCCAGTAAAAAGTCTACTAGTCCTCCAAAGGGATGTAGCCATTTACTCAAGTGACTGTATTCTTGGGAGAGAGGAGTTGTGGTAGGTAAAATAATAGTCCTAGTGAACACCTACTATTAGAATAGTCCTAATCTCTGGAACCTTAATATGTTAGAAAGCAAGGGAGAATTAAGGTTGCAGATGGAATTAAAGCTGTGTCTCAGTCTGTGCTGGCATAACAAAATGCCACAAACAGGGTAATTTATAAATAATAAAAATTTATTTCTCACAGTTCTAGAAGCTGGAAAATCCAAGATTAAGGCACCAGCAGATGTGGAGTCTGGGGAGGGCTGCTGTCTGCTTCCAAGATGGCATTTTCTTGCTATATCCTCACATGGCAGAAGGGGACAAAAAGTGACAAACACTATGTCTTCACCTGACAGAAGAGATAGAAGAGCACCTAGGGTGAGGCTGCTAATCTTATTCATGGGGACCACATCCTCATGACTTGATCACTTCCTAAAGGTTCAACAAATTTTGAGAGACACGTTCAGATCATAGCATGTGGCTATTAGCCAACTTCAAAATAGGGAGATTATCTTGGATTGTTCATGTAAGACCAAAGTATCGCAAGGATTTTTTAAATGTAAAAGAAACAGAAGAGAGTGTATCAGACTGGTGCAACATGAGGTAGACTTGACCATTGCTAGTTACTTCCACGGCTTTGAAGATGGGAGGAGACCACGAGCCAGGTGACTGTTGGCAGCTTCTAAAAGCTGGAAAAGGCAAGGAAATGGATTCTCCCCTAGAGTCTCCAGAATGAATGCTAACCTTAATTTTAACCCAGTGAGACCTATTTCAGACTCCAACTTCCAAATCTGTAAAATAATAAATTTCTGTTAAGTCACCAGGTGTGTGGTACTTAGTTACAGGAGGTAGGAAATGAACACGTCCACTAATACTCATACATTTAATGTACAAGTCTGGCCATCAAAGATAGCCTAGAGGATTCCAGTAGATGATTGCAAACTTAGGTAGTAGCCCCATTTGCAGCTGCTGTGCCAAATATTAATTTCCTAGCACATTAACATGATCTCAGGTGCATGGAATGTGGCCACTGAGTGGGTGAGCTCATTCTTTTCCATTTCAACAAGGAAAAAAGGATTAGAATCAGTTAACATTCACATGGAATGGGCAACAATATATATTTACAGCTTTACCCAAGGCTTTTAAAAATCTGCTGCATTCTGTAATACTGTAGTCTGTCATAATATAGTCAGAAGAGATCTGAAACCTGTGGCTATTCCCCCTGGAGTAACATACTGATCCTACATTAAAGATATTATACCAAGAAGGTTAGATGAACAAAAAGTGGTTAGTGTACTGGAGGCCTTGGCAAGGCACCTATGTGTCTGATGGTGAAACATAAATGCTACAAAGATTCAAACATTTATCATATTTTAAAATAATTTAGGCACTCAGTAGTCATGGGTATAGCAAGATATTCCCTGAGAGGGAAAGACAATCATTGCATCTTGCACATTCCACCATCAAGAAGGAAATCCAATGCCTAGAGACCTCTTTGGGCTCAGGAGGCAGCATATTCTATACCTGGGACTACTGCTCCAGTCCATATTTGGGTACCACA
Source organism: Cebus imitator (assembly GCF_001604975.1). Lineage (NCBI taxonomy): Eukaryota > Metazoa > Chordata > Mammalia > Primates > Cebidae > Cebus > Cebus imitator. Next base: position 791,400 of record NW_016107438.1, read on the forward strand.
GAAGGATGCTATCATTGAGTGGGGTCCAAAGCAAGAAAGAGCTTGGCAGCAGATCCCTGTTGCAATGTAAGCAGCACAAATGATCCAGCATGCCCTATGATATTAGATATGAGTGGTGGGAAAAGATTGTTTCAGCCATTAGGGTTCTGGAGTGAGGCTATAGCTTAATGGCAGAGAATTATATGCCTTTTGAAAAATATCCCCTGTTGAGCTGTCGGATTCTGGGTAGAGAAGGAGTATCTGTCCATGAGATGCCAAATAACCACGCTTTAGGAAATGGGTTCTGTCAGAGCCACTAGAGTGTAAGGTAAGGCAGGCTCAGCAGCAATCCATTGTAAAGTGGTACATGTGTAATCAAGCATGAGCTGGTCTAAGGACACAGGCAAACTGCATGAGCAGGTAGCCCAGATCCCCATGCTATTCGCTACTGTTCTACCAGTGTTATTCCCTCAGCTCATCCCTATGGCCATCTGGGAGATCCCTTACAACCAGCTTACAAAGGTTTACAGATGGCTCAGCTCAGTATCTAGGAACATGCTGAAAAGAGGCAGTAGAAGCACTGCAACATCACTCGGGAGAGGCATTGGAAGGCAGTGAGGAAGGAGTTTCAGGCAGTCTACCTGGTTATTCACTTTGTATGAGAAGAAAAGTAGCTCGTGTTAGAATATATACAAACCCATGGGCAGTGGCAACAAAAAGATGTCGGCTCCATGGGAGTGGGCACAAAGTGTTAAGATCTTTATATCATATGCAAACACCCATCAGAGAGCATCAATCATGGAAAAGAGAATGAACAATTGAGTAGACAAAATTGCTTGGCCATTTGACATGAACTAGCCTTGGTCACTGGCCACACTAGCACTTGCAGACAGGCACATGGATGGAGTGGTCACCATGGGAAAGATGAAGGCTATGCATGGTGAGTCCAATGGCATGGCTGCCTACTTATCAAGACTAAATTGGCTAATACTGCCAATGAATGGCCAAACCGCCAGCCAGAGAAAACAACACTGAGCTCCCAATATGTTACTGTTCCTTAAGGAGACCAGTCAGTCATTTAATGGTAAGTGAGTGCACTGATCTCTTTCTATCTTGGAAAACCTAGAGATTTGTTCTAACAGAAAAAACCAAGTATTTTGGGCATGGATTTGCCTTTCCTGCCCACAAGTTTCAACTAGAAAGACTATCTGAGAGTTTATAAAATATCTGACCCACTGGGATGGGATCCCAATAGGAATAACATGGCATCAGATCAGAGGAGCTGCTTGTCAGAAAAGAAGGCACAGAAGAGGCTGGGCGCGATGGCTCATGCCTGTAATCCCAGCACTTTGGGATGCCGAGGTGGGTGGATCATGAGGTCAGGAGTTCAAGACCAGCCTGGCCAACATGGTGAAACCCCATCTCTACCAAAGATACAAAAAATTAGCCAGGCGTAGTGGTCCATGCCTGTAATCCCATGTACTCAGGAGGCTGAGGCAGGAGAATTGCTTGAACCTAGGAGGAGGGGGTTGCATTGAGCTGAGATTGTGCCATTACACTCTAGCCTGGGCAACAGGGTGAGACTCCATCTCAAAAAATAAAAAAAGAAAGTACAGAAATAAACCCATGCCTATGAGACTTACTGGCTGCATCAGACATGCCACCACTCAGAAACTTTCAGCCTAGTAGAGTTTTGGCATAATCTACCAAAGGTGCAGTTTAAGCATCATCTTGGAAGTGGTACTCTATGAGGTGTCATATGACCCCATTAAAAAGAATATGTAAGTCCAGAAATAAAGAAGTGGAAACAGTAGTGGTCTCACTATCATTCTCAGTGATCCACTGGGGAACTATTAATAAAATGCCCAGTTATTTGGGTCTGGCATGGGATACCTCTAAACAGCTATATATGCTCATTAGCTTTCCATGGGCTGGGGTGAGGCTAGACTGTGACTGCATTGCCCTTCAACTTCATCTTTTACACAATCCTGTTTCTTCCCCTCCTCTTATACAAGTCTAGATCCTTTAAAAAAATGCCCTACTTGCCAAATTCTGTGTCAGACTCTGCTTCTAGAAAGGTGGTCCTAAACTTTTTGGTACCAGGGACTGGTTTCATGGAAGACAATTTTTCCATCATTTTTTTCATGGATGAAGGTGGGGTGGGGTGAGGATGGTTTTGGGATGCTGTTCCAACTCAGATCATCAGGCATCTTGTAAGGAGTGTGCAACCTAGATCCCTCACATGCACAGTTCACAATAGGGTTCATGGTCCAATGAGAATCTAATGCTGCAGCTGATCTGACAGGAGGTGGAGTTCAGGCAGCAAAGATCACTGACCTGCCCCTCACCTCCTGTGGTGCTGCTTAGTTCCTAACAGGCCACAAATCAGTACTGGTCTGTGGCCCAGGGGCTGGGGACCCATGTTCTAGAGAATCCAAGTTTTGGTAGCTCCCAATCTCACTTCCCTTTCCAGAGATGACTTGGTGTATATTTTGCTAGGTTTTTCTATAAATACATAGATATTTAAAGTTTAAAATTTTTCTTCACATAAATGGGCTCATAACATATATGTGTTTTTCTGTGACTAGACATATTTTAAAGGCAGTTTTACTGACATGTAATTTACATGTAGTAAAATTTATACTTTCAAAGCATGTATTTCAGTGACTTTTAACACATAATTAAAATACAGTATATTTTCCTCACCCCAGCACATTCTTTCATGCTCCTTTACAATCAGTCCCCTTCTCCCACCCCTAGCTCCTGATATGACTGCTGGTCTCTGTAGATTTGCTTTTCCAGAATATCATATACTGTAAATGGAACCATACATATAGTATGTAGCCTTTGTGTGTGGACTCATTCTTTTAGCATACTGCTTTTTTGATTTATTCACATTGTTGAATGTATCAATAGTTTATTTTTTTTATTGTTCAGTAGTATTCCATTGTATGGGTGTATCACAATTTGTTTATCCATCTATCAGTTAAAGAACATTTGAGTGTTTCCAACTTAGGGTTTATATCTTTTTTCAAATCATTATAAATGATTATAATGCCATTGTGAACATCTCTGTAAAGTCTTTGTGTGGATATATAATTTTTATTCTCTTGGAAAACTACTGGAAGTGGGATTGGTGGGTTATATGTTAAGTGTATGTTTAACTTTAAAAGAAACTGTGAAACATTGCAAAGTGGCAGAAACATGTTGCATTCTCACATGCAAGGTGTGAGGGTTCCAATAACACCACATTCTTTTCAGCAGTTGGTATTTTCAGGCTTTACTTTTAGCTTTTTTAGTAGGTGTGTAATGGTATTTAATTGTGGTTTAATTTGGATTTCCCTAGTGAAAATGATGTTAAGCATACTTTTATGTGCTTATGACAGCCTTAAACCATTTTTTTAATGAAGTGTCTGTTCAAATCTCTTCCTTGTTTTAAAATTAGATGTATATGTTTCTTAATATTGAGTGATGAGATTTCTTTATATAGTCTGGATACAATTTCTTATGCAGATAAGCATTTTACAAGCATTTTCTCCTGGCCTGCCATTTCATTTTGTAAAATAAGGGTCTTCCAAAAAGCAGAAGTCTTTAATTGGATGACATGCAATTAATCAATTTTAAAAATGGTTTGCATTTTTATAAATCATTTTTAAACTATCTAAAAATTCCTTGCCTAGCCCAAAGTTAAAAAAGTGTTCTGTGGCATTTAGAATTGTTACAATATATTAACTTTTAAGTTCAGAGGTCTACAGATAGAGGGGAATTTTTCCCCAAAGCAGATTATTCTCAGATTTCACTGGTACTTGATTTAGATGATGAGATTTGGGACTTTTGAGCTGATGATATTTAGATATCATAAGATTTGGACCCATAATGGATTGCAACTTTGGGGGATTTTAGGATGGGGTGGAGCAACATATCTCCCTCGACTGAAGTAGTTTAGTCTTCTCTTGCCTGAGAGCCTGTGCAATGGCTTCATTTGGGGTAGTTACTTTGCAGCAGAATGATGATGTTCTTTAGGACCTCCTCCCGCTCCCTCTCATTGCTTTTAGACCTATGGCCAGACTTGAGACCCACCATCCGCTAGAGGATGAGATACAATGACCTATGAGGAGACACCATATACTCCAAAATAATTACAGCATAAACCTTGAAAATATTTATCCAACTGAATCCTGTGTTATATCAAGATTCCAGGAATCCTCAAATTGTAATTATGTTCCTTCTCTCATGTACAATCTCCTTGCTAAATGACACTATATTTCTATGGGAATCTAGAGGTATGATTTATCTTATGGGCCCCTCCTCAAGAGAATACTAGCCTTTCCTTCATTCAAGAGGCTCTGGGTCTGGGAACTGGTTGAGGGGCCACAATTCTCTGTGGTGATTCAAGTCAGACTTCTTTCATTAAATTTAGAGCTTTTCCACTTCCACAAATTAAGTAAGCCTTTAGTACACTACGCATCAATTTCAGTCCTGAGGGCACTGTGATCAATTAGCCGACACCACAGATCTCTTCAGGTCTAAGCATTCTGATGACTACGTTGGTTCTGCTTACATGGCAGTAACCACAGCTGCTTTGTCTCTAACAATTAGCTGCCGTCACTTTCTTCCTGCGTATCTGGCATCTGATCATCCTCACTGAATTCATGGAGCTCAGTTAGATGGTAGCTTTTCCCATCCTGGCCTGCAAGCAGTAACTACCACAGACTCTTCAAGGATACCAGGGCTCACCTCACCTTCTTAATGTCTTGGAGAAGGCAGTTACATTTGTACCTTTTCTCTTTTTCTCTAAGTTGTCAAATCTTGGCCATTTTATTGTTTCTTCCCCCAAAATATGCTTTTGGTTTTACTGCTATATACTTAGTTGTTGTTTTGCACTTAATTAGATTATGTTTATGTTTATTGCTTCATTCCATTGAATTTCTCTGGACTTATCACATTTTAAATTCTAGAGTTATAACTTTATTTTGCTTTCAACCTTTCTTAGTTTTAATGAATTCTTTTAAGCTATAATTATTCTTCATTTCTTTCTTCAGATACAATATTGAATTTTTTCATATACTATTTGATAAGCAATTTTCTTTGTCATTAATTTTTTTATAGTTTGAAACTTTGATTTTGATGTTCTCTTTAAACCAAGAGTTATTTAAAGGAGTACTTCCACATTTTGAAGTGTATATATTTAACATAAAACCTATTCCATTCTTTTTAAGGCCTATTTTATTGTTGCTGTTAGCAAATGAGTTCTGCATGGTATTTTCCTTCCTGAATTTATTGAGATTTTATTTATGGTCTAATATATAGACAATATTTATAGCTGTTTCCTGTATGCCTGAAAAACAGATGAATTTTACTTTCTTAGGCCAACATGAAGGCCCAATTCTGCCCTGCTCCTTCCAACATCCACCGCCTTTCTCCTCTCTGCTCACATTCCCAATACCAATTTCAAAAGTCTGCTCTTGGTCTCAATTTTGATATGTTAGAACCAAAATGCAGCAATAATTTTCACATTTTATTTCACTACTTCCTCTCTCCTCCCCATCTTCAAATAAACTTATTTCAAAATTACTTCTTCTTTAGTCCTTTTAGGGATTTTTGAAGTTTTAGTTCTCAATTATTGCTCTTCCTGGAATTGTGCCTTTTAAAAAATGATTCTTAGCAACACTTATTTTATATTTCAAAAATTGCACTATTATGAAGTTTTGATTTTAACAAATTTTTTTCAGTTTTTAAAAACAAGTAGTTTTTTGCTCACCATTTTTTCTTGCGTACTCAATCTTTTACTATCGTGAGATACTTGTCCTGAATTAATTTTCTCTTTGCTTCTTTGTTTTCTCAGAAAAGACATACAGATAATATATTTTTGTTATCATATAAATTTATTAACTTGTCCTTCCATAGGGATGATATCTAAGCTGGTAAAGAATTCTTGGATCTTACTCTTTTTTTTCTTGTAAAGCACGTAAATATGTTTTTCTGTGTCTTCCACACTTTCAGATTTTCTTTCTTGTGTAAGTTAATGTCTTGTGTAAGTGAATCTCTTTCTTTATCTCTCTCTCTCTCTGTGTGTGTGTGTGTGTGTGTGTGTGTTTGTGTGTGTGTGCGTGTGTGAAAAAGAGAGAGAGAGAGATTTCCTGGAAGTATGAGGTTTTATTTTTTTTATCTTTGGCATTCATAGATTTTATCAGATTTTGTTAAAATGTGTATCATTAAAAAAATTAATTAGACCTGGCCCATTTCCTTCCCTCCCTCCCCCCTCCCTCTCTCTCTCTCTTTCTCTCCCTCTTTCTTTTTCTTTTCCTTCCTTCCTTTCTTTCTTTCTTTCTTTCTTTCTTTCTTTCTTT
>NW_016107438.1:798503-840397 GCF_001604975.1 Cebus imitator
TATCTAACCTCTTAACTTCCCTGGGCCATATTGGAAGAGGAAGAATTGTCCTGGGCCACACATAAAATACTAACACTAACACAATATCTGACAAACTAAAAATAAGGTCCATGCATAATTTTCATGATATCTACCATGACAGATAAGCAAAAATGTCCTCACATTCAAAGGGTTGGACATTAACTACCTAAATGGGAAGCTGCTGTCCTGTTTTCGGTTCTGATCTTCGTCCTTCAAGCTACTTAACCCCTTAAATAATACCTGGGATATTTTTTTGCTTTTCTTTAATAGTAGCTGTGTAAGTCAGATCACTGGAATCTTTCCGTTTGTGGTGGATGGGCAAGAGATGAAATTTTAAAAAATACAGCTTTTCTGGTGTGCCAGCAGTGAGCAGAAACTTGACACAGTATCAGCTTTGAGTGTGCTTGAGAATGTGTGTGTGTGTGTGTGTGTGTGTGTGTGTGTGTGTGTTTGGGGAAGTGGGGAGAGTTGCTCCTTCTTCTGAGGCATCACAGAAAGGGGGCATTTCAGCTTGATGGTACAATTCCTCCTGAGCATGGCCAGTAATGGTGGAACTAGAGGGTTTTCTTGCATTGTGGGCATTTATGAGGCTGAAACAGCCAGTCTTCATGTTAGTAGATGCAAAATCAATACACTTCACTTCAGTTTCTGTTAGAGTGATGGGCCTTCTCCTTGGATGCCTGGTCTTTGATACTTCCTACTTTGTAAATGATGCTGTACAGAAACTGCCCTAACCAGGCCAAGTAAACTGCCCCTGTAGGACACTAAATTCCAAGTAGGCCACACTTTCTTCATTTCCCTCTCCATTCCCAAGGGCTTCTCCACATTAGCTGTTTATCCTACTAATCAGTTGGGAGACAGGGGGATGTGTGCTCAGGCCTCCATCATCTCAGCATGAATTACTACTCTTTCTCTGATTGCTTCTTTCCCTATGTTTTCTCTATGTCCTCCATTGAGAGCTCTTCGTAGACAGATATTGCATCTCCTGGATTTATCTCTTTTCTTTTTTATTGCTCTAAGTTTTGAAAGTGTCCTTGGTTTTATCTTTCAGGTTACCTAAAGTCTTCAGCTGTTTGTTTCATTATTCAGAACTCCTATTACGTTTTTCTTATTTTGGCAATTGTATACTTATTTTCCAAAACATCTTTTATGCTTTTAGCTATCTTTTAAAATTAGCTGCCAGTGCTTGCTTTGCAGAAATACCATCCTTTCAAATAACTCTGAAGATATTAATTCAATCTTTTCAAAAATTTCCTTCTGTTTCTTCCATGATTTTTTCTTTTTCTTTTGGGATCAGTTATATTGTTTGTTAATCTTTACGTTTTAATTTAAACTGTGTTTTACTTCTTAACCGTGTTTTGATGATGGTTGTCTATTTCTGTTTACAAAGGACTAGGTTGACTCTTACAGGTAGCTGATATGTATTTCTTCAGTAACTGTAAACTGTGGTTGCTTCTTCCCTAAATGATGAGTATATATGTTTGGAGATGCCAGAGATGGGCTAAGTAAAATGTTCGATGGGTAAATGCACACAGGCTTCCTTCCAATCACATGAGCACTGGGAAGACAGGCTAGCTGGGGACCTCTGCAACTGCTCAAGTTAGACAGGCATTACTCTGGGTAAAGTGCTTTATGCCATTAAAATGCTAATTAATGTGTCTGTTAATTAGGATGTATAAAAAATTTAACTGGTATAGATAGCCACCTATGGAATCTGCATATTTATATTGAAAATAAAAATAACAATTTATTTTTGCTTATTAGGTAAAGCAGCACCTTATAGACAACTTTCCAGTTTAATTCAAAGCTTAAGTCTTTTAATGTACTCTGACTATACGAGGATTTAAAAGTACAGTGTGGATGAAAACAATTATCTTTCTTTTTAAAAAAGAAATTAAAAAAAGACTATATGCTTAGGTGTATTTTTTTAATGGAGAGGTGAGCACAGAAAAATCATGATGTTGGCTATGTACCTAGATCATGTAGGTACATATATGCATAAATTTGTTCTGTCCTTCGCTATTTATGAAATTAATTTAATTTTCATACAAATTCTTCCCTTTTACTTATTGGAGTGAGCTCTCCTCTTTATAGCAAATCTTTTCCTGATTAGAATACCATATGCAAATTAAGACAGTGCACATCTATACTTTATAAAAAGCTTTGGCCTTAGTTCAATGCAAGTTAGATTTTATATACCACTGCCATGTTTGATGCATGTTGATTCAAATTCACACTGCTACGCTTTGGTGAGGAGAAGCTGAAAGGCAGATACTGAAGAGGGATGGGGAAGCTGACATGTGGGAGCCAACTCAAGGAAATGGAAACATTTCTCCAGGCTTGGAGGCACTTTCACATTCCAGATACTTTTTGGTTCTAAACAAGATGTGAAGGGACACAGGGTCATGGCTCTTCACTGTCTGCTTTCCTACCTTCTTTCTGTCTTGTACCCACAGGGGAAATATTTCTCAACTCTATAACCTCCTAAAAATGACAGCAGGTTTAGGACTGCCTATCTGCCAGGGGACTCCCATGAGAAACCATGGCTGGTTTTTCCCCGTCTTTTCGAAGTCTACAATCATTTTAAGATTGAGTCACTCCAGGGGCACCAAAGTCAGACTTATTGCAACTTGGCTGTTACTAGATGTTCATAAAATAAGAGAGGAAAATAGAAAAATTAAAAGCTAATGGATTAGGGCAAGCAAATACATCAGACTCACCTTGATTGTAAAAGTAACGGCTCTGGTTCTATAACCACTGAAAATGTTAAAAACAATAAAGACACTAAGAGGTACTCAGCCTTCTTGCATGGGCCCAAGTATGATATCATCTATCCTTGCTTCCTGCTTCTCATTCATGACTAGAGAAATATCATCATCATCATCAACATTATCATCAGTTTTGAACTATCTGAATAGATGACTGAAATAGACCTCTGGGAGCATTTACATATCCAGTTACAACAGGATGATTATTCATACCGTTAAAACTGCCTTGCACATAAAAAAATACCTGACCTAGCTGAAAATTCTTAATAATAATGCTTTACACTTGCATAGCGCTTTTAATGTTTCAAAACATTTTCATATCCATTTTCCTAATTTGAGCCTCAACACAACCCAGTTTGGTAAGTAGGTTCTAAATATTATCTCCCTTTTACAGATGATGACTTATCTGAATTCAGTAAACCAGTCTTGGGCTTAGACTGCATCTAAGGTGTTTCTTCTTGGGCTCAGTAAGATAATAGTCTCTTTTTCCTAGATTTGTGGAGGCCAGTATCTTTAGATTGCAATAAACATAATCTCAAAGCCTCAAGTTTACTTCTGCGAGGATGGAATTTGTTGTTCTTTGTTATTTCTGCTCCAAGTTCTGTATAAAACCTTGGTGATGGAGGATGGGAAGGCCCAGGACACATCAGGAGGCTTAAGTTCACCAATGTTGATTCCTCATAGTGTTGTTACATTCGAAAGAATACCTTGGAAACAAGGTGGCTTCTGGAGCAAGCTTGGCACTCTACTCAGTTTTCCCTCATAGATAATATATTTGGTAATGAGTACCCCCACGACTTCTTTGTTTTCTTTATAGATGTGTGGTTAAAAATGTTTTTTAAGAATGATTATTGTGGTTGTTTCCTCAGTACCCATTATCTGCTCTTAGTAACCACCAATATTCATTCAGTCATCCACATCTCCCCCAGGAGGGCAGATGCCTTGGGGAGTCCCGATTTGCATTTTTGTTATCTTGACATAATTATTAACAGCATTCTCTATTGCTCTCAGAAGTGTCTTGTTTGGACAACAAATTAGTCACCTTAATTTGTGGGGAAGTTTTCTCTTCACTGTAGGGTTGGGGCATGTGATATAATTCAAGCCTCTAGCCTTAGCTAGTAGTGAAATCTCAAATCTGGTCAAACACGTTGATTCAGCGATGAGCCTGGGAGTGAATGTGGACCAATGAAACAAAAAACAAACGTTTGCTGGGGGTTCATTAGAAAATAGTTCCTTGCTTTTCTTTGACAGCTTTGGATTAACCCTCTGTATAATGGAACAAACAAAACAAAACAAAATACATGTAATGCTGGGAGTTGCTGACAACTAGTTTGTGTCTAAAAGTGGGATCCAAGTGGAAGATGAAGCTGACAGTGGCAGGCAGAGTTTGCCAAGATAGACTAGGTTATGCCAAAGTAACAGCTCCAAAATCCCTGTTGCTTAGCCATACCAAGTTTATTTCTCACACTAGCTCTCCAGCAAGTGTTGCCAGAGGCCTTTCCATATAGCTATTCGAGGACTTGGGCTGACTGAAGCTTCATCATCTCATGATGTCGCCATCATCAGTTTCAGGCTGCACTGAGGCAGAGGAAGTGAGTGTTGCTGCAGAGCTTTGGGCCCAAAGTAGCACAGAAAATAACACTTTGCTATTGCCTAAGAAAGTGCTGTCTGGTGGAAATTTAATGCAAGCCAAATATAATAATTTTGCCATATTATTATATTCATTGTTGATTGTCGTTGTTATTATAAAAATATTTTTTTGGGGGGGATGGGTTCTTGCTCTATTACCTAGGCTGGTGTGAGATGGTGCAATCATAGCACACCACAGCTTCCAACTTTTGGGTTCAGGCCACCCTCTTACCTCAGCCTCCTAAGTAGCTGGGACTATAGGAATGGACCCACCACATCTGGCTAATTTCCTAATTTTTTTTTTGTAGAGGCAGGGTGTCACTATGTTGCCCAGGCTGGTCTCAAACTCCTGGGTTCAAGTGATCTTCCAAGTTCACTCCTAAAGTGCTGGGATTACAGACATGAGCCATTGTGTCTGGCTGTTATTATCAAATTTGAAGGTGGTTCTTATTTGCTAAGGTTTCTTTATTATTGTTGTTGTTGTTTTTTTATGTCTAAGTTAGGGCATAATTTACCTACAGTAAAATTTATGCTTTTTGTAAGTTTGTGAGTTTTGACAAACACATTCAGTCTTGTGGCTACCATTACAGTGAAGATTTAGAATGGTTCCATCACCCTTCAAAGTTACCTTGTGCACTACACTTTGTAGTTAATCAGGTATACCCAATCTCACTATCTGGCAATTGCTAATCTGTTTTCTGACCCTGTGGTTTTGCCTTTCAAGGTCACACAAATGCAATCATAGAATATGTCATTTTTTGTCTGGCTTGCTTCATTTAGCACCATGCATTTGAGATTCATTCATGCTATAATGTGTATGAATAGTTTATTCTTTTTTTTATTGCTAAATAATATTCTACTTACAGATGTACTGCAGTTTGTTTATTCCTTTCCCAGGTGAGGGACATTTGGGTATTTTTCATGACTAATAAAGCCACTATAAACAGTCATGTACAGGCTTTTGTGTAAACATAGGCTTTCATTTCTCTTTGGTAAGTAGTTAGGAGTGGAATAGCCATATAAGTTCATGTTTGACTTTATAAGAAACTGCCAAATAGTTTTCCAAAGTGATTATATCACTTTGCATTAATACCAGAAATATATGAGAGTTCCAGTTGCTCCACACCCTTGCCAGTGGTTGATATTATCAGTATTTTTTTTTTAACCATTCTCCTAGGTGTGTATGGACATATAATAACCAGTTTTCTAGTTGCCATTTTTATGTTAAAAAGTAAAAATAAACAAGTGAAATTAGTTTTAATAATATATTTTACTTAGCACAATACATGCAAAATAATTTCAACATGTAATTAATATAAAATTGATATATTAAATAATTATTAAATTAATAAATTATTTTATTTATTGAATTAAAAATTAATGTGATATTTTATGTTCTTTTTTTCTGTGTCAAGTCTTTGAAACCTGGTGTGTATTTTACACTTGCAGTATATCTTGATGTGAACTAACCACCTTTCAGGAGTTCAATAGCCACATGTGGACAGTGTAGGTCTAGTTTTAATCACGTGGCCCTACCTAATTGTGAGGAGGCTAGCAAAATCTAATATCCTATGTATTCCAGAAATGTTGATGAAGACTAGTAATGTCTGTCACAAAGACATAGTGAGAAGAAAGAAGGAATTCATGTCATTTATGATTATTATTAAATTATGAAATTGAACCAAATCTGAAAGTTTTCTAAGATAAGTCTTAGTTTCTACTTATGACAGACAGTAAATGCCACATATAGTTTAAGTCTGTTTGAATTGGCTTGTTCTGTTATTTGAAAATCGCTCTAATATAATTTTTCATTGCACAAGTAAGTTATGTGCTCAATGTAGAAAAATGGAAAAAATCCAGATAAACTAAAAAGAGAAATTAAAGATCTGGAATCTCAAAGATAATATTTTGGTGTCTATCATTTGAGATATGTGTGTGCAAGTATGTGAAAGTACAAGTGTATAAGTGAAAACATGGAAACTGCTATGGACTGAATTGTGTCTCCACCAAATTGGTGTGTTGAAGCCCTGACCCTCAATATGATTGAATTTGAAGACAGAGTTTCTGAAAGATAATTCAGATTAAATTAGGTTATAACAGTGGAGTCCTACGTCAGTAGGACTCTAGCCTTACAAAAGGAGAGGGATTTCCATCTCTCTTTCCCTCCCTACCCTCTTTGCCAGGTGGGGACTCAGTAAGAAAGCAGCTGTCTACAAGATAGGATGAAAGCCCTCACCAGAAACTGAATTGGCCAGCATCTTGATCTTGGACTTCCCTGCCTGTAGGATGATGAGAAATAAATTTCTGTTGCTTAAGCCATTCAGTAGATGCTATTTTGTTATGGTAGTTGGGACTGACTAATATAGGAACATTCTCTATATTATTATTTTTATCACTTTTTTTTTTCACTCAACAATAGTTTAAAAACATCTTTCCATGTCAATAAATAGAGTTCTAAGGTATCATTTTAAATTGCTGTATGTAATATTCAATTTTATGGAGGTCTTGCAGTTTGCTCAACACATTCTGTTATAGGTTGTCCAGAATAATTTATTGTATAAATTGGTGTGGGAGCAGAGGTGGTATCTATTTTGGAATACCTTCTTATTTGAAGCAAAAGCAGAATATTTGGAAATTCTGCTTCCTTTTTCACTTCTTGTTTTTACTTATGAGCACCTCTCCATTCTTTCAGCTGAATAGATAAGAATATACAGCTCAGCACGTATCTGGGTGATGAGAAAAAAAAAATAGTTTTCTATAAAGTTTTAAAAAAATCTTTTTCTCCTTGCCTTGATTGCCTTGTATTTATTACCAGTAATGATTAGGTAAGTAGGTTATTCAAGGTGTTCCAGGTGCAATTAGAAGGTAAATAGTGATATAGAAAATAACAAATAAAGTTAAAAAAATCTGCAAGTAAGGATGTCATAGTAAAGTGCAAGATGAATCAGGTCCAGTCTCATAGGACTTTTATTTAAAAACAAAAGCCAGCATAAAATGGAGAGAAATTGATTAAATGTGCTGAGATGATCTATCTGCTTTTCCTTTATGGCTGCTGTGACCATTTGGCATTTTCAGTGACCTCTGATGCTTGGCTATCTGCTGTGTGGCTATGGTAGGCACGGGGTGATATTAAAAATATTTAACAACTGGTGAAGCAGTGACCAACCAATCAGAAAAGGCCCTAGTCTGAGACAACAGCTTCCACCAAACCAGTGTGTAAGTGCTGGGTAGCTGCCCTGAGTGGGGAAAATAAACAAAGAAACACATTAAAAAAACAGCAACAACAAAAAACCTTGGACCTTTTGTTCATTTTATTCCAGGAAATAAGTTTTAGGTATAAAGCCTTCTTCTTGGTTTTACTCTTTCATGTGCTTCCAGTGACACTGCTGAGAAAATGAGTATTTCTTATAAAAATAAACAGCAAGTAGCTACTCCCTTTCAGTAAGGGGTTATTCAAATTCAGAGAAAGGGATTAATATCCTGAATATACGACGAACTCTTACAGTTTTATGTAGAAACAAAAAACCCACCAAAAAAGAACCCACTATAAACCGGCCATTCACACGCACAAAGACGCACAATAAGTATATGAAAGGTATGTCAGCTCACGTTATTTGCTCATTAGAACAGAGAAATGCAGATTTAAAAAATACCTGTATTTTACTTGGCTAACATCTGTTAAGTGGATAACTTGAGTCAGGTACTTTTGTCTTATTCAATGCAAACAAAATTTCTGTGAGGTGGGCACTATTATAATGTCCAGAACCTGAGGCTCAGAGAGGTTAAAAGGCCTGAGAGCACAGCTAGTAAGTGATGTTCAGAAAAGTGCTATTTTATCTTTTGTGATTTGAAGATTTAATGATATATATCAAAATGAAAAATAAGCATTCTTTGACCCAGCAATCTCACTTACAAAAGTTTTATTCTTGCTTTGACATAGCAACTTCACCTACAAAAGTTTATTCCAGGTAAATAAATTGGATAAGTACATAAAGGGCTTTTATAAAGACATTTAGTGTTGTATTGTTTATAATGGTAAAAAATTGGAAACAACCTAAATGTTCTTCAAAAAGGGATTGGTGAAATATATAAAGACACATCAATAGAATGTTAACCAGAGAAGCTCTTAAAAATAATGACATAGATCAATATGATTTGGCTTGGAAACTTGTGGCTTGCCTACAGTGCAGTATATTGTTCAGAGGCAGAGGCAGTTTATAAAATAGCATGTAAATTATAATCCCATTTTTGTAAAAGGAATTATCTTCAGTTAAGCAGGGGAAAATGTCTGAATGTATATGCTGTGGTTATCCTTGTGGAGGGGCTAGATTATAACAGAGGCAATCAGTTTATATTTCTGCATTACTTGAAGGTTCTTTTTTGGAATAACTGTTTGAAGCAGAAAAAAGCAACAAATATTGTCACATACTGGAATGCACAAAGCAGAACAAGTGCACCATGACTGCAAGAACGCTCCCAGGGCAAGTGAAAGGAGATCAGAGACGGCATGTACAGGAGAAAGATGTGATAGAAGATTCTATCACGTCTTTCACATAACCCCCACACAGAGTGGGGTTATGAAGAAGAAAGACAGTGAGAAGCAGAGGAAAGGGAGATGGGAGGGAGAAAGGAAAAGGGGCGGGAAGCAGATGAGCAGGAAAGCAGAGCAAAGGCAGACTGCAGAAACTGTAGAGCAGTTGTAACGAAGGTCAGCAGAGTGGCAGCAGGAAAGGTGCAATTGAGACTTTGCTAAGAACAGTTAAGGACAATTAAGATAGTTAACTGTAGGTAGGTAGGTAGGTAGGTAGGTAGATAGATAAGGACAGCATGAGTGCTAGGGTAAAGCAGTACAGTTAGTGCTCACTGAATATATATGTGTACCCATATGTGTCCCATCCTCCCTTGTAATTAGGTAGGGGTCATGAGTCTCATTCTTGTCATTGGACTGTGAGAGGAAGGGCTGAGGCCCTTAAAGTTTGCAATGCCTCGTTCATTACCCCATGGAGAAGCCATGGGTGTCATATGTGTCATGATGGCTTGACTAGAAGGAGTCACCAATTCCCAGGGGCCAAGATGGAATCAAGAAATAAACTTTGGTTGTGTTAAGATATTGTGATTAGGGAATTTGCTTGTTATGATATCTAGAATTTCTTGTTCTAATATGCTTTGTCATGTACTAGCTGTCTGACTTTGGATAATTTAACTCTCTGAATATCTGTTATTTCACCTGCCAATGAAATAATAATAGCACCTACTTCACATGGCTATTGAAGGATTACATGGGAGAGTGTACAGTGTTAGGCACAAAATATTCAATGTGCGTTATCGTTGTTATTATTTACAGCAGGAGTTGATAAATAAATTCCCCAAAATGGGCAGCAACAAGGACAGGGGGCTGTGAAGAGATGACAGCAGGGCTGATCCAAGGAAATATTGTGGGACATGTTAACAAAAGGCATGGAATCTGGACTTGTAACTAAAGAGGACTAAAGATATAGACCCAAATATCTCTGGCTAGTAAACTGCCAACTTCCTATGAGGAAGCATGAAGTAGTCATTTGTGGAGGTTAACTTATAGAGATAAGCTAGTTTTGATTAGGTACATCTCCATGAACATGCTTACTAAATTTTCATCATAATGAAATATGTTCATATAATTTGTTTTCCAACATTTCATTTGAAGTGGCCATGGAAGGTGTTAGATATACCTAATATTACAGAAA
This sequence comes from Cebus imitator, assembly GCF_001604975.1. Taxonomy (NCBI): domain Eukaryota; kingdom Metazoa; phylum Chordata; class Mammalia; order Primates; family Cebidae; genus Cebus; species Cebus imitator. Next base: position 808,645 of record NW_016107438.1, read on the forward strand.
TATTGGTTGACCCTTTGGTCATCCAAGTGATCTTAGAGCAAGGACTCAGGCTGCCTTCTCCCTTGACTACTTAGGGCAGAGGGAGGACTATGTGAGTGGGCCAGCATGTGCCCCTGTGGTGCACTGGTAGTCGTGGGGGGTGTTATATATAAATCCAAGAAACACAGCATACGATGAATTCAGGGTAAATTGATAGTGCTATCCTCCCTTTTCTTTATTTGTTGCTTTTCTTTTTTTAAAAGTAGCATATTTGCAATTAGCAAGTATAACTGATGTCTTGTTGAGACCTGTTTGAGTGCTCTAATTGTATGATTTTTGGAGTGCAGTGGCTATTTACAGGCCTAATCATGGTCCGTGGACCATGGCCTCCAACTCCTAAGCTCAAGTGATCCTCCTGCCTCAGCCTCTGGAGTAGCCGAGACTACAGGTGCACTTCACTGCACCCAGCTTGATTTTTAAAATAAAGTCAAATTGTTGATTTTTGAGAGAACAAATTTTTCCCATTCAGTAGTGGCTGCAAAATTAGGAGGGGTTTAAGGTTGACAATCTGGCTATCAGAATGTGTTAGAAGCTGAGTTTGAATTTGCACATCACTTTACATAAATTGAGACAATGTCTCCCTGGCCCCCGCCTTTATTTTTGAGACAGAGTCTTGATGTGTCACCCAGGCTGGAGTGCAGTGGTGAGATCTCTGCTCACTGCAACCTCAGCCTCCCCGGTTCAAGTGATTCTGGTGCAGGAGCCTCCAGAGTAGCTGGGATTACAGACATGCACCACCACACCTGGCTAAGTTTTGTAGTTTTAGTAGAGATGGAGTTTCACCATGTTGGCCAGGGTGGTCTTGAACTGGCCTCAAGTGATCTGCCTGCTTCAGTCTCCCAAAGTGCTGGGATTACAGGCATGAGTCACCGTGCCCAGCCCCACTTTCTTTCTTCCTTTGTACTTTTCCTCCCTTTTTTTTTTCTTGAGATGGAGTTTTGCTCTTGTTGCTCAAGCTGGAGAGCAATGTCACAATCTCAGCTCACCGCAACCTCCGCCTTCCTGGTTCAAGCTGTTCTCCTGCCTCAGCCCCCCTAGTAGCTGGGATTACAGGCGCTCACCACTACGCCTGGCTAATTTTTTGTATTTTTAGTAGAAACGGGGTTTCACCATGTTAGGCAGGCTGTTCTCAAACTCCAAGTGAGTTGCCTGCTTCAGCCTCCCAAAGTGCTGGGATTATAGGTGTGAGCCACCGTGCCTGGCCTCACTTTCTAAATAAAAAGGGGAGAGGTCTTTTTGGGAGGAGGTTAAGGCCCGAGACTCCCCTTGATATGGCCGCTGCTCTAAGGGACTTAATGTTTTGCTCAATCCATTCTTTCAACAAATGTTTAAAGAGCACCTACTATGTGCTTCAGATATTATACAAAGATGATACAACCTCTGTCCCTTGAATGACCACAGCCCAATAGAGAGACTGAGGGCGAATTGTGCAAACCCTGGGTCCTCCAAATACTTAACATCAGAGCCAGGTTGTCAAAGGTTCTCCTTTCTTCTGGCTGAATAGTAACCATCACGGGGACCTGCCAGTTTCAACTTATTCTAGTTATTCCAAAAAGTAAATCGTTCCAAGTGGCGTCAGTGCACGTTAAAACGTGGGCCTGCGTTACAGTGCTCGTGAAGACTGGAAACAAGTGAGACCCCCCCGCCAGCACAGCTCATGCCACTGCTTCTGCAAACTCCTCTCCAACACTTTCACCCATCCCGGCTCAACTGAGGGACCCGAGACCTTTCTTCTCTGGGCCAATCAGAACTCAGTTAGCATCTCTTTGATGCAACCGTTCCCTTATAAAACGATTAAACGTGGACCAGCTATTTTTATTCGGTCCTATAAAAATAGCTGCCGTCAGTCAGTCCTGGCGGGGAATCAAGGTCTCTGCTCTTCAAGTGCGGCCCCAGTCGGCCGTGCCCTGATATTACTTTCCCAGCCATTGGCATTTGGGGGCGCAGCTGGACCCACAGCTCCCACACCGCGCTGTGTTCCACTGAGAGAATCTTTTAGGGAAAGGTAAAGGTGCATTTGCTGTGGGAGACTCCGCCTAGGACACACACGCCAAAATCTTCCCAGGCTGCTGGTAAAAGCCAGGATGCGACAGCCTGAGTTTCCCAGAGCGAGTAAAAAGGATCAGTCAGGTCCGCCGGACGCACTTAGTCCAGCAGGAGTGGCGGGCTGTAGGGGTGGGAGGTAGACCCAGGGCCTTTGATGTGGGTACATGCTTCCTCCCTCCCAAGCCCCCGGAATCGGTTCCTCCCCTAACGAGGGGTGTGGACACGGTTCATCTGCCCTCCGCTGTGCCTGAGCAAGGACTGTGCCACCTATCTCCACCCCCTCTGCCCCGGTGTGACCACTTTTGATCCCTCCCCAGACAAAGCCAATCTGAACTCCAGCAGAATGAATAAAGGGATCAGGTTGCTCTCTCGGCCTCCCCTCACCCCCCTCCTCGCTTCTCCCCTTTCCCCACGTGACTCTCTGGAATCTTTGCCAAAGCTCGGAGTCTCTGGGTCCATTTTCACACTGAGCAAAGCAGAGAGGAAGGTGGCAAGGAAGGCTAGAGGAAGGCTGAACGTGTGTCCTGTAAACGCGGGGTCCAGACCCGGCGTATTTTGGGCGTTTCCAGGCTCTCTCGCCCTGGTGGCCTTGAGTTCGGGGATCTTTTCCAGTCTCGCTAGCTTTTTCCTTCGTGCAATTAAAATTATGGCTCTGCTTCCGCTCCCGTAATCATTGCACCTCTACTCTGCAGACCAGCTCCGGGGTGTTCGGCGCGGAGGTGGGCGTTGGTGTGCAGCAAGCCGCGCCCCCGCAGCCCTGCTCACCCAGGCGAGGGGCGGGGACGAGAAAGTAGCAGCAGCGCCCCCCAGTCTTTCCTGCGAAGCTTCTGAACAGTCTGCTGCAGGGAGCGCAGCCCCAGGCGGCGCGGTGCGGCTGCAGCGCGGGCGAGTCCCCGGAGCTGCCCGTAGCCCTGCACAAAGTTTCCAGCGAGCGGCCCCTGGCGAATGAGGTCTGCCGAGCTGGGTGGCCAGACCAAGGAGTGAGTGTGGGTGGGTCTTTCGGGGCTCCCAGTGACCCGCCGTGCCGACGCAGCGCCGACGTCTGGTGTCAAGTGAACTTTAAAAAGCCGTTTCGGACAAACCAGAGCCAGGATCTCCACTGTCGGGGACCCGGGAGCGGAAGGGTCTAGCCCGAGGGAAATGCTGGAAGATCCGATCCGCCCGTGACCAGCAACTTTCAGGCGAGACTTTGCCGCGGAGAACTGCGCTCTGCCTCTTCTTATTCTCCCAAAGCTCAGCCCACGTTGGCGTCCTGCCTTGCGGGGGAGCTCGGCGCGCTCTCTTCCCGGGCTGCGAGTGAGTTGAACCTCCAGCCTGCGCCGGCACCTCCGGGCTGATGCGTGTCGCTCTCGGCCGGTCCGTCTCACTTTCCCGGAGGTAACGGCCGGCTGTCCCCCACCCTCGGTGCGCCCGGGTTCTCGGCGCGGGAGCCAGCGTTTTGGCCGAGCGCTTCTTGGGTGCTGAAGGCTGGGCTACTCCATCGTGGGTGCCGAGGCGGCGATGGGAGTACTCAAAGTGTGGCTTGGGCTGGCCCTAACGTTGGTGGAATTTGCAGTATTGCCTCATCATTCCGAAGGTGAGAGAGCGGTGCCTTGTGTGTGTCTGTGAACGTGCAGTTTAAAAGGCTCAGTAGATTTTATGGTATTGTGGGTCGGGTGGAAGTTTTTCTGGGGAGTGTGGGGTGGAGGTGGAACTCGAATAGGCTTTTTGCCGACAAGTTTCCTACTCCTGACTGTTTTGTATTAGGCTTACAACCCCCCGACACGGCCTCCCTCTCTGCCCTAAGTGCTTTTGGGTGGGTGGGTGGCCGTTGGAGGTGACATCTCTGAAACGGATTCTTTTACTTTCCACCACCTACCTTTTCCCGAAGAGAAAGCAACTGCATGGAGCACAGGTGAGGAGTGAACAATTGCTCTTATCTGTTTTAAAATACTCCCGTTTCGAAGAAACACAATCTTTCACCTTAAAGCCCCATCGCTCTCCCGCACTCCTTACATCAGTCTCCCCCTAAAAACCAGTTAGGATTTTATAACTAACTGCTTGGAGCGTGTTCTGGACGTAGATAGTTCAGCTGCACTGAAAGAAATCTCTCCAGTAAGGAGAAGCACGTACCTGCCTGCTTCCCAGAACAAAAGTGGTTAATAAGAGTTGAGGTTCATCATTCTTTTACTTCACCCTCCGCCTCCTGGTTTTCCTCCGAGGCCCCAAGCTACTTGTAAAACCCCGGAGCTTCGGGAGAAAAAAGGAAGCTGTGAGAGTAGTTGTCGCCATGGTATCAAAAGCAATCCAGGCTCAGCCAAATAAATGAGTCAATAAGTAAATCAAGAGTTTGGGGTCCTGGGATGCCGGGCCCGGGGACGCGAGGCACTCTGAGCTTCCACCTGCTCGGAGGAGCCGTGTAAGTTGCCCAGCCAGTGCTTAGGGAGGGGGAAGGGAGCCGGCGGGCCGGGAGGAAGACGGCTTAATCCACAGCGCCTGGCTCTCGGCTTCCCCTCCCGGCTCCATTCATTATTCATCCAGCTGCGGGAAGAAGAGTTCACCCGCCCAGCCTCAAATCAGAGCCGCGGCTGGGCGGTGGCTGGTGCAGGGCGGGCCGCCTTCTCCGCTCTGGTGCCCCGGCAAGGGGCGCGGGGCGGCGCCCGGGGCCGAGCTCCTGCGCAGGACTGGGGACTGCTCGAGGCCCGGGGAGGAAAAAGCTCTGCCTCGGGTCGACCTCCAGTCACTGGAGCAGCTGCCTTTTCTTTGCTGGCTTCCCAAGAGAAAGTGGGAGGCCTTGGAAATCCATGAACAGTAGTGGGGGACGTTCCCATGGGTACAGGTGCTGCTTTCTGCCCTCTTCCGGGATGTGTGTCAAGTGTGTATAATCTCTGGGAAAGGCACATCTGGGACCTGTGCAGCCTTCTCCCAACAATGCATGTCCTGTAGAAATATAGCTTTATTGTCCATGTCCGTGTGGGTTCGTACTTTGAGGGGAGGAAAAAAAAAGCTTGTAGGGCTTGATTATAATAAATCAGGTGAGAGAGTCACCCCAGGCCACCCAAACCTAAACTTGGTACTTCTTAGAAAAATTAATTTCACTTGGTTGCAGTTTTTAATTTAGAGTCCTATTTCAGCAACGCAGAAAAGGTGGTTAGCACTCCCGGGATAGCTCACCAGGGGGCAGTTGGAATGGTGCAGCTTCTCAGAGCCAAATCTCTGGAATCGACAAAGGCATTATTTCCAAGAGCCTACAGGGTGCGCTCTTTGGAAGACTGCTTGATCCAGTGGGCAAAGTTTAAGAATTGCCAAATCTATTGATTGGGAGGTGGGGATGGGGGGACGCGAAGCACAGAAAGCCGGGGTTGGGGGCCGGGGTGTGGGGGGGTGAACATTACTCCAAAGAGTCTTTGGAAGCTTTGCTTCTTATTGTTGTACCTGTCAGAGCATTCTATAGCCATTTCACAAATTGGATTGATAAATGTCTGAGAGTTTCCACCCACATCATGATGGTGCTTATCTAAGAAAGAATGAACACGGCCATTTATTGAACAGGTATTGCCTGGCACGGTGCTAAGCACTTTACATATCTCATTTAATTAGTTTAATTAAGTGATATCACCCCCACAGACAAAAAAACCACTTGTCATCTGATGAGAACTCTGATTTGGTCCTCTCGAGCTTTTCTTTTTCTTTAAAAAATAAGAGCATTCAGACCAAGGAGGGAAAATGGCAAGGATCTTCGAAATCTCAAGGTTTTATTACTGGCCTAGAGAATACTTTTTTAAGATGGAAAAGAAACATTCACATGTATACTTCTTTTGAGGGGGTGTACCCTGTGACACCTTTGCTGACCACTTTATGGCAAAACTTATCATTTTCTTCTCAGTGGACAGAGAGGACAATTGTGGTTGGTATGGGTTTGGTCTTCCTCACTTAGCGGTGTGCTTATTGAGGGGTTAGGATGGCTTCTATTCTTGTATCTTCAGTTTAGCTCCTAGCATACAATAAGTGCTCAAAAAATTGGTCAGATGAACAAGTATTGCAAATTACATTCCTTTAAATTAAGCTTAACTGGTAAACTGGCCTCTGATTAGCTGACTAACCTTGAATGAACCACCTAACTTCTTTGAGCTGTAGTCAGTCATTTACTAAATGAAGTCGATTAGGTGATAGCTCTAAGATATTTTGGCTAATCATCAAACATAGAAAAGATCAGCATTTGCTGCCTTATTTATGGTCAATTGCAACTTTCTGGCTCTAAATTTCATTATTTTTTTGAGACAGAGTCTCGCTCTGTCACCCAGGCTGGAGTGCAGCGTCACAATGTCAGCTCTCTGCTGCCTCCACCCCCTGGGCTCAAGTGATTCTCATGCCTCAACCGCCTGAGTAGCTGAGATTACAGATGTGCACCACCATGCCCGGCTAATTTTCATATCTTTAGTAGACAAAGGGTTTCACCATGTTGGCCAGGCTGGTCTTGAACTCCTGACCTCAAGTAAAATGCCTGCCTTGGCCTTCCAAAGTGCTAGGATTACAGGCATGAGCTACCATGATCAGCCTCTAAATTTTATTTTAATTATCAAAAGCAAAGTAAATTTTTACAAGCAAATTATTGGCAGCGTTATTTTATATTGCCTTATATTGCTAAGCAGATAAACTATTAATGCTATGATTTGAGAACTTAATAAAATCAAGAAGTCACAAAGAAGCTTCTAACATGGCTGCTTTCTGAGTCAGAGAAACTCTGCCATAGCATTTTCTGGAGAAATATCTTGAATTTTGTTGGCATGAAAGTCCTGTGAAGTTACACTAGATAAGACAGTTGCCTTGGGGTAGGGAAAGATCATTGAATCGGAGGCTAAGAAAATCGAGCTTTAGTCTGTATCCCATCAGTCTCCATGTCATTTTAGGCATTCCCCAAATCCCAGGCTTTTCCTATAAATGCCATTGTACAGATTACATTGAAGAGGATCATTTGATAGACAATATGTTTTATTTATGGGTAAGTTAGGGTAGTTGGTTCCGCCCTGGGTTGGAGAGTTTTTTCGTTGAGAGACTCTATGCTTAAAACTCAGTGTTAGGGAAGAGAAGGCATTGGCTGGAAACAAGTAACCTAATTCTTTCATTCTGCAAACCTTTATTGATAGCTTATGTATCAGGTTATGTCTGGTAGGTGGGTACAAACATCAAAACCAAAGCCAAAATAATTCCTGCGCTCAAGGAGTTTGCATATCTAGAAATTGTTAATAGCAGTTTAATGGCAGTAGGAATATGGGAACATTTGGTCCTGGCTGGGTTTCTCAGTATGGAAATGTTAGATGATGGTTGTAACTTTGCATCTTTTGGCTTTTGTAATTACCTGGCAATGGAAATAAAGAGGTGTTGTGGACTCTTATTTTCATCAATTATATTTCCATTGCCCTCTGAAGATCGGATTCTCGGCATTACTCTCCTTATGTAGTGCACATCCTTTAGTAAGGACCCAGCCATCCATATTCACTGTTACGGACTTGGGCGGCAATATCACCCAACTGTAGTCACACAAGTAGTCATAAAATATTCTTTAACACATGGCTCAGAGCAGGGGAGGGGACTACCGCATGTCGAAGTTGGAGCCTCATGCCAAATCTTACTGTAGTTCCAAAACAGTTGGCCCACTTCCATTTTAACTACTCTATTAATTGATCTAAATCCTAGTTGACAATAATCAGGACATGAGCTGTCCTGTCAGTTCAGAAAATGATTCTATTTTAAGTATTCCACAGTGCACACAGCCATATGCTGAATTATAGCAAACATAAAGCCTGAACATTTAAATGCCAACTTGTGGCTGCTTGCTCCTAATGAGTCATGTTTTTGTGGTACCATGCTCTCCAAATCTTTTTGTATCTTAATGGTTGTATCTGCCACTATTTCTTTGAACTAATGGGTCTGACATTTTGTGGTGCTTGGATTTAACTTCTCTAATTTACTCAGTTTACCAGTGGTTTCAGGATATATGCAAATTATCTCAAAATTTCTCCAAAAATATTAGATTTTATACAGCCATCGCATAATGGAGTATATTATAATGTGCAAAGGGGATTAAAAACAGACATTTACTTGTTTAAATTTTATGCAGTAACATTTTGTCTATGTGACCTGCAAGAAATGAGCCAGTCACACAGGAAAAGAGCCCAGGTCTCAGGATCTGGGCTTCCTTCTTGATGCTATAAAATTGCTTCACCCTGCAAAACTTCATGCATTTTCTCACAGACCGTGAGGTGTCAGAACTTAAATTCATCTCAGCTGCATTCTGTGCCCTGAAACTGGCATTGTTCTTGGTTAAAGAACTCTACTCCTGTTGTCTCGTGTTTTTCCTCAGTTTTCCTTTGAAGGAGGCTCATTTCTCCTGGATCAGCACCATCTCACAGAATTCACCTTGAGCTGGGATTTTCTTTAAAGTTCAACCAAAGCCTTAAATATAAACATTAAATAGAGCTGCAATCATTCTTGTACTTCTTAATAAAAAAATAATGAGTGGAGAGAGTAATTTCATTTTCCATATTATGTGAACTGATGGATTAGTGAAAAGACCTCCACTGTAGCTATCAACCAGAAGCTACACCCAGTACCCATGTCAACAAACTCCTCAACTTCATCTGCTGGTGGGTGTGTGAGAGAAATATGTTTGGTTTGGATGCTGCATCTGGTATTGGGTGATTATAAATGTTTGATAGGACTGGGCATCACACTGGGATGCTTATTTTCTCAAGAGAGTAGAAATGATGTTTTAGAAGCTGTGTTAATGGAGGCTCATTCATGCAGCTGCCTTCCGGGTAGAACTGTTCTGTTTTAGGAAAGCTCTCAGAGGGCAAAGCTTATTTCTTTTGGAATTGTACAATATAGTGCAAACCAAACTGAATTAATTCACCTTCCTAATGATATAATTTTTTAGCAGCTGTATACCATTTTGACTTAAGTCTCCAGCAGATGCTTGGCTTGCTCAGGTATAGATGTGCCACACTCAGTGCTGCTTTATTTTTTCATACTGCAGTGAGTTCATAATGGCTTTCTAAACTTCCAAAAATGGGTTTTGATATAGGTACTCAGAGACTTCTTAAGGTGCTTGATTTCCTCTGGAGCTATGAAAAGAATTGACTTTGGAAGGTAATGCTGTGGAGGAGAGCAATAAAATTATGAGAATAGTCTTATTTTAAAGATTAAATTTTGTTTGTGTTTTTTTCTAAAAGTTAAATTTTGTTTATTCTAAAGTTTAAATTTTGTTAAATTTAACTAAGTGATGATGATCTAAATTTTCTAAACACCAGAAGTAATTAAATACATCCATAAAAGTAATTTAGAAAGTGAATTGTGTTTATATATATTTATTTGCGATATATAGGATTATTTTATATACACAAATCACACACATACATGTACATACACACACATATATTTGTGTGTATATATGTAGATATATATAATTTCTTATGACATAACATAGACTGAAATACGAAGTCTTTGAAACAAGATTTCTTAAGGAAAAATTAGACAATTAGGAAGAATTTCCCCCCAAGGTTTTATCTCGAGTTACTCTTATTAGAATGTCAGGGACCTAAAAGTTATTTCAATAAATTTGCCCACAGAGATCTTTGATTCAAACCAAAGTGTAAATAGTCATCTCAGTTTTTTTAAAGCTTGTTCTCAATTCCATTATTGGAGGAGAAAGTAGAACAGTTCTTTCCTGAGAAGTTAATATTTTTGAGACTTCATAAATGACATTAGAGGTAAGCGCTGTGGTAAAGTAATGTCCTTCTCTCTTTAGAAACCAACTGTGGCAGATTGTTAAGATATGCTTCACCTTGGTGTGTTTATACTGTTCAAATCTGTTTTGCAGACTCAATTTCTGAGAGAGTAGGTGATAGCACACTGCCCATCTCTTTCTAAGTTAAATCAAGACCTTTTGTGCAGCTCAAAAATTGGTTGGTAATGTGTGTATATTTTTTTAAATTAAGATTTCAGTTTTATAGTATACATATATATATACTATAAATACTATTTAAACTATTTATACTGTATATGATATATACATACTATATACAGTATATAGTAGGTATATATGAATATATACTACATCTGTAATAGTACATATTTAATAGTATATATAGTGTATATATTCTCTCGCTATATATAATACACACACACATATATTATGTAGTGGGATAGATGCAACATTTCAACATTTTTAGAAAGGAAGTACCCAAGAATAAATTCACAAATGGAGGATGTAGGCACAAAGTGCTAGGAGCTCCAAGGAACATAATCTAATGGGCAGGAGAAGTTTCACAAAGGAGATGGGATCAAGTTCAAGGGCCTTGACTAGACAAAGTACATCTGTAGGAAATTCAAATGAGCAGAGGCATTGAGGCATGTAAATATATCACAGGATTCTATGTTGGCCTCTTGGGTTGGACTGGAGACTTAGTGTAAGCAAAGAGTCACAGGGAAGCCTGGATAAGTAAATGGGAATGGATTATGGAGGCTTTGCTGACTTATCACAAAGAAAAATATATACTGTATTTATAGCATGCCATTATAAATATATTTATCTTAAAATTCAAGTGATAAGTTTTAATGGTGTTTTTTCTAATGTGTGTCCAAGGAATGTTGTTTTGGTGGATGGGGTTATTACCCCAGGGGAAGAATGCTCAAGCTTTTAAGATTTTGGAAGAAGCACATTTTACTGATTATGATGTGTGTAGATGAAGTTTTAGCAGTAAGCTTGCTGAGGAAGTGCCTATTGGTTTGTTATGTATCTCTTGTAATTCTTGTTTTGTTTTTCCCCACAGGTGCTTGTGTCTATCAGGGTTCCTTGTTGGCGGTAGGTCATTCTTTACATACTTGCTTTCTTTCTTTTGAATGTAAAATGCTTGATTGAGGTTCCTGAGTGAGTGAGTTGACCCTGTCATTGTAGAATATGTTTATTTTTCTTCACAGTTTGAGGATTAGCCCTCATTCAGGCACAATGATGCTCAGTTATTTAATACCTTTTCCAGAGTGAATTAGTTCCATTTGGATACTCAGGTATTGGAAGAGAAGTTCAAACACTCAACGCACAATTTGCATTCTGTGGCTGTTCTTTGTGTTCTTTTAATCAGAGAGAAAATTAGATCCCATCCCTTTGTCAGATACAAACGGGGACACAATTTGTTTATCTTCCTGTTGCATTTGCTTCTTCCTTTGAACCGTTCTCCAAAAAAAAGTATGATTATCAAATTAAGTAGAATAGGAAGGATTTCTAGTTTTGATTGAATTATAAACTTAAGTTTTGGTGAACAGCAAACAAATTAACATTTATCTCTGAACTCTTGCCATACAGGGTAAAATTGATTTTGAATTTAATGTCAGAATGACTTGGGGGAAAAGCTGATATAAGTCTCATGCATTTCTTTTCATTACTAATGCACTATGGTGCATAACTGTGTGTTAAAGCCTTATTGAGAAGACTGTCTACACTCCATCAACTCTAATAAATGGTGTGACAAGTCATTCTTCACCACTTTTTTGTTTTGGTTTAATAAATGCTATAATAAAACTGAACTGAGATGGTTGGAAAGAGTTTGCTCATTTATATCACAACCTGCTGTTGACATGTGTGATATTGATAAGTCATCTTTGATTATCCTTGTGGTATTGAAATAGATGAGGACTATCTGAAGTATCTAAGAGTCTAGATAATTATAGATGTTCACAGTAATATTCTTGAATCTTTACTTTATATACTGTAGTTGCTGCTCAGGAGGTTTGTATTTTTTTCTTTATGTTTTTCTATTAAAAATTAGGAAAAGCCACTTTTATTCCATTTGTCATTCCATGTCTTGCCCTGCTTATCCTTTTTTTTTTTTTTTTTTTTTTTTTTTTTTTTTTTTTTTTTTTNTTGAGATGGAGGCTCACTGGGTCACCCAGGCTGGAGTGCAGTGGCGTGATTTCGGCTCACTGCAACCCCTGCCTCCTGGGTTTAAGCAGTTTTTCTGCCTCAGCCTCCCGAGTAGCTGGGATTACAGGCACATGCCACCACGCCTGGCTTATTTTTGTATTTTTAGTAGAGACAAAGTTTCACCATATTGGCCAGGCTGGTCTCAAATGCCTGACCTTGTGATCTTCCTGCCTTGGCCTCCCAAAGTGCTGAGATTACAGGTGTGAGCCACCGTGCCCAGCTCTGTTTATTCTTTAATATGTTTTAGGAATCATTTGCTCCAAAATATATTATCACTTTTGGGGAGCTATCGTAGATATTTAGATAAGTCAGTTATCCACGCTAATACAAAGAGAATTATTTATTGTGTAGAGTGTTCCATAATTTTTCAATATATTTTCATAAGCATTCATATGTCTGATACTTATAATAGACCAATGAAATAGGCAGGCCATGTATTATTTCATACTCTTCCCTCTTTTAATAGAAAGGATGAGAGAGAGAGAGAGATGAAGAGATTTGCTAGAGGTAATTGACCATTAGGGGTGGACCAGAACATGACATCCTGTCTTCCTCTGTCGTTCTGCCTATGTATGGAAAAAGGTGGCTAGACCATCTTCTGTATTTAATTTTGGTATGTGTTATTGTTCATTTGAATATGAAAGCATCAAGTAATTAGAGAGGTCAGTTTGATCAAGTTAAAAGGAGAAACTGCCCAGCCATCTTGAATTTATTGGATGACCTTGCTTCCCTCTCTACCAGGCCCTGGTTGATCCTAGGGCTCATGGCTGCTCAAGGGTAGTGGGCTGCACCCTCCCACACCAGCATGCTCCTCATTCCTCCAGGTGACTTCTTTGCTTATCAAGGAGCTGCTACATTTGTTTCTCTTTCTTTCTCTCATTCTTTGTTGTTGTTGTTGTTGTTGTGAAACAGAGTCTCGCTCTGTCACCCAGGCTGGAGTGCAGGGATCTTGGCTCACTGCAACCTCTGACTCCAGGGTTCAAGCAATTCTCCTGCCTCAGCCTCCCAAGTATCTGGGGCTACAGCTGCACACCACCACCCACAGCTAATTTTTTTGTAGTTTTAGTGAAGACTGGGTTTCAGCATGTTGGCCAGGCTGGTCTTGAACTCCTGACCTCAAAGTGCTGGGATTACAGGCATGAGCCACCAAGCCTGATCTGCTATATTTGTTTCTAAACCTCTTCAAACATCAGATACTTATTATTGTAGTTATGCAATTCAGTCTGAAAGACAATATATTTATTACAATAATAAAATCATTAAACAAATATTTATTGAATGACAATTTCAGACCTGCACTGGACTGTATCTGTGAACAAACAGATGAAAATTCCTGCCCTCATGGAGCTTGAATTCTAACAAGTAAAATATATAGAATGTCATATAGGTGGGCTATGGGGAAAAACATTGTGGAGGCGGGAGGGATAGAAAAGGCTCAATAGGGATGAAGGTGGTTGCTTTAGATAGGGTGATAGGAGGGCTTCACTGAGAAGGTGACATTTGAACAAAGACACACTGAAAGAGATAATGATAAGAGCTAGCCTGGTGGATACCCAAGAGGAGAGAAACTTCACAGTTTCTCTCCAGAGATGGGGAGCAGAAACTGTGAAGTTTCTCTCCAGAGATGGGGAGCAGAAACTGTGAAGTCTCAAGCAAGAGCGCCTATAGGCATTCGAGGCAGTGCATGGAGGATGGCAGGAGATAGGTCAGGGAGGAGTGCAGGGGTCAAAGCATGCTGAGCCTTGTGCAGAGGTTAGCTTGTCCTTTCAGCCAGGTGGGTGAACTCTTGGAGATGCTAGAAAGGAAAAATGGCAACATCAGACTTATCATCTAATTAATCTGCTGAAATGAGAATGTGAAAAGAAGTACTGTTTTTGTTTCTAGGGAAACTTCACTGAATACTTTAAAAATACTTCACAGAGGCAAGTCACTAAAAAATTTCCATCAAATTAAGTGTAGAAAAAACAGCTATAAAAGATTGAGAAAATATTTCAAAATCTAGAGAGATGTGCGTTCGGGGTTATTTGTAACAATTTTAAGTTCTCTTTCCATTTTAAGGATGATGAAACTGGAAATGGTAGTTGATGCATTGTGGACTTAGTTTATTGTCTACATAATTCACTTCTGCTCTCTTTCCACATGCCCTAGTGTTAAAGAAAGGCATTTTATCTACATCAGTGAAATTGGAGAGTGAATGTATGTTCATGTACTTTGAATCAAAGAGTTCAAGAACATTACTATAGGATTCTAGCATTCCCTGATTATACAACTTTTTGGGTGACAAAGACTTCTACTGTAAGAGGCATCATTTTCAAGAGCTGGCTCTGAGAATAGTGGTTGGTGTCCCTGTTCCATAATTCTACCCACATGTTCACTGTTTTAGAGGTAGAAGTGACTTGAAAAATCTCTTATTCCAGACTGTCCATTTTACAGATGAGGCAACTGGGGCAGGGATGTGACATTCTTGAGGTTTCTTCATGTCTCAGTTGAGTAACCAGAAGTAGAAGGTTGTTCTGGTTGAAAATGGCAAAGCCTCAGTTTCACCTAGAGTTCATAAAACATATCAAGGAAATGAGAACATGGATTTAGGCACTTGCTGCTAGTATAGTGCTAACTCTCTGCCTCTCTTGTGAGGATTCCTCTCAGTGATACCTTTCAATCTCATCACTTGTTGCTTTGGAAGCTGCCAGATATAGTGGAACATTCATGGCTCTGGCAGTCGGACACACCTGGTTTTGATCCTTCCTCTTCTATTGCAAACCAGCTCTGTGACGTAGGGCAAGTTACATCACCTCTGGAACCTTACTGCCTCTGATGTGAAATGAGGACAAAGAAAGCCCCTCCTGAAGGGCTGTTGTAAAGAAGATAATGTGAAAAAGACACCCAGGTGCAATGCCTGGCATGTGCTTTTCTTCCATAACACAATTTCTCTTAACCAACCAAGAAGAACAAGAGGAAGACATAGTTACTAAGCACCTACTATGTATTTAATACTCAACAAACCCAGGAAATAGTTTCTAGGTTTTTTTTTTTTATTTGTTTTTTCTTTTCTTTCCTTTTTTTTCCACTTTACAGATAAGGAAGCTGAGGCTCAGGAAGTAGTCACTTGTCCAAAGTTACGTAGTAAGTGCTAGTGGAAAAGAGAGTTCAAACCTGGTTCTGATTCTTAAGTCATTGATCAAGCATTCTATTTCTCACAACCAAGTCAGTCCATTTGTTGTCTCTAAACACAACTAGCTTATTTCACTACCTTCAGTCCTATATGCCCACCCCCTCCCTTCCACAACTGCGATGCAGTTGTCTCTGCCAGTCTCTGTCCCTGACCTCCCACAAAAGCCAGCTGTCCCTGGCTAACCCCTTCCCTTTTAACTGAGGCTGTCCTGCACTGGCGTAGGATGAGCATACAAATTTACCACGTGATGTGAAACATGTTGAGACAGGCATGCCATCTTAAAAACATCTTAAAAACATGTCATCTTGAAAACAAAAGCCAGCTGTCGCTGACTAACCCCTTCCCATTTAACTGAGGCCATCCTGCACTGGTATAGGACGAGCATACAGATTCACTATGTGATGCAAAACATGTTTAGACAGGCATGTCATCTTAAAAAAAAATACAACGTACAGTGTATTATGTACTACATATGTGTATATGTGTGTGTATATATGTATATGTGTATATGTATATAAGTGTATATGTATAGATCTCCCCCACCTTGTATTGCATTGTGTCTCCCAGTTTTTGACAGCTGTCTGGACTTGCAGTGACATCCTGGGGTGATTAAGTCCTGAACACATGTAGCCGTCTCTCACTTATGGACTGACTTCAGCTCTCTGCCTTCTCTTTAAACTCTTCTGTAACTTTCTCTTCTTTTTATTCCTCAGATAAGAAATGACCAGAAGGGACTAAAAATAACTTGAAAATCATTGAATTAATCTATTTTGGAGTGTGTTTCTTACCCCATAATACCCATGCACTCCTGGGCTCACAAGACTTTCCCTCAAGTCAGCCCTTGTGGAAGACAGTGTGACTGTGTTAAATCGGGAATCCATCAGAGGGAAACTACCTAGGTTTAACTGTGACATCCAGTGTGAGGAGGAAAATTAATTTTTTATTTCAAAGTATTCACACATCTTTTGTCTTTTCCAACTATATCAAGCATTTTTTTTTTTTTAAACAACTGTCCTTTAGCATCACTACAAGCAAACACATATCCTTTTTAAAGTTCTTCCTGGGATGAATGACTTAACTCTTCACTTCAATTTTTCTGTCTGTGAAATGGTGATGAACTGTTTACTTTTCAGAATTGTTGTGAAGCTTAAAGGAGATGAACATGAAGCACTTCATCTAGTGCTGTGGCTTATAGTACAGGTTGGCTGCTATTGTTCTAAAGCAGTGACAACTGGCAAGGGTGGATAAACTACCCATCTTCCCTAGATCAAAGGTGTTAAGTGTTAGGATTTTCCTACTTGGGATACTTTTGCCGAGAAATGCTGAGAAAGCAAATCACAAGGCACTAATTTTTAGCAAATCTGAAAGAGTAGTTTTCAAGGATAATACAAAATTGTGGACTGTTGACTATATATAACACTGCAGGAATATCCAGGCTTTCCACTTTGAATCTTGGCACCACTACATACATGCTGTGTGGGCTCAGATATAATACCTTATACAGCCAAGTGTCACTTTTATTTTCTACATAGTGGGGATTATATTTCTCCTAGGGTTGATGTGACAGTTAACTGAGAGCATACTTGTGAAAGAACCCAGAACTGTCCCTGCAAAGAACAGGTATTCACATCATCCAGGTGGTAACAAGATGTTGGAGTGGGAATGAGTGAGTTATAGAGTCCAGGGTCTTGGTTCAGGTTCTGGCTCTGTAATTACTAGCTGTGTAGCATGGAGTAAGTCACTTGAATGAAATGATGTCTCAGTTTCTAAATTGGTAAATTCAGAGAGTTAGATTAGATTCTCTCCAAGATTCCTTAGCACAGTGTTGTGCAGCAGAGCTTTCTGTGATGATGGGAATGTTCCACAGCTCTGCTGTCCAGTGTGGTAGCTGTGAGTCACATGTGGTTACTGAGCACTTGAAATGTGGCTGACGATAACTGAGAAACTGAATTTTAAATTTCATTGAATTTCAATAAATTAAAGTTTAAATTTGAGTAGCCACACATAGATAGTGGCTACTATATTGGACAGTGCAGCATTAGGGTTTTAAAATTCTTAACATACTCTAGTACTTAAAATAGAGCTTTGTGGATGGTTTCCACCCTGGGTGGAAGCTTACTGGAGTATTTTTAGCAATTGTGAGAAAAGTAACGCAAAATTTGTTATAGCACCTAAGTTTGCTGTTTTTGTTTGCTTACATAATTTAAACAGTTTTGAGGTCAACACAGTTACAACATATCTACTCTCCCCATATCGCTTGATATGTTTTCTTTTTTGTTGTTGTCGTGATTTTTTTTTTTTAAACCAAGCAATTGTTATGGATCAATGTTTTCTTGAATAAAAGAAAAGGGGTAGAGTTACAGTCGATTTTACATATTCCATTAAAAATTTTATAAATTTTTAAACTCGTGGGAGTGTTATCCATTATTTATATTAGAACAGAAAAAAATTGAGAACCTCTGGTCTAATCTGAAGACCTTGTTTATTAGGGCTAAGGAGCTTTAAGGGAGACCATTAGAGCTCTTCAATGCTTGAGTCTTTTTAAAAATTGGTTCGCTATAGTATTAATTTTAAAAATTTGAAACAGTAACACAAAAGACACAGCCCTGTAGAAATGAGTCTCAGAATTGCCTTGTCCTTGTATTCATCAACATACTCAACAGATTTTGTGGAAAAGAGAAATGAAAATTTGGAAGTTTTCACTATTCAGTGCTTGAAATCCCCCCACAAACAGTGAATGGTGGCCAGTGGCTGCTATTGAAACACCTTGAACTTCTCAGCAGTGGGGAGAACACTTGGTGTCCTGAGGATGTACTTAGAGGAGAAGCAATACAATCAGCCGTTCCTTAATTTCCCTAAAAGTATTGGATAATTTCTTAATACCTTTTAATTAAGTATTATAGGATATCACCATTTTAAGTTATAGTTTCACAAAAATTCATCATTTTTTATGCCTCTGGTGTTCATTTTAAAATATGGAGTAATATACTTTTAAGTGGGGGATGCCACTCTTTATTAAAATGTACTTATTTTATGATTAAAAACTTATTTTTTTCAACACATCATTACTGTGCTAGGTGTTATCACAAATTTAGAGGGATAATGAGCTCCTTTAACTAGAGATGTTCAGGTTGAGACTAGACAAACAGAATTAGGAGTGAGATAGTAGTGGCAGGCTTTTCCAACTTGGGTTCTCACCTGTGGATGGGAGGTTAGAGCTGCGTGCTTCTGCCTAAGGCAAGAAGAGGGTGAAAAAATCTCCTGGCACCAGAGTGTGCAGTGAAGAGTTTCTTCCCCTTTATTTCCTCAAAGGGAGTAACTTTGTATCCTAGGTGTCAGGTAGTGAGGACTGGGCCCTAGCTGCCTCAGGATTTTTTATCCTTCCTGGGTTTTTATAAATTGTCCATCATAATTAGATATGCTGGTTTCCTATTTGGGAATTTATATGTTCTTAGAATAATTCTGTGAGAGGAATAACACAAGAGATTTTGTACTTTTATTGATGAATAATCCATATGCATTTTTATTCTTATTCATATTCATGTGGTAGGAACAGATGTTTTACGTTAACAAACACATTTCTTATGCTTTGTTTTGAATTTAGAAGATGCAATTGAGCTTGGAAGCCATATTAATTTGCTCAAACTATGCTATGTTTTATCATATATTTCAATTTTCTGTTCAGACCATACACTTCCCTCACTATTTTTAAGTGTGTGTCATTTTTGCACCAAATTGCTTACAACTTGAGATTTCATTTTTATTTTATTCTATTTCTATTTATAACTACAAAGTATATACATATGTTTATTTTCTACATGGTACATTTATATATGCATGGGTATATATGTATAATTCCCCTATAATAGAACTGTCACTCATTTATGACACCTTATGATATTATCATGTTATAGTTTAGTTACTTTTAATAGTTCTTTGCTTACCAAGGGAAAGAGAATATATAAATATCAAATGGCAATTGAGTTAAGCAAGCTTATATTTTTCTGAAATTTGAATTACGAATGTCTAAAGAAAAGTTGACTTTGAAAATTTTATATGGATGGCATTTTGCTTCTGTGACACTTAAACATAAAATTGGCACAAAATAAAATTTAAAAAAATCACTCAGCAGTTTTATGTAAGACAGGCATATAGCTTCTGATGTCCCAGCTAAGTTCTTTTAGCAATAATTTCTTAGGTTGCCAGCATTTATAAGCTAAATGAAAGGAAGGAGGGGGACAAACTTTCATAGTAAGAAATGGTTTATTGTTAGTACCCAGGAGGCTCTTGAGTTTGGGCCATGACCTGTGAGTTCTTTCCTGACAGCTCCCAAGATTGGTTATTTATTAAATTTATGTCATTTCTTTCCTCCAAAGGGAAATTGAATGGGTGGGGGAGGGATCAGGGAGGTAAGGGTATCTACATTGGAGAGCAGATTTCATTGTTCTTTGTACCTTACATTCTTGAAATGGTTCAGTAACAATGAGCAGGAGAGAATTATTAGCAGAAATAGACATTCATCCTTTGGTGTTCTTCCTGTGTTGAGTTTCCCTATAATCTAGAATGAACTTGATCTAAGTGATGAGAAATCAGGAACAGAAGAAATACGAAATTATTGGCTAAAAAGAAGCCTTTCCATATTTGCTATAGATATGTGTAGTAGTAATGATCCAATGAGATTCCAAAGACATTTATTGATCAAATTCTATGTGTTAGATCCTGTGATTAGATCTATGGAGAATACCAAGATTAATAGGATATTAGTTGTAACCCGGGAACATGCTGCTTAGCCAGTAGTCCTTTTCTTATTTTCTGTGTTGACAGAGTCCTGATTTTGCTGCAGCTTCCCTCCCTTTCCTAGTTGTGAGCTAATCAGAAAGTTTATATCACTTTGCCAGGGATTGATTTAGGATTGAGTGTGACTTACTTGTGGCCTATAAGATATGCATGGAACTCTGCTAACATTGTTGGGTGTTTGAAAGGACCCCATTAATTGCACCTTTGTTCCCCCAGTTCTGAACAAGTTGAGAAATACAACAAAGAATATAGAAGTCAAAATATCATCCTTTTATGTTTTAACCAATGAAGCTAATTTGGAGGATTTAGCTTCAGTTCTCTTAGCTAACTGGGTTGCTGCTTCTGACCCTTCAGAATTGGGGAGACTTAGGCATTCACAGAGCCTCGCTGAGGCGGGTTTCCCATGCAGAAGAGCTGATAAAGCCATAATTACTGCTTGTAGAAACAGAGGAAAACATATGATCGTGGTTGACAGGCTTGCACCCTAGAAGAGGAAAGAAGACAGACTGAGTTAAGCATGCCTAGTTGCTCTTTTAAATTTACTGGTTAGATAAATCATGCCACCTTCCTGGGGATAAGAAAGGCCTAGAGTTGTGTGTTGATATCCCTGCACCTCAAGAGTGGGAAAAAAGAATTCTCTATTGATAGAAGATTTTGAAGCTTAGCCTTTAAACTTTGGCACATGGACACGTGATCTCTGGAGGTGTTACAGCCATTAGAATACGTAGCTGGCACACAGAAGTTGACAGAGGAGAGAGATGGGATATTTTGATTCCTTGAGGAGTTGGTTATTTGATCTGTTGACTTAACCAGCACAGGAACAGACCTTCCTGGGAAATTATTGTATGAGCTAAGAAGTTCCCTCATTGTTTAAACAAATATAAGCTGCATTTTATGTTACTGCAGCCAACAGCAGTCGACCCAGTACTCTATAATCAGATAAAGAACTCAGTACAAAGCAGTTTGAGATCAGTGTCAGTAGGTAGAAGTGCAGCACCATGGTTAAGGGGCGGAGCTCCAGATTCTTGGGTTTAAGTCTGAGCTCTTCACTACTGTGTGACCCTGGGCAAGTTACTTACCTCGTCTTTAAAATAGAGTTAATAGTTGTGCCTATATTACAGAGCTGCTGCAAGGATAAATGAGTAACATGTGAACGTACTTGGGATATAGTAAATACATGCTTGCAATTAGAATACTCTTATTCAGGAAGAAATCATTTTTGATCTTGGCCTTGAAATATGGGCCAGTTTAGAATGGGGAGAGATGAGAGAAAGGCTCTTAAGATATAGGTATGAGTGAAAGCATAAGTGGCAAAGTGAGTTCAGCTTGATTGAAGCTAGAGAAGTGATGTGATGAAACACTGAGAAGGGATTTTTAAACTCCAGATCACATAGGGCCGGGAATAAGGCATTTGAATTACATTCTGCAGGCAGTGGGGATGCTTTGAAATGGAAATCATTTGCTCTTGAATTCAGAGTCTGTCAGTGCAAACTGATTAGTATATTGTTGGAGATGAGATATTGGAGCACCATCCTCTGCTGTGTTCCTTCTTCTTTTCGTTTTCACCCATGTCCAAATGCAATTGCTCTGTAGAGCTTTGGAGAGGGTGTGGGTGGCACCATTTGTGATCATCTTCTTGAAAAAAAGAGATCAGTTTGCAGACATATTCCAACAGTGAGTCAGTACTAAGCTTATTACTAGTTCAGCAATAATGGGTTCATCTGGCATTATATCAAGTAGAATTCTCTATTAATAGACATTAATCTACTTTAATATTGATGTTCATAATGATCTTCCCCACCACCCCGAGGTGGTGATATAATCTTTTTTCTTTCTCTTTATTCCAGTGAGCATTTCTCACAATTTGCAAAGATTAAATTATGCTCCAGATAGTATTAGGATAAAGTACATTTTGTTGTATTAAAATTTTTTATCAAAATGGAAGCCTGATTATTTTGTATATACTACCCTAGGTGTTGGAAAGTATAGTTTTTCTCTCATGCTGGATAACAGAACTATATTATTGTTTGCTTCTAGAATTTTATCAGCTTTCTCAATTTCTACATCTAAAATATATTTTTGAAAAGAAAAATCAAGTATGGTCAGATGCTTTAAGGAATAATAGGACTTCTTGAAAAACAACTGCTAGAAAAGATTCTTAATAGCCTGAGGACTTCGAGAAGAAGAGAGGAAAATTTTATAGGAATAAGATAACTAAAGTGCATAGGAAAAGGAGGGAAACTCATGTTAAACAGCTGCTTTGGCTGCCACTTTAGAGGAATTAATTAAGCTGTTGAAGAAAAATAAGTGTCTTTTTATATTTCTTATTCTGTTCACTTATGATTAGGAGGAAAAAATTCTCAATAACACCAGTCAAAAGATGAATATAAAGTAAAATAAAAGAAATACTGTGAGCATCAAGGCATGTGTATTCCTGTAAGCTGTTTTTATCCAAACTTATTAAGGTCAAGGATACTTATTCAGTAAGGGAGACTGTATCTTTAAAACTATAAATTTGGCCTTGCATGGTGTCTCACACCTGTAATGCCAGCATTTTGGAAGGCTGAGGCAGGAGGATTGCTTGAACCCAGGAGTTCAAAACCAACCTAGTTAACATAGTAAGATTCCATCTACACGCACACACACACACACACACACATTAGCTCATACTCCCAGCTACTTGGGAGGCTGAGGTGGTAGGATTGCTTAAGTCTGGGAAGGCAAGTCTTCAGTGAGCCATGCTCACACCACTGCACTGCAGCCTGGGTGATGGAGGGAGACCCTGTCTCAAAAAACAAAACCAAAAACAAACAACTATGAATTTAATCTTCTGTTTTATAGATAAATTATTATCTTAAATTTTATTTGTATAAATTTATGGGGTACAAGTATAATTTTGTTCCATGGCTATATTGCATAGCGGTGAAGTCAGTACTTTCAGTGTATTTATCAACAGAATAATGTACATTGCACCTATTAAGTAATTTCTCATCATCCACCCACCTCCTATGTCCACACCCTTCCTAGTCTCCATTGTCTATCACCCTACTCTCTACATCCACGTGTACACGTTATTTAGCTCCCACTTATAAATGAGACGTGATATTTGTCTATCTGTGTCTCAGGTGTTTCATTTATAAACAGAAAGCAATTAGAAAAGGATAAACAGTAGTGTTTTTCAAAAACCAAACCACAAAACACAAAAACAATATCATTCCAACTTTTGAGGAGTAAGAACTTTCTTTTTTGTTTTTTTCTAAGAGAAAATGGTCATGTTGCTTTATTTATTATATTAAAAGGAATATAGCCTTGTTCTAAAAAAGTAGCAAACATAAAATATAGAGAGAATGGGAAGAAAATTCCATGAATCCAAGTAATTCTACAAACAAAAATAATTAATACTAAATATTAGATGAGTTCATTGCAGAACCTTTTCTGTGTATGTGTATATTTGACAAAACAGGCACTGCAATATGCACTGTTTGGCCAGCTTCTTTTTTTAAACTGCATACTGTATAATGGATATCCTTCTATGCCAATACACAGATCTATACCATTATTCATTATGGATAGACTATAAGTTATTTTACACATTCCCATTGATTGGTATTCATATTAATTCGATATTTTAGTGTTGTAAGCAACACTGTGATGAATATTCTTGTGCACTTTTCAATTCTTTCCTTGGGACACATTCCTTAGCAATGCAACTTCTGAGCCACATGGTATACATTTTTTAAAAGTCTGTTTGTGTATACATTTAATATACATTATTACATTGCCCTTTGGGGAAGTAATACCAATTTAAACTGCCTTTAGTTAGTGTATTCTCTGACTGTAAGATAAAGATAAAACCTTGGTAAGAATAAATCAACATTCAATTTGAGAATGATGGATTTTTAAAAGTTGATGGAATAGAAAATGGTCTTAACAAATTTGATAACATTTAAAAATATCTAACAGTATAAAATTAAAAGAAAACATGAAGTACAGGTTTTCAAAGATTTAGTGTTATAAACAATTACATGGTAGAACTTATAAAGAATTCATTCAATAATAATTAAAAACAAAAAAGTTAAAAAATGTAAATTTAACCAAAAAGAATTCATGTAAATATTTAAGAAAACCACTAAATGTTAGGAATTAAAGTGGCTGAGAATAAGAATAGAGAGTTTACATAAGAGAAAATATAAGTGACAAATACATTAAGAAGAATTGTTGTTAATAACCAGGTAAAAACTAAATCAGTAATGGGATATCACCTTATACCTGTTTAAAAAATTTAAATTATTAAACCCAGCTTTGATGAGACTTCTGGGAATTTGACCTAAAAAATTAATTTAGAAGAAAGAAAAGTTATGTTTAAAGAAGTTGCTTTCTGGGAATTTCCATTTACATTATAAAAGAAGAAGTTACCTAAATGTCTCTATTAGAGGAGTGGTTAAGTAAATCATCATAGATTAACTTGACATAGAACATTGTGTAGCCATTAAGATTATATATGAGAAGAGCATGTGGCCATGAAGGCACATTTCTGAGGTAATGTTAAGTAAAAAAGGCTGAGTTCTTAATGCAAATCTTGTGACTGAAACTAATTTTTAAAATGTGCCTTTCTGTGATTGAAGTCTCATAAGGTGGAAGAACCCCATTTGCTTTGTCAACAAGAGGGAGAGAACTTGTAAGTAGAGGGTAAGGAACCAGTGGAGAGAAAGGATGGAAGTTGAAAGAGTGAAGAGAAAATGGTTGGAGAAAATCAAGAAGTGGCCAGGTAGGTGGGGTGGAATCAGACCACAAATGGCAAGGACGGCCTAGACAAAGCTCTTTCTCAAAGATAGGAGCAAAGCAAGAGGAAGTCTTTGAAAATTATGTTATTTAAGACTTTTAATGTGAGTGATGGAAACTCAACTCAAACTAGCTTAAGGAAAGTCTGTAATGTTTTGCTCCTTCAATCAGAAGTCCAAGGGAATAAAATTAGCTTGAGACTGAGCTGTATATGCATTCACATGATGGCAACATGTGTTTTTCACGCCACCTGTCTTGGCTACACTTTCTTTTGGGTTGACAGCCTCCTTGTGATGGCAACATTGATTTATACAGTTCAAATGGCTCATATTCCAGGAGAAAAGAGAGTCCCCTTCAGAGATGCTGTCTCCATCAAAAGTTCCAGAAAACATTCTGATTGTTCTGGCTCTAGTCAAGGACCATACCCCCAGGTAAAATCACACCCTCAGTGGGGAAAAAGAAACCTTATGATTTACCATACCATCAAGTGGAGGAGGGAAGTTCTGAATGTGAAAGCATGCTGGCCAAAGAGAAAGGAGCAGATATTCTCTACAAGGAAAACTAGACATTTGGAGTCAGCATGGCTTGTTTATGAAGTCTTAAGTGAGAGCGACCATCTGCCTTGTCGGCCTTATGAACGCTGCTGGAGAAAGCATCATGGGAACCAGGTCTCTTATCTCTTAACTCCTTTTTGGCCCCAAACCCAACCTTGCACTTTAGATTTTAGACTTCTGACTCTTCCATAGAATGGCTCTGCCAATTTCTACATATGGATACCTGTGCCTTGGGCCCGCCTGAATTACATTTCATATATTCCAGCTACCTGTCATTGTATACCTAGACTGACATCCATGTTCACTTGCTTTTATCTGAAGTTGAGAAGGAAAGTTAGCTGGACATATTTCACTCTATAATAAACCTTCACTTGTCTGAAGGTAATAGTCAGCAAAACATGGGCACATTTGATGAATTAGGACCACATTGATGTCCTTTTTGGTAGTTTGGATGGGTAGGTAGTGAAGTAAATGGGTGGTAGGTTAGATGTTAATACGTTTTGAAATGGAATGTTTTATTGTTTTCTTGAAATGACTGTTTGGAACGTTTCTCGGGGTCTTTGTTTCATTTATTTTCCTTTGATAAATGACTAGCAGAAAGGAAAAACAGTCTGTAATGGAGACTAAAAATGTATCGACTAGAAAGATAGAGCTCAAAGTATACAGGGCTGAACATTTTTCCATTTGTCTGAAATGAGTTTATGACTTGATGTACAGCTTCCGTGGCAAAATCATTGTCCCTCCATGAGGAGCGACAGCAGAGTAAGAAGGCTTCAGAAGCTTCAGGCTATTATCAGAAAGAGTATCATTTCTAGCCCTTTTGGAGTTAAAACGTCTTTTTCCCTTTGATTCCTGAAAGCGTGAAAGACAAGAGTTTTGTGATAGTAGAAGTTCGGAAGTTTGATTATTTTTCTCTCATTAGTAGCCTGTGGTGACTATAAATTAAGTTTTTTCCCTAATGTAAAGGAAACTCTCTTTAGGATATTTAATTTACTTGTCAATTCACTGAGACCTTCAAGGACTGCTTTTAGGGAGTGGAAATCAAGACTCAACTTAGTTATCTTGATGTGGTTTGGCTTTGTGTCTCCACCCAAGTCTCATCTCGAATTATAATCCCCAGGTGTTGAGAGAGGGATCTGGTGGGAGGTAACTGGATTATGGGAGTGATTTCCCCCATGCTGTTCTCCTATAGTGAGTTCTCACCATCTGATGGTTTTATGAGGGGGTCTTCCACGTTTGCTCTCCCCTCTCTCTCCTGCCACCTTGTGAAGAAGTTGGCTGCTTCCCCTTCTGCCATGATTGTAAGTTTCCTGAGGCCTCCCAAGCCATGTAGAACTGAGTCAATTAAACCTCTTTCATTTACACATTTTCCAGTCTCAGATATTTCTTTATAGCAGTGTGAGAATGGACTAATATATCTCTGTAGAAGATAGAAAGTTAGCAACTCATTGTTTGGATGTGAGGTAAGTTGCATCTCATGCTGGTGGTGATATTCTCAGCATGGGTTTTCTATAGTTGAAGAAAATTCTCTTTTAACTTTTTTTTTCTTTTCTTTTTTTTTTTTTTTTTTCCATGCTAGCCAGACTCCCCCCTACCACTTCCTACTGAAACCTGTCTGTCCTGTGCCCTGTTACTGCAAGAACCTACTAGGTTACTGCCTAGGATGATAGATGAATGGGCATGGCTGATATGTGCTCTTGGGAGACTCCTAGGCTGAGTCTGATGGTTTCATAAAGGGCAGATCATGGCTCAGGGCTTATGGATGCCACTAAGATTAAAAAAAAATAGAAGCTAGATGTACTTTAGGCAAAAGAATGTAGGTGGGATTGGGCAAGAAAGAATAGGATCATGAGAATATCCTGTATGGAAGAGCTCTATAATTTATGTTCAGTGAGAGTCCAAAATGTTTATAAGCATTCATGTAAGAGAATTGGGACCTTTGGGGGATATTCTGGGGTGAGAGAGCAAAGAATGGAAACGTGAATTAAAGGGATCTTTTTGAAAAAATCTTTAGGAGCCACCATCACAGCTTGGCTTTTATTAGCTAGAACAATTCTTAGAAAATGTGGCTTTGTGGTTTGTTTTATTTATTATTGCTATATCTCAAGGATTTTGCATATAGATGTCAGAAGTAGCTGGAGTGTTGGTGTAGATGTCGTCCTGTATCTTTGCTTTTAGACGTGTTCTCTAACCTCAGTATTTCTTCTTCTTTTTTTTCTCAGATTTCCTCCTCGACATTCCTCTGCACTATTATCTCAAATTCTACCCCAAAGTGATAGGGTAATAAAACAGAGATAGAAATCATGAACTAGAACTAAGAACCTTCATTTTCAATATTGACAATCATCTCCTTACGATATATGATGATTTTTATTTTTTTTTGGTAGAATAATGAAAATTATTCAGTCACTATTTCTGTCTTGAAAACTGCTGGCTTCTCGATCTCTGAGTGGGCCCATGCTTTAATAGGTGTAATATTATGCACAACTTACACTACAGGTGGACTGGCATTTCACCTTTTGGCAAATCAGCTCTCTGGCAAACTCACTTGTTTGGAACACAGCTAGGAAACAGGAACTAACAACAAAGGCCTATCAAGAGCCAAAATGGATACCACAGTGCCTCTGCCTGGAAGAGCCTGATTGATTTATTCCCCTAGGGAACAGAAAGCAGACTGCTTGCTGTCTGCACTACCTTGGGCTAGAAGAGGAGGCATAATTGCAGTATTCAGAAGTATCCATTAGAGAAGAGGCTGGTATGCCCAGGTGTTCAGGAGAAACAGTTGAATGTATAGGAAAGCACTTTGGCCAAATATTTTGAGGCTTGTTTCTTTGTAACTGTATAGATTTAAAATCATTTTTTAAAAATCATAGGCAAGAACTTGATTAAAGTATCAAATCTTTGGTAAGTGGAATAGTTTTTATCTTAATTGGATACATCCTATGGTCCAGAGTTTGTGCATGTGAATAGTTGGTATGTATCTGCTTTGGAAAATACTGTGTGAAATAATATTTTCTATGCTCAGTTCTGCTTTTGCCATGAAGACACAGTTTAAACTTCATACATCAGTTGTACAAGCAGATATATGTAAGCTTTCTATAGGTGCATATTAGGATACATTAATTTTGGGCTCACAAACGCTTTACCACTCAAAATTCCTTTATAGTTTTGGAATATTTATTTTCTCTTTTCATCTTCCATTTCTGTGGCAAGACTATTTTTTTTTTCTCTTTTAAATCCTTCATAGTTACATTACCTTTTAAATCTGTCCCAGGATATCTTACTGAATCAGACTTGAAACTGGGACATGCAGGCAGGTGGAGGTGGGATACACATCCCTAAGATCGGTCTTCTTTGCCCCGGTGCTGGAGAAATATAATCTGTCACAGAAAGCTTGGGCAAATGTTAAACCAGAGTTTAGCTACATACTTTGATTTGTTTGGGGCCTAGGATTCCCATGGAAAAGAGCTTCAACCCTGAAAGCAACTAGAATTCAGACACCTAAGGTCATGTCTTAAAGACCGGGAGCATGGAGGTTGTGTGGAGCTGCAGACAGAAAAGCTAGACTGGAAAGGGCGACAACAGGTTCCCTGAGAGAAAAGTCCCCACAGCGGAGGATATTGGCCTTGTAGAAATCTAGACCAAAGAACTTTCTGCCACAATGAAAATGCTCCCTATCTGTGTCATTTGCCACTCACATACGGCTACTGAGTATTGAAAATGTGACTAGTGTGAAAGAGGATCTGGATTGTAAATTTTATTTATTTTTAATTAAATCTAAATAGTTATGCATGGCTAGTGGCTCCCGTGCTGGGCACTGCTGGTATAGATTTTGTAGCAAAACTGTAATGCCCAGAGAAAGCAATGATTCTAGGTAGCTTGGGCTACATGTGAACTACCCCCACCCAGCCTCTCAGAGCCATTGTTTACCTGGAAAGGAGAGGGATAAGGGGGTGAAACCAAAATAAACATATTAATTGAGATTCAGACTTTCTGAGAAACCTGGGCAATAAATTGGCAAGAACCTTATCACTAGCTTTCCCAGCCCCTCTGTGGCAGGTCCCTGATTACCTGTTTGTCCTGGCTAGAGACAGAATCTGGGAGCCTCAGAGTCAGGAGGTAGACAGTTAAAGAAGTCCAGGCCCAGGCAGCTGCCTCAGGGCATCGTGTGGATGGATGGACAAACGCTCTCCTTATCTAAGAAGGCTTCTTTCCTCTTTCCTCTTCCCTCCTTCCTCAAAGAATCCTGGTTTGTTTTTAGGTATTCTCCTTGCTGATGGCCATATCCTTTAGAAAAGGTGGGCTCCTGCTCCGGCTTAGTGATTAATTTTCTTTGGTTTAAGTCTGTGCTCTTCTTGTTTAAATTATTTTTTCCCCACATCTTACTCTTATCCCCCTCAAATAGTTTTGAAAACCATGTACCTCCTTACACATTTAAAATATTATATCTAACATTTTTTATGAAAAGATGCATGGGTTACAATGTATATAAGTTTTTGATATAAAAAAATGACACTTTAGGCTAGAACTATTACATCCTCTCTAATGTTTCTAATAGAATCTGAATACAGCAATTTGATTCCCACCGGCATCCATAAAAAATAGACAAGCTCATCTTCACTGAAAATATACATCCTTTTCTTTTTCTCCTTACACTTTCACTTTTAAATTCCCATGGAATTCATCCTAATGTAATGTACCTTTATGCTTGAAAGTCTTTTATTGATCACCCTATTATACTTATCTGCAACAAAATACGTATATAAATTTAAATTTAAAGCATATGTAATGTTTCTTGTGAACATAAGGCTCAAAGTGTTAAGTAATTTCTTTTGGGTTATTACAGTTGAGTAAAACAACATAAGTACATTAAAATTTTTGATAAATACTTGTTAAATGTTAGAAAGTACAGTTTCATTGGAAATGCATCTCTTAATGAGATGAATGGGCTTTTGTTTTTCTTCTTTTAGTTCATGCAGGATGCATATTATTTATTGCTAGAGGAGACAGGATTCAGCATCGGTTCTATTCTTGTTTTTCACTTGTCTAGATGTAAACTTTGTGGAGTTCATTGACATAATAAATAGATGGGAAATGAAGGGCTTTGTTATAGTCTCTTTGAACTCCTTCTGAATTATAGGCCAAAATCAATTTTGATTGATCCTTAAAAATTTTTTTTAATCATCAGCTGAAAATTAGGTCTCTTTTCAATTTGTTTAAAAGCAAAAATTGGTAGCCATTTGATTTGCAGAAGGATTGGTTGTGAGTTATTATGGTAATTTACTTTCTCAATAACTACGTTGATATTTCACAATGCTCTTGTGTTTGGTGACCCTGCGATGTTAACCTACCAGAACACTAGACTACATAGAGTCAGCACAGATGGGACATAGGCTTTTCTTTTAAAGATTGAGAAGGAAGATAGCAAAAGGGTTAGCCTATTCTTAGGAAAGAATAAATGTGGTACTAGGGATCTGGAAATTACTTTAGATTACCTATTCTCACTATACCCTTGAGGAGACTTCATGCTGCACGGTGACTGGTTGAGGCATGGCATGTGATGCGGTTCTGGACATTGAGAGGTGAAAAGAAGTCTGCTGCAGGACTTCTGGGAAAATGTTTCCTCATTCTCAAAAACAGATCCAGAAAAGAGTCAGTCTCTTGTTCTTCTGGGTGTAGTTTTATCTGGTGTTGTGGAATTGCTGCAGAAGTACTTTATCAGAACTGGCTTAAGGACAGTGTTACCCTTAGCATGTCAGAACAGAAAGAAAGAGCAGAATTAGATTCTTCAATGTTCTGTTGACCCATGGAACTAAAAAACCTGGAAACACCTTACCCCTGAACTTCTTAGTTAAGAAATATTTCCTTATTGTTGAAGCCAACTTATTTTTTGGCCACTATTCTGTCATCATTTTCATGATCATCACAACTTGATTGTGGTAGAATTGGCATGTTGTACAATTTACTCATTTGCTCTTTACACCTTCATGGTTTTCCGTATAATCCAGAGTTGTGCACCCATTTCCACAGTCCATTTTAGGACATTTTCATCACCCCAAGAGAGAAAGCCCATACCCTATAGCGGTCAACCCTCATCACATTTTTCTCCCAAGTCCTGTCTCCTAATCCCTATGCAACCACTGCTCTGTTTTCTGAAGCTACAGATTTGCCTGTTCTGGACTTTCCATATAAATAAAATACTTTGTTCTGTGGTAATTTTGGCTGGCTTCTTTCACTTAGCATAATCTTTTCAAGGTTCAAGTTTCACCCATGTTGTAGCATGTATCAGTACTTCATTTTTTTATTGCTGAGTAATATTCCATTGGAGAAATAACCATATTTTATTTGTCCACCCATCAAATGATGCAGATTTGAGATGTTCCCACTTTTTTTTTTTTTTTTTTT
>NW_016107438.1:840524-860919 GCF_001604975.1 Cebus imitator
TTTTGCTATTTTGAATAATGCTGCTGTAAATATTTATGTACAAGTTTGTGTGTAGATATAGGTTTTTAATTCTCAGTATATGCCTAAGAATAGAATATCTGGTCGTGTAGTAACTCTATGGTTAATCATTTGATGAACTGCTAGACTGTTTTCCAAAGTGGCTACATCATTTTACAATGCCACCTAAAATGTATGAATGTTCTAGTTTTTCTACATCCTTGCTCTTTTCTGAGCTTTTCACTGTAGCTGTCATAGTGGATATAAAGTGGAAGCTCATTGTGGTTTTGATTGTATTTCCTTGGTGGCTAACGATATTGAGCATTTTTTATGTGCTTAACTGGCCATTTGAATATCTTCTTTGGTATTGCATTTAAAAAAAATTTCTTGATTGATTGATTCATTTATGTATTTATTTACAAGACAGAGTCTCTCTCTGTCACCCAGGCTGAAGTGCACTAGCACAATCACAGCTCACTGAAACCTCCAGCTCCGGGTAGAGTGATCTTCCTGCCTCACCTCTTGAGTAGCTAGGACTTCAGGTATGCCCCACTGTCCCTGGCTGATAGTTTAATTTTTTTGTAGAGACAGTGTCTCACTATGTTGCTCATGTTGGTCTCAAACTCCTGGCCTCAAGTGATTCTCCTGCCTCAGCCTCCCAAAGTGCTGAGATTATAGGCGTAAACTACCTCTCCTGGCTGGGCATTATTTTTTACATCTTTTTTATTTGTTTGTTTGTTTTTTACTTTAGAAACATACACAAAAGAAGAAAAAACAGTATAATCAGCTCTCATGTAT
Organism: Cebus imitator; assembly: GCF_001604975.1. Lineage (NCBI taxonomy): Eukaryota > Metazoa > Chordata > Mammalia > Primates > Cebidae > Cebus > Cebus imitator. The sequence goes on from NW_016107438.1 coordinate 841,320, forward strand.
CTATAACACATCTTTGATAATTATCAATTCATGGCCAAGCTTATCTTATTTACTTTCCCCTCTGCTATTTACTCACCCAATGGATCATTTTGGTCATAAATATGTTGTATGTTTCACTAAATGGCACAGGCTTTAAAACAAACACAAGTACAATACTATTATTATTCTTAAAAATTTGACAATATTTCTTAATGCTATCAGCTATTCTGTCAGTTTTTAATTTTTCTAATTTTGTTATGTTTATATAGAGATTGTTTAAATCATCATGCAAATATAACTACACATCTCTTTTAATCTTTAAGTTTCTTCATCTTCTTTTCCCCCTTGTAATTTATTTGTTAAAGATACCTGCTCACTTGTCTGGTAGGATTTCCTGTATTCTAGATTTTTCTGATTGTATTCCTGTGGGGTCATTTAACATGTTTTTCTGTCCTAGTTATTTTCTATAAACTAGTAGTTAGACCTTTATTAGATGCAAGTTCTATTTTTTTATTTTTTTTTTTGGCAAGAATCTAATATAGATCACAAAACTACTTTGATCAAGGAGTACTTGGTTGTCTTTTTTGTGATGTTAAGAGTGATAAGTAGGGCCAGGTGTTGTCAGTTTGAGACTTACATTGTAGAGTTTTCTGTTAGCTTCTCACCTAATATTGTTAGTACCATTAGTGAACATTACCTGGATCACTAATTTCACTAGAGGCTGGCAAAATGTTGATACTCTCTCATTGCTTCCTTATTTCTAATCCATCATTTAGATGGAGCTATAATCTATCTAAAAGATAAAACTTTCCCTCATCAACTCTCTGGTTGGCCTAAGGCACAATTCAAATAGGAAAGACAGTTCCCCTACTCCACCTTTATTTACCAGTTTTCAGAATAATGATTTGATTTGCTAGCATACACCAAAAGGGATCAGTGAGGTTTTCTGTTTTGCTTTTAAAAACAGTATTACTGTAGTTCCTCCTTATTCACAATTTCAATTTCTGTGAGGTTCCACAATAGGTGAGTACGGTATAATCAAATATTTTTTGGGGGGACCATGTTCACATAACTTTTATTACAGTATGGTATATAATTATTCTATTTTATTATGAGTTATTAATCTCTTACTGTAATTTATAAATTAAACTTTATTATAGATATGAATGTATAGGAGAAAACATAGTACAGGTATATATAGGGTTCTGTATTAACTGTGTTACTATCAATTGTTTCCTTAGGCTGCAAGTTGGTGATTTTGACTTATTTATCAGGATGCCTTCTTCAAATGTAAATAACAAAAAGACCATTGGGGGTCTTGTAATATATCCCCTATGGATAAAGGGGAACTAATTTATTTTAGATTCATACATTTTAACATTTTGAGCTTTGTCAATTCATTCCTGGTAATATTCTTTGCTGCTCAGTTTGTCCCATCTTTGTGTAGTAAGAACCTTTTGAAGTTTGCTGTTGAGTCCTTTAAACATGATCCCCGTAGACTCTGATAGATTCCTTGATTTCTAGCATAAAAGATGTTCCATCCTCATCATACATTTCCTGCCCTAGTCCTAGGTTCAGCTGGTTTTCAATGAGCTGTGGTTTGTGGAAGTAGGAATGGTATTTGGAGACCAAAATCTAGGTGCCTAAAGTTAATTATTGTTCTGGATTGATCATTGTTTCTTGGCCCTCTCAGTAGACAGAGCTAAGAGATACATATTTCCTTTTAAAGAGAAAATAAAGCATGAGCTTATGACTATATTTCCATTAAAAATGTAGAATTATTTTTGATTTTAGGGCCTTTTCTCTTATTCTGAAAAACTTATTTCCCAATGATACTAATATAATTACATATACACACTGTGCTACTACATGACTGTGATAATTTCAGAGAATAGGACTGATATTGAATCTATCAATATGATTACTTAAAATCATTGAAAATATTTTGGGGAGTATATTTTTGTTTTTAGAATGTCTTTCGTCTAAGGATAGTCAAATTTCTGTGTTTTAAGGACACTTGAAATGATTCTTCTCTATGTGATTAATTCTGTTGTCAGACTTTTGGAGTTAACAGATAAGAAATGATATCTCAGCATAGTTTTTGTTGCATTTCTGTGTTCGTATGTTTAAGGGCCACTGACATTTCTTTTATGCATTGTCTGTTTATACCACCTGCCTATTATTGTTGGTCTTTTTATTCTTGATTTTTAGAAAAGTTTCAATCAGTGAAACATGGTCTTTTTGTAATTTACATTTGAAGGCATCCTGATAAATAAGTCAAAATCACCAACTTGCAGCCCAAGGAATCAATCAATAGTAACATTAAAACTCAGATAGCGACAGTCACCCAGTGATGACAGAACTGTAGGCAGCAGTTTTGGATATCTGGAAGTTTTTTTCCTCTGTGTCTTCAACCCTGCCTTCTAGGGACTCTTACAAATGAGACAAAGGAAGGAGACTGGCCTGGAATGAGTGAGGCAAGAATTGTTGATCCAGCCTCTTGGTTAATAATAGTATGTTAACAAATGTCATAGATGGGTGGAGCCCAAGGGGTCTTTGTATTTCCTTTGAATTACATGTGAATCCTTTATTTAGACGGTTTTGAATTGTTTTCCCTTTGCACATTCCAAGTTTTGAATTTTTCTCTGACTCTGGTATTTAAACTCCAGGTCCCCTTGACTTCTCATTTTGTTTACCTGAAGAATACATAATATAAAACTTGTCAATTGTTCAGACTCCTTATAAAGGAATAGAAATAAATAAGAGGAAATAGAAATTGGATGTAGCTCTTCGAATTTTGCTTTTTTCTTTTCTTTTTTAACTTTTATTTTAGGTTCAAGGGTACATGTGCAAATTTTTTTGTTATATAGGTAAATTATATCTTGGGAGTTTATTGTCCAGATTATTTCATCACCCAGGTACAAAACCCAGTACCCGATAGTTACTTTTTCTGCTCCTCTCCCTCCTCCCACCTCCATCCTCAAGTGGGCTCCAGCATCTGCTGTTCCCTTCGTCGTGACCATGAGTTCTCATCATTTAGCTCCCACTTAAAAGTGACAACATACCTTATCTGGTTTTCTGTTCCTATGTTACAATCTTAGCCTTTTCAAAATTTATCTGAAATGAGTTATGTTGACAACATGTAACAAATGATAGTGAAGATCATGGCATTGCAAACTTGTGACTCAGAATCCACTGACCCTACCTAAACCTGTGCTTCCTTACTGTTTCGGTAATTGTGAATGTGCATAGGCTGGAAAGAGCTTAAGTATAAAAGAACAACATAGTTCTTTAGCAAAACGTTTAAATGATGCATCTATGACCATGCAAGAGTCATGAGCCATCGAGTTCTAGATTGGAGGGAGGCTATTTCACGTGGTGTAGAGAAAATTTTAAATGTTTTGAAGAATGTCTAGCTATATGCTAATGTAGAAAGTTTTGAACACCTTTGGACTTTGAGAGCCAGCTGATTCTTCAAGAGTATTAGGAAGGTAAAAAGAGTGGTCTGGAAATTATACTAAGTTTAAAGCTGTTTTTTCTTTTGAATTGTTTTTGCCTTATTTTCAGAGCCTGACTTACAAATTACTGTGGCAAATTGTCAGATCTGGTTAAGTTTAAAATTGGGCTTTGTAGGTCAAAGAGGCCTCTGTCACTTTTAAACTTAATCTTTGAATTTGGCTGATGCTGTTCCTGAGGCCACCAAACCATTAACTCATCTGTGCCCAAGATCACTGAAGCTATAAATCCATGCTATTCCTAAAGCACAGCTGTGTGTTGTGAAAAATGATTTCCTCATTGTCATTAAGAGAACAAATGCCATAGGATTTTTTTTTTTCTGCAAGTCGACAACTGAAGAAAGGCATTTCTCCCTAGTTGATATAAAGGCTGTCATTGCACAGAATGGCCTCTCTTATCCGTTTGTGCATTAACTCAGCATAATTTTCAAATGTAAAACTTCCAAGAGGAGCATAATTCTAGAAATGGCAAGATTATAATTATGTGCAGTATAAAGGATAAATTTGTAGTTTATAAATCATGGATATTAATATTCAGCAGGAGCCCAATTCACGGTAAAATTTGAAATAACTACATTGTTAAAAGTAATTGAATTTGGGTTTTAGAAGAAATTTTAGCAGTTAAAGATTATTTTTGTGGGGAGGACTTTTGGCTGTCTGGGGTTCAAATTTACATTTAGGTAGAGTTAGTGTCACTGCTGTTTGAAACAGTGACATATATTTAAATTAGTTTTGATGCGTTTTTTTCATTTCTACTACCTGTTCTTACCCCCACCATATAGCCTGTCACAAAATCTTGGTTATGTAGATTTTTGTATATTTAGGAATCTCCCTTTCTTGGTATTTCTTCTGCCACTCCCTTGGGTCATGCCGCCGTTGCTTTTACTTGATTTATGCAGGGGCCTCCAACGTGTCCTCTCCCTCCTGCCCTGTGCCGCTCAAATCTATGTTACGCAGCATCAAGAGAAATCTAGTTAATAGGTGATTCTCATGTTATTCCTTTGCTTAAAACTCTATGCCACCTTAGTATCTACAGAGATGGAACCTACTGTGCTATAAAAGGCCCTCTTTGCTCTAGGGTGGAATGAATGGGCCAAAATGCACTTTGAGGAAATCAGTGGGCCTTGGTTGTTGATTTTCCAAAGGGCATTGGTTTCAAACAAATATATTTATATACATACATACACATGTGTGTGTGTGAATATAAATATATACACACACATATATTTTAGAGATGGCATCTTGCTGTGTTTCCCAGGCTGGAATGCTGTGGCTATTCACAGGCAATGTCATAGTGCCCTGTAGTCTGGAGCTCCTGGGCACAAGTGATCTTCCTGTCTCAGCCTCTTGAGTAACTGGTACTACAGGTGCACACCACCACATCTGACCAAATGAATATATTTTTAAAAATAAAAAATGCCTCAATTTTGAGACTGGGTATAGTATTTGCCTGTAATCACAGCTACTTGAGAGGCTAAGGTAGGAGGACTGGTTGAGTGCAGAAGTTCGAGACCAACCTGGGAAACATAGTGAGGCTGTCTCAAAAGAAAAAAGGAAAAAAAAAAAAAAACCAAGCCTGAAGTAAATTTTGAGATCTTGAAGTATGGTGGCTTGGAGGTAAGGCCTTCTCTGACTGGTGTTTCTGGAGCCATTGACTCTTCACATTCCCTCAGTGTTTTAATGGTGAAAAGTGTAGAGTAGTGGAAAAATAGACTGTTGGGTAGACCTGAGATCAAATCCCACTTCACTGCTTTCTTAGGAAGTGATTTTCTGTGTGTTATTTAGGCTGTGCACATCTCAGGTCTCTGTTCTGTAGGCTGGATTGTTGTGAGGACTGTGCTAACAGGGTGTACTAGTCCATTTTCATGCTGCTGATAAAGAAATACCTGAGACTGGGCAATTTACCAAAGAAAGAGGTTTATTGGACTTACAGCTCCACATGTCTGAGGAAGCCTCATACTTGTGGTGGAAAGGCATGGAGGAGCAAGTCACATTTTATGTGGATGGCAGTAGGCAAAGAGAGCTTGTGCAGAGAAACTCCCATTTTTAAAACCATCAGATCTCTTGATACTCAGTCACTGTCACAGACGTGAACAGCATGAGAAAGACCCACCCCATGATTCAATCATCTCCCACCAAGTCCCTCCCACAACACATGGAAATTATGGGAGCTACAAGATGATATTTGGGTGGGGACACAGAGCCAAACCATATCATAGGCATTTCATAAATGGGAATGGTGCTGTTCTTTGAGCTTTTCCGTGGTCCTAGGGGGAGGTGGGCTTCAAGGACCTCTTAGGATAAATGCTCCATAAGGAATGTTTTTCCATGAAGCAAAACTTGGCACTTTTGCCACCCCAGATGCTTCCGTAGAGCCTGGGTTAAAAGGTATTTGAAGACTTTAGAGTAACTGCTGCAAATCCTCATAAAGCTAGCAAAGGCTCTTTCTTTTCTATGTAACCCAGGTGGTCTGTGAGCAGAGTAGAAGCTCCAAATTGCAAAAGGTACTTTATTATGAGTGATGGTTTGAGAAGTAGAAAAACTCAGCAGGCTTTAACCTTTCCTTTTTGTGTAGCTGGGTGTCCACCAAGGATCACAGTGAGGATGTGTGATTTTCATGCAAATTTACCTTTTGTTTGGCAACACTGGTGCACCACAGGAAAATTCTGAACCCAAGTCTATGCTCACATTCCTGTCTTGATTCAGGAACAGCCAAAAGGAGGAAGTCGCTTTCAAACCAGAACAATTAGATATGCATTGAGGAGAATTCAAGATATGTTAAAGTATTCCAAAATGGAAAAACACTGCAAGTACCAGCTTAAAACTGGTAGAGCCAAAACTGTTCAGGCGCCATGACAAAATAAACATTCCAGTAATGGAAAGGAGTCAACCAGGGTTTCTAGAGCTAAGATAGAAAGTGCTAAGTATAAATTGAAGTGAATTTCTATTTTTACAGCTGCTGTGATTAAGGCATGTTGCTTACATTGAAAAAAAAAAACAACTGTATTCATACCACTATGACAACTGATTATATTTAATATCTAGTCTCATAAAAACCTTATTAAGATTTCAGAAGAGCAGAAGATTTAGTTACTAGGATTAAAATTATTTTTATCTGAAGAAAAATAACAGGTATTCAAAATCTGAACTACCAGAACTGATACATTTGGTCAGATGCTCTTCAACTTTTTATTTTTATTCTTTTTATAAGAAACCATCTGCTGTAAGTAGAGGTACCTATTAACTTTTCTAGCAGCAAAAGAAATTAAGATCTGAAGACACAAAGCCAGTGAATGGTGAAAGAACATAATTATGAAGACAAAATTAAAAAATCCTCTCACTGCCCCAAGGACCAATTTAAAAGTGTTCTATTTAGAGAAACTCTGTTTGCAAAGCATATATTTTTGGTTATTTCTGTTAAGGTTGCTACTTAGCAGCAATTTCAGAAGTTTGTTTTAATAGATTCTATATTATGTTATACTTAATGAGAATGAGCTCTGGATCACAACTCATCAGTTTATGAATCTCACCCCCCTCCCCTTCCCACTTCCATCAAATCTTGATGGCCATTTTGGGGTATTACAACAGGCTACCTGAAAATAATTGTGCAGTTAGCAACAGAACATCAGAACGTCAGTGTTGAAAGAGTAGGTAAAATTATTTTTGGAAAACCAAGTTTTTGTTTTTTTGTTTTTTACAACTGTAAAGCTGAAATTAGGAAAGCCTGTAGTAGTCCATCTTTATATTATCTATATCTTTTCAAAGAACTCTAGGTCACACGACATCTCTTATATTAGGGAAAAGATGAAAAGTGAGGTCAATGGATTTCAGATAAATTTTGAAAAAAATGAAAATGTTGGCAAATGCTCAAATTTAAATATTTCGGTTGTTTGAAGCAGCATAGCTTTCCCCTGAGGCAAACTGAGTTAAAGCCTTAGGCAACATTCTTTTTTTGCCCTCTACATTATATTAAATGTATTTTTGGATTTTTAGGAGAATTTTAGCTTACTAAGTTCTAAAATTAGAATGTTTCTGATTTTTATCTATAATAGAATTTTAATAACGTAGAGTGTTCTAATATATACTATGTTGTAGAAACTCTCCATTTTTGGTGAAAATTTTGCTGAGTTGAGAGCTGACTTTTCATTAAGAAAAAATGTGTAATTTTTATATAGTCGATGCTTAACCTATTAAAACAGATTGCTTTCAAGAACTTTAATAGAACCTTTTTAAATGCTGGCAATTGATTACTTAATTCAGTATAAAATACTGTGAGTAGTACCTTATACTTTGGAGCCATGTTATCTGAGTTTAGATCCTTGTTCTTCTATTTAGTAGCTGTTGGACCTTGGGCAAGTTAGAATTTCTGTGCCTTGATTTCCTCATCTGTAAAATGGAGTAATAAATAATGCTTAACTCAGGAGGCAGTGTGGAGAATTAAATGAGTTAATATATATTATTTAATCTGTCAAACCAGAAAGAGTGAAGTTAACATTTCAGTCTGTATTCTGCAGGAGAAAACTGATATAAGATTATTACTCTTCCCAGGACTGGCCCCTTCACTGGGAAACATTTTTAAAAATCACAATCATAAAAGCAATGTAATATCAGTAAATAAAAAATGCTTAAAACTTGTCTGGTTGACTGGATAAATCTTTATTTTGTATTTAAAAATGTTGAAACTTTTCCAAGGGAAGAAATTCTGTGCTCAAGTACAGTAGCTAGATCCTGCTCCGTTAGGCTTTATTCAACCAGTAGAAGTCTCATTGTAGGGAAAAAAGATTTCCTAGATAGGCTATTATATTGACAGCTATAAAAGTTTATTTTTAATTTGTTTATTTGGAAGTTGGAGCATATTTTCCCCACATAGCTCATAAAAGCTGGCTGGATCTATTTAATTACTGGTTGGTAGAATCTCACTATTATGTTATCTTGGTTCTGATCATGGGAGCAGAGGATTATTATGGGCTTTACTGTATCCCTCCAAGCCCCAAAATCATGTTTTGAAGTCCTGTATTAGTCCATTTTCATGCTGCAGATAAAGACTTACTCAAGACTGGGAAGAAAAAGAGGTTTTAATGGACGTACAGTTTCGTGTGGTTTGGAGGAGGCCCCACAGTCATGGCAGAAGACAAGGAGGAACAAGTCATGTCTTACATGGATGGCAGCAGGCAAAAAGAGAGCTTGTGCAGGGAAAAACTCCTGTTTTGAAAACCCTCAGATCTTTTGAGACTTATTCACTATCACAAGAATAGCACAGGAAGGACTGGCCCCATGATCCAGTTATCTCCACTCAGTCCCTCCCATAACATGTGGGAATTATGGAAGCTACAAGATGAGATTTGGGTAGAAACACAGAGCAAAACCATATCATTCCACCCTGACCCCTCCCAAATCTCATGTCTTCACATCTCAAAACCAATGATGTCTTCTCAACAGTCCCCTAAAGCCTTACCTTATTTCAGGATTAATCCAAAAGTCTACAGTCCAAAGTCTCATCTGAGACAAGGCAAGTCCCTTCTGTCTATGAGCATGTAAAATCAAAAGCAAGTTAGTTACTTCCTAGGTACATTGCGGGTATTAGCACTGGGTGAATGCAGCCATTCCAAATGGGAGAAATTAGCCAGAACAAAGCCCCGTACAAGTCTGAAATCCAGCAGGGCAGTCAAATTTTAAAGCTCCAAAATGATCTCCGTTGGCTCCATGTCTCGCATCTGTCACACTGATGCAAGAGGTGAATTTCCACGGTCTTGGGCCGCTCCACCCCTGTGGATTTGCAAGGTACAACCTCTGTCCTGGCTGCTTTCTTGGGTTGGCATTGAGTGTCTGCAGCTTTTCTAGGCAAACGGTGCAAATTGTTGATGGGTCTGGGGTCTGGAAGATGGTGGCCCTCTTCTCACAGCTCCACTAGGAGGTGCCCCAGTAGGGACTCTGTGTGGGGGGTCCAACCCCACGTTTCCCTTCCACATTACACTAGCAGAGTTTCTCCCCATGAGGGTCCTGCCCCACTGCAAACTTCTTCCAGGGAATCCAGGCTTTTCTATACATCCTCTGAAATCTAGGTGGGGTTCCCAAACCCCAATTCTTGACTTCTGTGCACCTGCAGGCTCAACACCATGTGAAAGCTGCCAGGGCTTGGGGCTTGTACCCTCTGAAGCCATCGCCCAACCTCTACATTGGCCCCTTTCAGCCATGGCTGGTGTGGCTCGGATGCAGGGCATCAAATTCCTAGGCTTCACCCAGCACAGGGACCCTGGGCACAGCCCTCGAAACCACTTTTTCTTCCTAGGCCTCCAATTCTGGAAGAGAAGGGGCTGCTGTGAATACCTTTGACACGCCCTGGAGACATTTTCCCCATTGTCTTGAGAATTAACATTTGGCTCCTCGTTACTTATGCAAATTTCTGCAGCCAGCTTGATTAAGCCAGCTGCAGCTAGAAAGGAATTTTCTTTTCTATCACATTTTCAGGCTGCAAATTTTCTGAACTTTTATGCTCTGCTTCCTTTATAAAACTGAATGCCGGCCAGGCGTGGTGGCTGAAGCCTGTAATCCTAGCACTTTGGGAGGCCGAGGCGGGTGGATCACAAGGTCAAGAGATCGAGACCATCCTGGTCAACACAGTGAAACCCCGCCTCTACTAAAAAAATACAAAAAATTAGCTGGGCATGGTGGCGCATGCCTGTAATCCCAGCTACTCAGGAGGCTGAGGCAGGAGAATTGCCTGAACCCAGGAGGCGGAGGTTGCGGTGAGCCGAGATGGTGCCATTGCACTCCAGCCTGGGTAACAAGTGAAACTCCATCCCCCCCCCCAAAAAAAAAAAACAAAACTGAATGCCTTTAACCGCTGAACCCACCTCTTTAATGTTTTGGTGGTTAGATACCCTAAATCATCTTTCTCAGGTTCAAGATTTCACAAATCTCTAGGGCAGGGGCAAATGCCACCAGTCTCTTTGCTAAAACAGAACAAGAGTCACCTTTGCTCCAGTTCCCAGCAAGTTTCTCATCTGTATCTGAGACCACCTCAGCCTGGATTTCATTGTCCATATCATTATCAGCATTTTGCTGAAAACCATTCAACAAGTTTCTAGGGGGTTCCATACTTTCCCACATTTACTGTATTCGTTTATTTTCATGCTGCTGATAAAAGACAAATCTGAGACTGGGCAATTTACAAAAGAGAGAGGTTTAACACACTTACAGTTCCATGTGGCTTGCCTTCCACCTCACAATCATGGTGGAAGGCAAGAAGGAGCAAGTCATGTCTTACATGGATGGCAGAAGGGAAATTCCCATTTTTAAAACCATCAGATCACATGAGACTTATTCACTATCACAATAACAACAGGAAAAGACCTGCCCCCACAATTCAGTTATCTCTACTGTGTTCCTCCCACAACACACGGGAATTACAGGAGCTACTAGATGAGATTTGGACAGGCATATAGAGCCAAGCCATACCAAGTCCTAACCCCAGTACCTTAGAATGTGACTGCATTTGGAGATAGGGCCTTTAAAGATGTAATTAAGGTAAAATGAGGTCCTGTGGGTGGGTCCTAATCCAATATGACTAGTGTCCTTATAAGAAGAGGAGATTAAGACACAGACATGCACAGAGGGAAGACCACTGAAAGCACTGGAAGATGTTCTTCTACAAGCCAAAGAAGGAACTCCTCAGAAGAAACCATCTCTGCCAAGACCTTGATCATCGACTTCCAGCCTCCAGAACTGTGAGAAAATAAATTTCTGTTTAATCCACTCAGTCTGTGGTACTTTGTTATGGCAGCCCTGGCAAACAAATATAAGGATCATGTGGTGTGGAAAGAGTAGAGCTGTCTTTATGTTAAAAATGCAAAAATACAAGAAGCTTATCTTGGGTCTTCTTTTGCTTTTTTCCCCCATCTTTCTCCTCCCACCTGGTTCCTCCTGTGACCCTCCTCTTTAATGTGTGGGTTAGGATAGATCTTTTTTTTTTTTTTTTGGATGGAGTCTCTCACTCTTGTTGCCCAGGCTGGAGTGTAGTGGTGTGATCTCAGCTCACTGTAACCTCCACCTCCCAGGCTCCAGCAATTCTCCTGCCTTAGCCTCCCGAATACCTGAGACTACAGGTGTGCACCACCACACCTGGCTAATTTTTGTGTTTTTAGTAGAGATGGGGTTTCACCATGTTGGCCAGGCTGGTCTTGAAGTCCTGACCTCAAGTGATCCACCCACCTTGGCCACCCAAAGTGTTGGGATTACAGGTGTGAGCCACCATGCCTGGCAAGATTGATCTTGATTCTCTCCAAGGCACCAGATCCACCAAGGTGCTCCCTGCTCCTTTTGCACCAGAGAAAGTTAGGAAAAATATAATATAAATGGATTTGATGACATGCACTAACCTGTGAAAGACCAATGCCCCTTAATTCCCTAAACAGGAGCTGCATGAAGGCATGGACTTTGGCAGTAAGTATGTTCTCAGAGCCAAGAATAAATAGAGTCAGTCAAGTAATATTAGCTACTTCAATTAATATTCCTGAGTAATATCCTGTTTTAAAAGCCATAGCTAAGCCCATATGAATCTCTTTTGGTGGGAATTATTGGCAGTATAAGCAAGTAGAGTGAGAAGTCTCCAGCACTTGGAAACATGCTCTCTTTTCGTCGGTGGGAGGGGAGGGGAGGGGTAACAGCAGGGCCTCGAGCTCCTGCTCCCAGGATTAGCCTGTTGTACCTTTTACAACTTCCTCTCTGTTTCCAATTTTGTGTTGACAGATTCTTAAAAATCTCTTCATTGCTTTAGTTTATAAGGGCTCCCCTGTATTGCCAAGCCTAGGTTTCAGCTTTTGAGAGGAGAGGGGAAGCTGTGGGGTGATCAGGGAAGAGCTGGGTGGCCTGTGCATCATACTGATTAGTGAGTTCAAAGTGACCTCTGTTACTTATTTTTATCTCACACTTGTGTACGCAGTACTTGAAGTGGATGAGTGAACTTTGGGAAACAGAATAGCTAAATTTGGAATGCTTCTATAAGTGGTGCTTCTAGACAGAAATGATGGCTGTGATGGTAGGCGTGCCATTAGGGAGTGACAACAGGTTCTCCTCATGCCTCTGTCCCTGCCGTATATTCCAGCCCTCCTCTCAACCTGCAGAATCCTTTTTGGTCAACCATTTAAAGATGGGGGTGAAAAGGCATGTGAAATCGGGTAAATAAAAAGTGTGTTTGTTTAATATATCTATTGAATAAATTCTTATAAACAGTGTGTTCCTGGCACTGTTCCAGGTGCTTCACACTTATTCATTCATTCATAATGTTAATCATAATCCTTTGAGAAAATTCTGGCCAGAGAGTTTCTTGAACCAGGTCCACACAGTGAGAACACAGTAGAGCAGGTATTCACACCCAGGGAGTGTGGTTCCAGAGTAGTTTGTAGAGGGGAATTTTGGGTTTAGGAGAGGTACGTTGAATATAAATGAGGCTCAATTTGGGTAGAAGTTGAGGAAAATAGCTTATCATATTGAATGGACCTCAAATTCATCCTGTTTTATTATAGTCATCTTTCCTTGTCCACTGAAGTGGAGCATTGTAGTCATCTTAGAGGGAGCTGGATTCCTTGAGGATCTAGAAAAGAAAATTTTTTTTCTGGAGGCCACAGAGGAGAGAGGCAGCCCAAGAAGGAAACTGGTGTCAGGATGGGGAAGGCGGGTTTGTCTACTGACTTATCTAGACATTGACCTTCTCTTATGTTCTTTAACAAATGGAGATGATAATATCCATCCTAGTTTCAAGGTTATAGTGAAGATAAAAAAGAAATAGAGCCTAGAACTTAAAATCAGAGACTGCAGGCTCAGCAAATACAGTAACTTTCACTTACTGTTACGTGGAAGGAATCAGGCATAGTCACTCTGTTCCAAGTAAAAATGACCTGGTTGACCCCTCTCCTCTGTATCTGCACTTTCTGATTCTTGAGGGCACTCTAAGGATTCTTCAGGCACAGTTTAAAACTTTAGTTAGAAAATCACCACTTGTGTTGTGAATATGAGGAAATTCAGGCCAAGAGACAGTCAGTGGCTTTCCTGCAGTTGCTCTATGACTTTTCCACTCTCTGAGGGCTGTGCCCTCACTGGAGAAACCATCTCTCCCTGGGAAAACACTGAACAGTTAAAAGTTCATATCAAAGTGAGTTCTTTTGCTTTAACAATATCTATAATTTATTGAATACTTACAAATCCTCCTGAGCTGGGACAGCTTCATAAGTGTGTGACCCATGCAGCTACACAGGCCCTGCACTCAAAAGGACCTTTTTTATTCTCTGCCATTGTGACCTTGACATTCTCAGTAGTTTTTGAACAAGGTACTCTGTGCTTTTTTTCACTGGAAGTCACAAAATTATGTGGCTGATCCTGGCTCTTTGTGTTTTACGTGTGTGTGTGTGTGTGTGTGTGTGTGTGTTTGTGAGTATATCTATCTATGCAGCTCTATCATCTATCTATCTATCTATCTATCTATCTATCTATCTATCTATCTATCATCTATCTATATCTATCTATCATCTATCTGTCTATCTATCTATCTATTTATCATCTATCTATCTATCTATCTATCTGTCTATCGTCTATCTATCTAATGCTTGCAAACACCTTGGAGATATGGATGTTATTATCCTGATTGTACAATCAAGGACTATGAGGCTAAGGCAATTTCCTGGAGAGCACATGTGTTGTGAAGGGGCAGAACGGGAACTATCGTTGAGAAACCTTGGCCTCAAAGCCCACTGTCTTTCTACCTTATGCTAGTGCAAGTCTAAGAGTGTACTGGGAAAGAGAAAAGAAGCTAATGGAAAATCTTTATTTTGTGGGGTGGAATGGGTATGGGAGTGTAGGAGTTGCTAAAGGGATTGGCTTCTGGCAACCATTTAACATGTACACTCCCCTTAATTTTTAAAGTTGGTTAATACATTTTTTTTAAAAGACAGCTTGGCATAAGACTTATTTAGAAGGACCTTACTTCACAGATCTGTTGACTGACCCAGCAAGTGTGATTTTGTATTCTTCATAAAAGTAAAGCTAAAAAAAAAAAAATTGTGAAATGACAAGTTTTAGTTCAGACCATGAATTGAAGGCAATCTTAGGATTAGAACATCTTTGTGCTTGCTTTTGCTTCACATTTAGTTCATGTTCTTCTTTATTTTTTTCACATATAGGCGTGAGACAACATAGTGGTTTTGGACTTGTTTTGATGATAAAAGTTGCAGCAGTGGAAAATGCAACTACTTGGTATTCCTGTGTTCACAGCAACAAAAACCCAAACTTTATGTTTGCTTTCCTTCTCCCACCTCCATTTTCCCCACTTTTTCCGAGTGAGAGTATATATATATTTTTAACATTTTTCATCTAAAGTGTTGCTAGTGAATTTTTTTATTAGTTACCTGTGGCGGAAAATAGGAATTTTGTGTCTAGAGAAAGTTCTCAATGAACTGAGAATTTCCAGGCCTGATATTCTTTGACAATGTTATGGCCCAATTTCTAATAACATAATTATATTTTAGAGTGATTTTAGTCAGTAATGTGCTTTCATATTTGTTGTAGAAAGATGGATAAGATGGCAGAATGAGGAGAAGAAAGAGTCTTGACCTGACATTCTGGCAGAGCATGAAGAGCACTAAATGAGGGTTCTGTAACAAGAGCAGAGCAAGTATATCCATAGAGGCAGGGTACTGACTGCCAAGATGTACAGGTTTTCATTCCGCTAGTGTGTGTCTGTTCACTACATTTGTTCAGCAAATAGTCTTTGAAACTCAAAATAACAAAAGCCATTCCCCCTTAATACCCCCATATTATACTACAGAGGCCCTACCAAGATGTACAATTATAGATTTATATCAATATCATTTTCTAATTCAATTGGTGTACTTCCAAAATGTTCTAACCAATTGTATTTTGCACAAGGTTGAATATGGTGATTTTTAAAAGGAAACAAAAGGATCAGAAAAATTGGCACAACTTTCCTTGTGTCTAAACTGTTGAACATGTTTCCTTAGAGATTTCTTAGAAAAGGAACCATTTCCAAAGGACCACCAGAAGCACTTCTATAGAAGAGAGCACAGAAAACATCCCAATTTCTAATCCTCACCTAAGTCCTTGAAAACTCAATTAGTGAAGTTCATGCCCAGAATCTGTCAGACAGGTTGTAACCAGAGAGTGCTAATGGCTCAATTCTTTAGTTATCAAAATGTCACTTCATATTAAATGAATGAACTCTAAGTACCCATATGCTAATTGGATTTATTCCTTACACGTTGGCTGTGATCATTGTCACACTGTGTGTGAACTTTACTGAATGATTCTACAAATTCCCCTTAATTCTCCAAGTTAGGATGACACTGGGGATCTTCTTTCCCAGGGGTATTTGAACTTTTAGCTAAATAGTGTATTTAAAGTAGAAACTGAAAATTAAAGAACACCTGAGAAGTTGAAGGATTTGTGCACTCCAAATATGTAGCGAGGGCTACTATAAAGATTTTATTACTTTGAGATTGAAGCTATCACATTGCTATAGGTTTTTCTCTGTCAGATACACCTAAATTTATTGCAATAAGATGAGTGCACTGACCCCTGCTTCAGATCTGAGGGAAGAAGAAAGAAGGTAAAAAAGCGTCATCTAGAGTAGAGATAAGAGCAGAAGTTAAACATTGAGCAACTCTCCTATTGTTTAAGTGAAAACACATCTAGATTTGTAACTCATTCACAGACAGCAAAACACTTTTGGAAATGGTATGGGGTGTATATGGCTTCCCCTTCCACTTCTGGAGTATATCAGTATCTACCTCTGCTCGTTCTGGAGCATGAAGAGAGGCAGAGGAAAGAGCTCATTGCTTTCTAGTAAACTGCTTTCTCTGTCTTTCCCACTGTAACATAGAAAGGCAAGTAAGAGAGAGAGAAAAAAAAAGGCAAGTAAGAGGATTTTGGCTTCTGGGAGTGGTTTCAGGAAACTCTGAGGAAATCGCCAGAACCCAGCCTCAAAACCATGAAGGGTCTGGTATTTAGACTTTTAATATTATCTTTGGTAGCCACTAACTAGTGGATACACTCATGGTATTGGAAGAAGAGCTTTTTTTAAACAATTTTAATTGTTAAATAAAACATTTGGCATTCTTAGTACTTTCTTTTTCAATTTTTAAAACATACCTGGAATCTCAAAAACTGAAAGTGGTTTAGTTTTCTCTTGCCCTCTGAGAGGTCACCCTGGGCAGGTGTCTTTCTGGGTCTCCATGTGTAGCTCACAACTGTTCCTCATAGTTTTCTTCCTCCCCAGAGATGGGGTGTGGTAGTGATAGAAATCTGGGGAGAGAATAGAAAGGTGGGCCTAGCAGGGATGTGCATTTATGAAGGGTAATGTATTATAGTTTGCTATGGTTTAAAATCTGTGTCCCTCCAAAATTTGGACGTTGAAATCCTAACCCCCAAATTAATGGTATTAGAAAGTAGGGTCTATGGGATGTGATTAGATGACGAGGGAAGAGACCTCATGATTGAGGTCAGTGCCTATGTAAAAGAGAGCCCAGAGACCCAACTAGCCCCTTTTGCCATGTGAGGACACAGTGAAAAGGCATCATCTGTGAGAAAGTGGGCCCTCACCAACACTGAACCAGCTGGCACCTTGATCTGGGACTTCCGGCCTCCAGAACTATGAGAAATAAATTTTTATTGTTTATAAGCTACCCAATGTAAGGTATGTTGCTCTAACAGCCTAAATGGCTGTTATTTACCTTAGCTTTGCAAATCAGTAGTGCTGGTGGAACTAAGCTCTATGCTCAGTTGTGCCAGATAGCAGCACCTTCCTGAACTCCACGTGTGTTTGGACCAGCTACAATGCAGCATTCACTTGTAGAAAGTAGCCTCCTGCATGCTTATAGCTCACTTAGCTCAGGGCTTAGCTAGTACCTCCTGCATCACTAAGAAAATGTGACTGTGTTTTAATATTTTACTACAACTTCTTCCAGGAATGTTTGTGGCATAACTTTGACACTCAACACAAGGCAAAAATAAGATGTTTTTGAAAATAAATCTGAACAGGAAATCCTTGAGGTACTCTTGTTGATTTCATATGAACCAAGTTACCACCAGAATCATTACATTCATTACAGTTCTTTTGGTCCTTATAATGTTAACATGTTTGCTCTATAATATGCAAATAATTTAAAAATACTTAATATAAATCTATCAAAGGGCCAGAGATAGTGAGAAGTTAGAAAATACAACCTTGGCAGATATGCAGGGAAGAGGGAGATCTCATGCCACCCACTGAGATTTTTCTTCCTTTGAGCTACTGGGGCACATACACAGTTGATCTTATCTGCGTACAACTTAGACCATTGTCTTATTCATTTGAATAAATAGTTCTGATCTTGCTAGCAAGATTAAATGGTTCACCATATGTACTTTTTTGCTTGCTTTCATGTTGCCTGTTAATTGACTCTACTATATACTCTTTCTGGAAAGAGAAAAGTTGGTATAAATTTGTTTATTCATTCAGTCAATTAAGTAGAAATTTATTGCAGAGCTGGTATGTTTTCCATGCCAGGTGTTGGTGGTTTGGAGGTTTGGAAATGAGACATGAAGTGCTTGTCTTCAAAGAACTTATAGTCATCTTAGAAGAACTTCCAACTGAATGGGGAGAAGGTAGATAGTTAATATATACTTCAGAGCCCTATTCTAGAATTGTACCCTTATTCTGTATTTCAGGTCCTGCAACACTTTTCTGTTAAGATTTCGGAATGTTTTATATTGTTATAATAATTTTGTAATAAAATTGAACTAATCCTGACTCTCAGACAAGGTGTTCAGCCTAACCTTGCTTCATAACCTTGTTTCCTCCATTGATGGGTTTTCTGATTTAGATTGATCATATTCATTTGTTTTATCAGCTGTGATTTGGTGTCCTTTCCAGGTTTTTCTTCCTTTAGTTCCAAATTGCTTAGGAAGCCTGCTGTTCTCCCAGTGACTCCTTCTGGCATCAGCTGGCTCCCTGTGGATATGCCCACCGGTCTGAAAGAATCCTTACCTGTGTTCAGAAGCCAGAATTTAGGCTTAGCTTGGCAGAGTCCTCTGAAGAGCAAATGTTTAATGGGAATGTTTATCTTCCACATCTGCTCTGGACTGTTGATTTTCCCTGACATGATCGATTTTTATAAGGTTATATATTATTCATCCACAATCCTCATTTTGAAGGAGGTTAAGAGGGATGGAGTGGTTGACAGTCATAGGGAAGTTCTAGAAATTTGGTTATTCAAAGCACTGTAGATGTGCTTTTCTGTTTTTTTTTTTCTCTCAATGTAACTAACAGCACATGGAAGGAAAGATACTGATGTCCTAAACCATGAGTTCTTTATTTGCTCCTCTCAAAGAGCCAGGGGAGGATATGAGGAAAGATAACAGGAAGGAGACTTCTTGGTACTCATAGAGACCCATGTGAATTCTCTTTTGTATATGTTTGACAAGAGATAGGGGAGAGGATGTGTGTTCCTCACCATTGTTTTTCAATACATTGATGTTAACATCACAGGAGAAATGTGCAACTGTTGAAAATAGGATAAAATAAGAAACATGACAATATATAACATCAGTGAATAAATTGTGAAATGTAAGATGAGGTTCTGTCTGTTTTGCAACAATGTAAAAGTCATGAAGAGTTCACTGAGATAGAAAAGAAAAACAGAAAATAAAAGGAGAATAAAACACTTAGGAGAATAATATGAAAAATGCAAGCATGCTGCAGCTGTATCATACACTTCTGATGGCATTGCTGCCGAGAGGTAGGATTAGAAAAACTTTTAAGAATTTATGTTTTAAGTCTGGGCGTGATTGCTCATGCCTGTAATCCCAGCACTTTGGGAGGCCGAGGCAGGCAGTTCACGAGGTCAGGAGATTGAGACCATCCTGGCTAACATGGTGAAACCCCATCTCTACTAAAAATACAAAAAGTTAGCCGGGCGTGGTGGCACACACCTGTAGTCCCAGCTACTCGGGAGGCAGAGGCAGAAGAATCTCTTAAACCCAGGAGGCAGAGGTTGCAGTGAGCCAAGATGGCTCCACTGCACTCCAGACTGACAACAGAGCAAGACTCTGTCTTAAAA
>NW_016107438.1:863144-889945 GCF_001604975.1 Cebus imitator
GTTTTTTTTCTTGTAAATCTGTTTTAGTTCTTTGTAGATTCTGGATATTAGCCCTTTGTCAGATGGGTAGATTGCAAAAAATTTTTTCCCATTCTGTTAGTTGCTAGTTCACTCTAATGATTGTTTCTTTTGCTGTACAGAAGCTTTGGAGTTTAATTAGATCCCACTTGTCAATTATGGCTTTTGTTGCCAATGCTTTTGGTGTTTTAGTCGTGAAGTCCTTGCCTATGCCTATGTCCTGAATGGTTTTGTCCAGGTTTTCTTCTAGGGTTCTTATGGTGTTAGGTCTTATGTTTAAATCCTTAATCCATCTGGAGTTAATTTTAGTGTAAGGTGTCAGGAAGGGGGTCCAGTTTCTCCTTTCTGCACATGGCTAGCCAGTTTTCCCATCACCATTTATTAAACAGAGAATCCTTTCCCCATTGCTTGTTCTTATCAGGTTTATCAAAGATCAGATGGTTGTAGATGTGTGGCATTGCCTCTGAGGCCTCTGTTCTGTTCCATTGGCCTATACCTCTGTTTTGGTACCAGTATCATGCTGCTTTGATTACTGTAGCCTTGTAGTATAGTTTGAAGTCAGGTAGTGTGATGCCTCCCGCTTTGTTATTTTTGCGTAGAATTGAATTGGCTATGCGGGCTCTCTTTTGGTTCCATATGAATTTTAAGGTGTTTTTTTCCAGTTCTGTGAAGAGGGTCATAGGTAGCTTGATGGGTATAGCGTTGAATCTGTAAATTACTTTGGGCAGTATGGCCATTTTCACAATATTGATTCTTCCTAACCATGAACATGGAATGTTTTCCCATCTGTTTGTGTTTTGTCTTATTTCATTGAGCAGTGGTTTGTAGTTCTCCTTGAAGAGGTCCTTTACATCCTTTGTTAGTTGTATTACTGGGTATTTTATTCTTTTTGTAGCAATTGTGAATGGCAGTTTGTTCTTGATTTGGCTCTCTTTAAGTCTGTTATTGGTGTATAGGAATGCTTGTGATTTCTGCACATTGATTTTGTATCCTGAGACTTTGCTGAAGTTGCTTATCAGTTTCAGGAGATTTTGGGCTGAGACGATGGTGTCTTCTAAATATACAATTGTGTTGTCTGCAAATAGAGACAATTTCACTTCCTCCTTTCCTGATTGAATACCCTTTATTTCTTTTTCTTGCCTGATTGCTCTGGCTAGAACTTCCAATACTATATTAAATAGGAGTGGTGAGAGAGGGCATTGTTGTCTAGTGCCAGATTTCAAAGGGAATGCTTCCAGTTTTTGCCCATTCAGTATGATGTTGGCTGTGGGTTTTTTGTAAATAGCTTTTATTATTTTGAGCTATGTTCTGTTGATACCTAGTTTATTGAGAGTTTTTAGCATAAAGCGCTGTTGAATTTTGTCAAATGCCTTCTCTGCATCTATTGAGATAATCGTATGGTTTTTGTCTTTGGTTCTGTTTATGTAGTGGATTACATTTATAGACTTGCATATGCTGAACCAGCCTTGCATCCGCAGGATGAAGCCTACTTGATCATGATGGATAAGCTTTTTGATGTGCTGTTGCAATGAGTTTGCCAGTATTTTATTGAAGATTTTTGCATCTATGTTCATCATGGATATTGGCCTGAATTTTTCTTTTTTTTTGTTGAGTCTCTGCTGGGTTTTGGTATCAGGATGATGTTGGTCTCATAAAATGATTTGGGAAGGATTCCCTCTTTTTGGATTGTTTGGAATAGTTTCAGAAGGAGTGGTACCAGCTCCTCTTTGTACGTCTGGTAGAATTCGGCTGTGTACCCATCTGGACCTGGGCTTTTATTGGTTGGTAGGCTATTAACTGGTGCCTCAACTTCAGTCCTTGTTATTGGTCTATTCAGAGTTTTGACTTCTTCCTGGTTTAGGCTTGGGAGAGTGCAAGTGTCCAGGAATTTATCTATTTCTTCCAGGTTTACTGGTTTATATTCATAAAGTTGTTTGTAGTAATCTCTGATGGTAGTGTGTATTTCTGTGAAATCAGTGGTGATATCCCCTTTATTAATTTTTATTGCATCTATTTGATTATTCTGTTTTCTTTTTCATTAATCTGGCGAGCTGTCTGTCTATTTTGTTGATCTTTTCAAAAAACCAGCTTCTGGATTTATTTATTTTTTGAAGGGTTTTTTTTGTGTCTCTCTCTCCTTTAGTTCTGCTCTGATCTTAGTTATTTCTTGTCTTCTGCTAGCTTCTGAGTTTTTTTGATCTTACTCCTTTAGCTCTTTCAATTTTGATAATAGGGTATTAATTTTAGATCTTTCCTTGCTTCTCATGTGGGCATTTATTCCTCTAGACACTGCTTTAAATGTGTCCCAGAGATTCTGGTACGTTGTATCTTCGTTCTCATTCGAAGAACATCTTTATTTCTGCCTTCATTTCATTGTTTATCCAGTCAACATTTAAGAGCCTTAGTTTCCATGAAGTTGTATGGTTCTGAGTGAGTTTCTTAATCCTCAGTTCTAATTTGATTGCACTGTGGTCCAAGAGACTTTTTGTTATGATTTCCATTCTTTTGCATTGGCTGAGGAGTGATTTACTTCCAATTATGTGGTCAATTTTAGAGTAGGTGTGATGTGGTGCTGAGAAGAATATATATTCTGTGGATTTGGGGTGGATAGTTCTGTAAATGTCTATTAGGTTTGCTTGGTTCAGGTCTGAATGGAAGTCCTGTATATCTTTGTTAATTTTCTGTCTCATTGATCTGTCTAATATTGACATTGGAGTGTTAAGGGCTCCCACTATTATTGAGTGGGAGTCTAAGTCTCTTTGTAGGTCATTAAGAACTTGCTTTATGTATCTGGGTGTTCCTTTATTGGGTGCACATATATTTAGGATTGTTAGCTCTTCTTGTTGCATTGATCCTTTCACCATTATGGAATGTCCTTCTTTGTCTCTTTTGATCTTTGCTGGGTTAAAGTATATTTTGTCAGAGACTAGGATTGTAACTCCTGCTTTTTTTTTGATCTCCATTTGCTTGGTAAATCTTCCTCCATCCCTTTATTTTGAGCCTATTGTGTCTTTGCATGTGAGATGGGTTTCCCGGATACAGCACACCGATCAGTCTTGACTTTTTATCCAATTTTCCAGTCTGTGTCTTTTGATTGGGGCATTTAGCCCATTTACATTTAAGGTTTATATTGTTATGTGTGAATTTGATCCTGCTATTTTGATGCTAGCTGATTGTTTTGCCTGTTAGCTGATGCGGTTTCTTCATTGTGTCGATGCTCTTTACCGTTTGGTATGTTTTCAGATTGGCTGGTACTGGTTGTTCCTTTGTATGTTTAGTGCTTCTTTTAGGAGTTCTTGTAAGGCCAGCCTGGTGGTGACAAAATTTGTTAGCAATTGCTTATTTGTTAAAGGATTTTATTTCTCCTTTGTTTATGATGCTTAGTTTAGCTGGATATGAAATTCTAGGTTGAAAGTTCTTTTCTTTAAGGGTGTTGAATATTGGCCCCCACTCTCTTCTGGCTTGTAGGGTTTCTGCTGAGAATCTGCTGTGAGTCTGGTGGACTTTCCTTTGTGGGTAACTCAACCTTTCTCTCTGGTTGCCCTTAGCGTTTTTTCCTTCATTTCAACCCTGGTGAATCTGATGATTATGTGCTTTGGAGTTGCTCTTCTTGAGAAATACCTTTGTGGTGTTCTCTGTATTTCCTGGACTTGAATCTTGGCCTCTCTTGCTAGATTGGGGAAGTTCTCCTGGATAGTATGCTGAAGAGTCGTTTCCAGCTTGGATTCATTCTCTCTGCCACATTCAGGTACACCTATCAAACATAGATTAGGTCTTTTCACATAATCCCATGTTTTTTGGAGGCTTTGTTCATCTCTTTTCACTCTCTTTTCTCTAATCTTGCCTTCTCGTTTTATTTCATTGAGTTGATCTTCAATCTCTGATATCCTTTCTTCTGCTTGGTCGATTTGGCTATTGAAACTTGTGTATGCCTCACGAAGTTCTCGTGTTGTGTTTTTCATCTCCATCAATTCATTTATATTCCTCTGTAAGCTGTTTATTCTCGTTAGCATTTCCTTGAACCTTTTTTTTAAGGTTCTTAGTTTTTTTTTGCATTGTGTTGGAACATGTTCTTTTAGCTCACAGAAGTTTGTTATTACCCACCTTCTGAAGCCTGTTTCTGTAAATTTAACATACTCATTCTCAATCCTGTTCCCTTGTTGGTGAGGAGTTTTAATCCCTTAGAGCTAGAGATTCATTCTGATTTTGGGTGTTTTCATCCCTTTTGCTCTGGTTTCTTCCTGTTTTCATGGATTTATCTACCTGTGATCTTTGTAGTTGGTGACTTTCAGATGGGTTCTCTGAGTGGATGTCCTTTTTGTTGATGATGAGGTTATTTCTGTTTTTTAGTTTTCCTTCTAAGAGGCCCCTCTGCTGTAGGCCTGCTGGAGGTCCACTCCAGACCCTGCTTGCCTGGGGATCACTTGCAGCAGCTGCAGAACAGTAAGGGTTGCTGACAGTTTCTTCTTCTGTTATCTTATCCCAGAAGGATATCCACCAGATGTCAGCCTGAGCTCTCCTTTATGAGGTGTCTTTTTGGATGTACAGGAGTTGGGCAGCTGCTTTAGGAGACAGTCTGTCCTTTATAGGAGCTCAAGTGCTGAACTGTGAGCTCCATGGTTTCTTTCAGAGTTGCTTGGCAGGTACGTTTAAGTCTGCTGCATCGGAACTCATAACTGCCTTTTTTCCCAGGTGCTCTGTCCTGGGAAGGTGGGGCTTTATTTATAAGTTCCTGATGTGCTGCTGCCTTTTTTCAGAACTGCCCTGCCCGCCTACTCATAGTCTGCCAGGAGAGGTGTTGCTGAGCTGCTGTAGGCTCTGCCCAGCTGCTGTGTGAACTACCTTGCAGTTTTTTTGTAGAGGTATAGTTAGAACTGCCTTGGTAATGTGGTCTGCCTCAGTTATGGAAGATTGCCTCAGTAATGGTGGACTGCCTCTATAGTGGTGGACTGCCTCCACAATGGCGGACACCCTTCTCACCACAGAGCTGGACCATCCCAGGTCCAGCTGCGCTTGCTGTGAAACTCTCAACCGAGAGCTTTTCAGATTGCTGGTCTTTGTGATGGGTGGGACCTGCTGAGCCAGATCACCTGGCTCCCTGTTTCAGCCCCCCTGTTTTTAGTTGAATGGGCCGCTCTGTCTCCCAGGGATTCTAGGTACCAGTTGGAATGGCCACCCAGATTTGTGTGAATTTTTGTGCCAAGACCTGCTGCACTGGCTGAAACGGCTATGCTGGAAACTCATGGCACTTTTCAGCCTGGGAATCTCCTGGTCTGTGGGCAGTAATAACTCGTTTGGAAATGCGGTGATCACTCACCCTCTCACTGGGAATTGCACTCCAGAGCTGTTCCTATTCGGCCATCTTGGAACCTCTTTCTCATTTAATTATATTTCTAATAGTGTCTAACAAAGCTACGTCAGTAAGTTAAGGTTAGGCATTTTATTTTTATTTATTTATTTATTTTTATTGTGTATGCAACTCTTATAGAATATGTGAGTTGCAAATATTTTTTTCCAGTATATACATGATCTTTTTGTGCTCTTTAAAAAAATTATAGCTATTAATGAGGTATGTAATGATATTTTAATACATATAATGTGTAGTGATCGGATCATGGTAATTAGAATATCCATCATCTCAAACATTTATCACTTCTTTGTGTTAGGAACACTGAATATCCTCCTTCTAGCTTTTAAAAAATATGTATTATTGCTAACTATAGTCATCCTACAGTGATAGAACACATTAGAACTTCCTTCTCCTATCTAGGTGTAATTTTATATCCTTTAACAAATTTCTCCCTGTGTTTTCCTTCCCTTAGCCTTCCCAGATGTTAGTATTCTTTATCCTACTTTTGATCTCTATGAGATCAACTTATTCCCCCCACATATGAGTGAGAATATGAGGTGTTTTACTTTCTGTTCCTGGCTTATTTCACTTAACATAGTGTCCTCTAATTCCACCTATTTTGCTGTGGATGACAGGATTTAATTCTTTTTATGCCTGAATATTAATAGTATTCCATTGTATATATATATCACATTTTCTTTATCCATTCATGTGTTGTTGAACACTTAGATTGATTCTATAGCTTGGCTATTGTGCATAGTGCTGCCAAAAACATGGGGTAATAGTGCCTAATCCTGACTTTACCTTATAGTTTATTAGGGAATTTATAAAAAACTCAGGCATGGAACACAATTCTGAGAAAGCTAATTCAGTGAGATGAGAGTGGGGTCTTGAATTTTACTTTTAAAAAGCCTCTCAGGTGATTCTTATACTGGTTCATAGACCAATGTATGGAAAACTCCGCTTTGGAGAACATTACTAAGCAAGCAAAACCTCTTGACTTACAACTGGTATAATTGCATGGTTCAGATCATGCCTTCCAGAAGCCACAAATGTTACTACATGGAGACAAAGGGAACTCCTTCTCTCTGTGTTTTCCCTGCTTGTCTACAGAAGTGAAACAGAATTGTAAAATATGTCTCTTTGTTTGCTTCTTGTTCTTTTGTCTTAATCAGATCTATGGGGGAGAATCTTTTAAAGTTATGAATGGATGTATCTCAGACTCTTAACTCTTTTGTGCCTAGAGCATATTTGAACAAGTTACAGTATCCTGACTAATTTCTCCCATTGTTCTGAAAACAGTGTTTATTTTGGAATTGGCAGCATGTTTGGTTTCTTTAAAATGCGCACTGATTTTTTCTGACCAACATATGTGCCAAATGTCTTGAATGTGAAGAAATAGTTTTCCCCATAAATAACAAAACAACAACAACAACAACAAACCTTGTTTATGTGAGTTCAAATAGCAAAATAACTCCTCTGGAATATTGGCAGCAGGGTGAGAATCATTCTCACCTGTGCCATGTTATGGGCTTATTCCACATATGGGCTTATATCTGAGGTTTAACTGAGAGTTGTCCAAAAGTAGTATGTATTCTAAATAAGGCTTATTTCTGAGATTATCAGAATACCTTTCATATTTTTCTTGGGTCTAGCAAATCTCCATCAGATCTCTATACAGGCATGACAGTCCTGTGGTAAGAAGTTGTAAGGAGGAGAAGCCCCTCTTAGTTCTGACTTATTCTCCATTGGAGTCTAGACCAGCCAGGCTCTGGGGATAAGGGGCCTGTGTGGAGAACCACAGCACAGGCCAGTCTTGTTCAAGAGGAGGCCATTTGGTAGTGTGGCTGACCACAGTAATGTCAGGATTATGTCAGTGAAGGATTGAGCACACTCTTGTAGGTTGCAGACTTTAGGGGTCTATCCCATAATGATTCAGTGCCTGTAAATCTTAGAGTCTTAGGACACGTAAGCCCAGTTCCTAGGCTTTCCTTCAGGTAGTCTCAACTGAATTAAAATTTTGCTACAGATGGGCTTGAAACCTAGGTTTGGACCAAATCTGGGGTGGTGATACAAGTGGGAGATATGGAGTTACAGTGGGTCTGGCGTTGGCTTGATGGCTTTGCCACTTTGTGGGAAATTGAAACGTAGCTTCTTAACCACAACACATATCAAGGAAGAGATCAAGGCAGACAGCCAGAGAGCTTTAGATAGAATGGACCTTTGATGCTTTAGCACTTACCTGTCATGGCTACCAGATCTCTGTGAGAATGCAATGACAGTTCAGAAACCTCTCAGCCAGTCTTACTATCAAATCAGCCTTCTCGGGAACCTGAGTATTCCAGTGGTGAGCCTGATGTGATCTTTCTCCTTGAAGCAATAAGCCATGTATACACTTTTTCCTATCATTTTAAGGATAGAAAGAGATCTGGTTAAAATTACTGCTTAATAGGGTAGGTTAAAGTAAAACAAGTTTCTTTGAACTATTTGTTCCCTGACTAATTGTAGATATTTAATCTTTTCTGGAGTTTAAATTTCTTGAAGCAAGCCCCCCACATACTGAGAGTACTCGTTGGCACTAAGAGGGGCCTTTGTAACCCAGTGGGAACCCTCATTAGGGTGAGGGGTGTTGGCACAGTGCTGGGCTGCATTCCTTCCTTTGATGAGTCCACAGGGCCTCAGTCAACAAGTAATGTAATCAAGCACATTCTGTCTATGTGCCTCTTGACACAGCCTGGGAAAGCACTTAATATAGTGCAGGGATTAGCCAGCCTGGCCTGGGAGATTTAACCCTATGCTAGGTTGTAGGCAAGGGGTGTTTTATCTGACTCCTTGCTACTCTTCAGATGTATTATATAAACAAGGACTTCTTTGGTTATGCTTGAGCTTTATTTTAGACTGGACCGTGTGTGTTTTGCAGTAAAGCAGCTATGGTGTGCCTATTTAAAGCAGTGCAGAAGACTTGGCTGTCTCTTAGCACACATGGTGAATTTCACACAGAATAGTCTCCTATTGGCAGTTGGTATAGGAATAGCTCTTGGATAGTAAATTTTGGGGGCCCAAAGGTAAAGACGTTGATGTGGCCTTGGTATATGTTTGTTTTAGACTCTACAGTCAAGACTCTAGATCCATAAAGGACAAGAACTACATCTGTGTATAGCAATTGTTTTGGCAGAATAATAGGTGTATGGTACAGGACATTCTTGATATTCTTTGTGTTGAAAATTCTTGTTTTTTGTCTATGAGTGCTAGACCAGCCCACCCTCCCTTTCCCAAATCTCATCCTAATCTTTTGTTTTATTTTTTAATCCAGCACATTGTGCAATTTAAGTGTTTATACTTTTAATCATATCACTTGTCTAATCATAGATCATGTAATAAGTGAGAGGACAAAGGAAGAAAGTGTTATTGATATAGAGTGCCACTAACCAACTTTACATGTATATGTGTACCTCTAGAATAGATTTATTTTGTTTTAGTTAAAGTTTTTGTTTCAATTACAGGCAAATTAATGGAATCTTGACATGATAGCCTGAAGATAACAAAGTCATTCAGAATGAACCCCAACCATTTATTCATTTGTGAATTCAGAAAATATTGATTAAGCCTCTAGTATGTGCCCAGTATTGTACTAGGCACCAGGACAGCACTTTGATGTTCTTGTTTTTTTTTTTTTTTTTTTTTGAGACAGAGTTTCGCTCATGTTACCCAGGCGGGAGTGCAATGGCGCGATCTCAGCTCACCGCAACCTCCGCCTCCTGGGTTCAGGCAATTCTCCTGCCTCAGCCTCCTGAGTAGCTGGGATTACAGGCAAGCGCCACCATGCCCAGCTAATTTTTTGTATTTTTAGTAGAGACGGGGTTTCACCATGTTGACCAGGATGGTCTCGATCTCTTGACCTCGTGATCCACCCGCCTTGGCCTCCCAAAGTGCTGGGATTACAGGCTTGAGCCACTGCGCCCGGCCTGATGGTCTTGTTCTTTAGTGTAGTGAACCAGACATACATAATCCTGTGTTCATGGAACCGAGAATCGTGACGGAGACATGACTCCAAAAACAATTATGAAACACAATGGATAAGGAATGGGTGGGAGTGGAGTGAGTGGGAGAGAGAAAGAGAGGAATGAATAACATATTGGAGGAATTGAAAGGATTTCAGTATGGCCCGAATGTGGAATGGGAGGAGTGAAATGGTCAGAGAGGAGCCTAAAGCGATAATCCTGGGCTTTCTAATGAGGGATTAAAGTCCTTTTAAGGGCTTTGGACTCTATCTCTGGGAAACAGAAATTATTATAGAGTTTTGCTCTGGGGAGAGATGTCATTAGATTTTTGGCTTTATAAAGATATCAGTGTTCTGGCCATAGCCTGGATAACATATTGGATGGGGCAAGCGTGAATGATACTGGTATTAACCAGGAGGTAGCACCAGGGTGGAGAAGATGAGGGATTTGAGAGATATTTAGGAAATAAGGTCAGTAAGACTTGGTAATTGAAGAGGAATTAAGGATGACTTTCAGGTTTCTAGACTTGGGC
Source organism: Cebus imitator (assembly GCF_001604975.1). Lineage (NCBI taxonomy): Eukaryota > Metazoa > Chordata > Mammalia > Primates > Cebidae > Cebus > Cebus imitator. The sequence goes on from NW_016107438.1 coordinate 873,046, forward strand.
CAACTGGGTGAATAGTGATACCATTTACAAAAAAACAAAAAACAAAAAAACAAACAAACAAGAAAAAAGGAACACAGGAAGAGGAGTGGGTTTAGAGGAAGGATGATGAAGTAAGTTTTTGAAAAGCTGCCTTTGTGGGAATATGTTGATTACATGATTGCATTTTAGGGTATAGAGTTGAGGAGAAAAATCTTAGATGCAGGTACTGAATTGGGCATATTGTGATAAATCCATGGGCAATACAGAAACGATTTGAGAAGTGGCCATGGCCCCCTGGTGTGTGAAATTTAATTAGGGAATTAAGACTTGCACATATACAGAACAAGGTAGCTCAGAGCCAGGTTGACTGATGCAATAAAGACTTTCAGAGTCTGGAGAAGGAAAATTCAGAACCCTGGGCAATCAAGAGTATTTTCAACCAATATGACCCTTCTAAAATTGACCTCTTTACCTTCTCTTGCCTAAACTCTTAGTGGTCCTTCATTGATCTGAGCATTGATCTGAGGCTAAGCCCCAAATACCTTAGCTTGTTTGCCAAGACTCATCCTAATCTAGTTTCTTCCCAATTCTCCATTTTCTCAGCTCTCACTTCCCACTCTTTTCTCTCTCTAATTTTCCAATCTGGCAACTTCTTGTTGCCACTGCCCCCTGTCCCAATTTGAGGCTGCTTCTTACTCAGTGTCTCTTGCTGCTTGGCTCCTGGACTGGATTGCTGGTCTGCTCATCCACACTGTGCTTCACTGGCAGCTCTGATTGATCTTCAAACAAAACTTTGCCCAGGTTGTTTTCCATACAGTGCTTTCCCCCCACCGTTAAAGATAGCATCAATCCCTTCTTGCTCTTCTTCTCTCTCTTGCACTTACTTCTATGAATGCATGTAGTGCTGGGTTTTTGTTTCTATTTCTGTCATACCTTCCAGTTTTAAGCTCCTTATTAACAGTGACTTTTTAAAAATCATGTACACAGTATCTGGTACAGCATTTGGCACATACAAAATGTTCAGTAAATTCTGAACTGGAATGACTGCTTTAAGCTTCAGGTAGAAATATAGGGTAGATTATAGGAATATAGGAACTAACAACTTCATTTGTGTATGTTTAATGGCTTTCGTAGTACTGATCACAAAGTCAGCACCGCATACTTATTGCTAGCAGTAATGGTATTAGTTGAGTCTGGTCAGATCAGAACTTATACATTTTTTGGGCTCCCCTGCTTCCAGAATCAACTTTTTTCCCCCTCATTTTTCTGTCTCAAAAGTTTGAAATTGTGAGAATTGTAATCACCTCCAAAAGCCTGATCAACTTAATATTCAATTATTCTTTAACCCCATTCATGCATAGTCAATTATTGAATGTCTACCCCAATCCAGGCACTAAGGATTTGGAGACAGACTTGTCCCTATCTTCAGGAAGCTTACAGAGAAACACTCTAAGATTCTAAGAAGAGTTATTAGAGAGAAAAGGGTAAACTTGTGGAAGTAACAGTTGAAAGGTAAAAAGAAGTTTCAAAGATAAATCAGTGTTCTTAGGTCTTCTACAAATTGCTCTTTTACTTAACTATAGCTAAAAAGTCATAACTTGTAGGAGAGAAAGCCCAAATATAAAATTGGAGAAAGGACAAAGTCGAGAAAGTTTGCTTGAGGCTTTAGTGTTAATAGCTATTATTTCCACTAGCCATCAAGCTGGAATACCAAATAAATCAAGTCCTTGGTTCTGATATTTTCTGACTTCTTCCAGGTATTATTAACACATGAACTAAAAATTATATATTTTCTTAAGATATGCACATTTTGAAAGATTTGCCACATTCTCATCTGCTTTCATTGTGCCTTGGGGGAAATATTTTTTCAAAGGAAAATAATTCATCATTTCAGCATTAGAATTCTGATTCTGAGATCTATATATACATATATAGAGAGAGACACATATATATATAAGCACATATATATATTTAATCACGTATGATTTGAGAGTTGATATAGAAGTTTAAATCTACAGGACACCTCTTGTCAGCTAGACCTATTTGATCCAGGCAGGCACAGCTCTACAGTATCAGCCTTTTTCTTTCAGCACAGCGTTCCTTGAGACTCCCCCACCCCATCCACACTCTTTATTTTTCTTTTTCCCTCCGCTTCTCCATTCTCACCCATACCTATAAAGTTATACTATTTCTTTAGATAGAAAATGAGGAATGCGTTTGCATCTTTATGATTATAGAGGAACTATGTAGTCTGCTGGGAGGAATGACTGTGGTGTTAAAAATGTGTGTACTAAGTCTTTATAATAAAAGCAGCGTGGACAGAAGTCAAAACTAGTCCACTTTCTTGAAACCTCAATTTGTGCCACTTGGAGAAGAAGATGATATGTGAGTATTAGGAGGATGTGTGTCCTTCCAAGCGATTTTACAGGGCTGAAATGTATGTGCAAAGAACACTGGAGCATTTGAGCATCGTGCCAGGCAGCCCAGTGGTGTTAAGTGACTGTAGCATAGAATCAAGTGGGAAGAAAAAAGAAGTCAATTATTAATGAATTATTCAGGCATGTATCCTACAAGAATGGGAAAATCTGAAATTATTTTTGCCAGTATTAACTAGAGTTCTAAATCAAGAACTGGGTAATAGCTTCTGCATGGATTTAAGCAGCTTCTGATAAATAGGTACCTGGGACCATCTCCATGGGGATAGTTTGTTTTATTAAATGTACTCACTAAATAAGCCGTTAAAACCCTGCTTTATTTTAGTATGGTCCCAATCTTGGCCTGTAAATGTTAAAATTCCTTTGTTCTTGCTTACTGTGTATGGTTGAGGTCTGTAAGGCTGGTGTCCTGTCAATGCTGATTCATGTTTTTGGTATTTTTCTTTTGCCAGGTTTCCCATTATTAAGTGTTTTTGTACAGACAAGGACCTCTCCTGCAGAGGACATAGAAGCCAGGAAGGGTAGCCAGTACTATTGACTTTTACTTCAGGTTTGGCTAAGAAGATAACTACATATCTATTTCAATTGAGAATTAGGTTAGTGTTTATACACGAAATCAGGTCACTGTTTGGTGGCCCATAATCTGCCCTTTCTTAAAACAAAAAGCAAAAACAAAACCCAAAAACTGTCTCTAGCAATTTAAACAATAGCACCACATATTCAGAGCTTTCAGTCCAGCAATGCAGTGCTCATGATAAGCCCATAGTGAATGTTTATGAAATGAATGACATCTCAATTTAAACATTACAGAATTGTAAGCATCTTTTTTGACTTAGTCAAGCAGACAAACAGCAGGAGGAAAAGGAGTGTTGGGAGATGCAAGAGACAGGAGTTGTAGATTCACTCTGATTTTTCCTGAGGCAGGAGGGCATAGTTGGAGAGCAGACGCAGAGAGATTTTCCTGGGACAGAAGGAGGAATGTCCTTTTCACTAAGAAAGAACAAAGAAGATATGGTGGTAGGTTCAGAAGAGTTTGGGTGGTTTTCACATGATGCTGAAAAGTTTGTAGAGGGTTATTGAAGATGGGAAGGGTCACTGAGTGGAGTGGGAGGGTTTCTAGAGTGCTTTGGTTCACCTCCAAGGGAGATGCTGGGCCTGCATGGAAGGAATGGTTCTGCGTGTTTACACATTTAGAGGAGTTGTCTGCTGGCCTATACCATATTTGGTTCTCTCTAACGTCTCAGTTTCTGACTTCTCAGGCCTCTTTTATATATAAGTTCAGCCGAAACCCCTCCAGTTAGGTGTATAATCAACTTCTCTACCTCTTGAACCACCATGCTACTTCCTGACTCTAGCTCTCGTCTTTCCACAGCTCAACAGTTTTGCAAATATGTTTTTCGGTAAGAAATTCATGGCAGGATCCAGCCCTCAAAACCTCTTTCTTTCTGACTTTGAATAGGCAGCCCCAACTGTTTCACCTTGAAGGTAGAACTCAGGCAGAGGGAGAAGACCAAAGACAAATAAAAGGATGAGTGACCTGATCAGGAATACAGCTGAGATGGAAAATCACAAATCTGAAGTGCAGTCCACCATAAGGGTATGTGGGGTGTGCCTAATAGTGTGCAGCACCCCTGAGAGATCAGAATTTGGGCTGATCCAGATCTAGTAACTTGTGGGGAGCTGTGCAGCAAGTACCTGCAGCAAGCATATGAGGAAGATAATGGTGTTAGCAGGAATGTCACTGAATTAACTTTACAGGGGCCCACAGTTTGTATGCAGAGATGCCAGCACTAGACAGGATGATAGACTGAGAGCAGAAGTGTCAGATGAACACAAATCCAGATAAGATTCAAAACAGTGGGAGGAAATAGAGTTGGCCTTCTCACACCCATTTTATGTTTTTGTAGACTACTGCTATAACCTGTCTCAGCTCCCTCACCACAGGTATACACTGAGGATTCACAGTCAAGTAAAAAGTTTGGATTAGGTGATGACCCAAAAGATCCTTTCAAGGCCTGTGATTCCTTTGTGCTTTAAAGGAAAGAGCAATATTAAGCGACTCACTTGATCAGTGATGACAACAGAAACATATATATCTTCAGACCTTTAGTCCTGGATTGGCTTTGTATCATTTTTTTTTTTACCTTGCTCATCTTACACAGGCATATTTTTAAGGAAAATATGCAGTAAAAATTTTGTGGATATATAGCAGGTGTATATATTTATGGGGTACATGAGACGTTTTGATACAGGCAGGCAATGTGTAATAATTACATCATGGGAAATGGGGTATTCATTCCCTCAAACATTTATCCTTTGTGTTACACACAATCTAATTATATTTTTAAAGTTATTTTAAGATGTACAATTGAATTATTATAAACCATAGTGACTCTATTGTGCTGATAAATACCAGGTCTTATTTATTCATTCTATCTTTTTGTACTCATTAACTATCCCCACCTCGTTCCTACCCCACTTCCTTTCCCAGCCTCTGGTAACCATCTTTCTGTTTTCTATCTCCATGAGTTCAATTGTTTTGATTTTTTTGGTCCCAGAAATAAGTGAGAACATGCAATGTTTGTCTTTCTGTGCCTGGAGTATTTTACATAGCATGATGACCTCCAGTTCCATCCATGTTGTTGCGAATGACTGAATCTCATTCTTCTTTATGGCCAAATAGTTAGTACTCCACTTGTATAATTAGCAGTTTTATTTATCCATTCATCTGTTGATGGACACTCAGGTTGCTTCCAAATCTGGGCATACTTTTTGTTTTTTGTGTGTTTTTTTTGAGACAGAGTCTTGCTCTGTCACTCAGGCTGGAGTGCAGTGGTATGATCTCGGCTCACTGTAGCCTCTCCCTCCCAGGTTTAAGCAATTCTTGTTCCTCAGCCTCTGAGTAACTGGAATTACAGGTGCGTGCCACGATGCCCAACTAAGTTTTGTATTTTTAGTAGAGATAGGGTTTTGCCGTGTTGGCCAGTCTGGTCTGAAACTCCCGACCTCAAGGGATCTTCCTGCCTCAGCCTCCCAAAATGCTGGGATTACAGGCATGAGCCACTGCGCCCAGCCTGTACACGCATTTTTAATATTTGATGTGAAGGATTTCTGAACCACACCTCTGGGAGGGCATGGTATTCTCTAACATGCTGTTGCAAGTATTTGTTTTTTTTCCCCCCCTTTTTAAAATAAAATATTTTATTATTCCTTTTCTCAGAAATAATGAACTCAGAAGTCAAGATTTTGTTATAGGTGTTCATGTAGTGAGGACGACTTGACTGGTTCCTATAGCACATAGCTAACAAGATTGCCTTTTAGATATGTTAGGCATGTGTTGTGATGTGTATTCTGTGGTCTTAAAGCTGCTGGAGACTCTAGCAGTAGCATCTCTTTAAATGTGCCTGAGGACCTTCCCTTGGTGTAGATTTCGGCCTTACAGATTTTTTTCTTCATCTGCTGTCCATTTACTCAGGTTTATTTTCCTGTCACTCTTCTTCTCATGTCAATGAGATATCACTATGGCTTCTAAGTGCTGGGCCTGTAATCACATCATTTTTACTTATAGGATTAGTTTTGGTCTCTAGAATGTCATTGATTCATTACCTGGCAATGAGAGAAGAAAAGTGGGAAGCCTGAGAAACTCGAAAGAAAATTGCTGTTCTCTTTTCTTTCTCCTGCCTGAATCACTCCTTTCATGATAGATAACCCAAAAAGAGTTTCTGTGAGATGTGTTCTGTGCTACTTACTGGCAGCCATCTAGTTAAGTGATGTAAGATTTAAACCCTCATGCCTGACTGAGTTCAGAAGTCTAAAAATAATGTTCTTCTTCTTTTTTTTTTAATCCGAGTCCTAACAGCTTCAAAGGACAATTGCGTGTTGATGGGGTTTAATTGTATAAAATTGTTATATCATCAATGATGTGATGGGGCTGACTGTTTATTTGAGATATACAGTAGCAAACCATATTACGAAAGAGAGATAAGCTCAAAACTTCCCCGTGCATTTGCAAATTAAAAAAAATCTTGATTGGCCTTGCTTAGGCCTTTCTGAAGTTGCATTTATTTCTAAAACTCTGGCCATCATAGTCAATCTTCCTCTTACATTCTTGCCTCTTTTCTTTTTTTCCCTGTTTTTTTTTTTTTTCTTTTTTGTTCTCCTGCCTCTGTGTTCCTTCTCCTTTCAGAAAATCTCCCAGTATATCTTCCTAGTAGGAGTTTCAGGTGCCTGCATGAATTATTTATTGTTAGTGGCCTGTGTTTCTGCAGTAGATTGTGGAGAACTTTCTCATGGGGGCATCATTTGAAATTATTAATGACAGTTACAAACTGATCTGCAGAGAAAGCATGGAAGTACTTGGGCTGTTTCTTGCAAAATTCAGAATACTTACGTAAGCATAAGAGGGATAGAGGAAACGCATTTCAGGAGGCACCCAGGTTCCTAAATGGGTTCACTCATGTCAGGAGTCTAGGTCATGTGCAATAATTTCATCATGAGTGCTGGAAGAGTTTTTAACTTCAGGTATGCTAAGGATAGACGTTTCCATTTTGTTTTTCTCTCTATTGTCCATTCCAACAAGACCATATCTCAAGTACACCACTACTGCATATGATTGGGCAGATTGTTCACCGCACAACTCTTGGGAGTGTCATTTACATTTCCACACAATTGTATGTGGAAGTCCAGACTGAGGGTATACTCTTAATTGCAGTAGTCTCATTATTTGCAATAGTCATGTTCTATAAAATTGCCATGAACATTGAATTAACAAATACTGAACTGTTGTTCCTAGGGAAAATATAAGCTTAGGATTCTCCTGTGAGCCTCTGATCTCAACATTTCCATCAGCTGATCAATACCTAACTGTGTTTTATGTGTGCCTCTGTTTTAAGACACCTTACTTAATATATGTTGTTGATTCACACCTTTGAACTCACGGCTAACAGCACTGTAACTCATGGCTGAGTGAAGCATATCTAACATATGTGTTTTTTCTATAAGACATATCACAGCCTTCTTGCACTTAGGAACAGTAGACAGCACTGCAGCACTGTGTGGATGGGCCATTTTAAGAGTGAAGTCACACAGAAAGCACAACAATGTGAAAAACAGGGCACTGAATAGCCTGTGAAAAGGACACTTGCCTACAGTATGGGAGCTGAAACTGGAGAGCAGTAACTCGTTTGACCTCTGCTGGGAACGTGTGCATTTGGGTGACTCAATGATTTTACTGCTCTGTGCATGTTCTTCAATGACCGTGAATGCATTATAAATATTAATTTGGGGGTTACAAATACATTTCAGCCACTAGGAGAATTCCCAATTACAGAATATATGTGTAATGAGGATCAACTGTATACTTTTTAAACTAATAAAACTTGCGGCATGCAAAGGGAGGTATTGGCCTGAGACTGATGGTAAGCGAAGTAGGATTATAGTGCTTTAGAGTTGGAAGCAACTTTAGACAGCTCGCAGTCTAGTCTCTCCATTTCTTGAATGAGGAAGAGGCTCAAAGAGATTGTGGGACACGTCAAAGCCACACAGTTAATGGCAGAGGAGATTTTTGAGCTAGAGTTCAGAAGAACCCAAGTCTTAAACATACTACCCTGATGTCCTGCCCTTTTGTGTACCATTGAGAGAGTTCTCACAAGACTTCTTAGAGCTGTTATGCTGACATTGAAGCACAATGGAGATGATGACACTAAATAGCTCTTCCAGTGTGAGCTTCCCCACTCTATCAGTTTAATTCCTCGTGCCGTAAGTGCTTTTGGGATACCTTCTGTGTGCCAGCACCGTGCTCGGTTTTGGGATACAGGGGTGAATGAGACTCCATGAGAAGCCTTCACAGAGGATTGGGCACCAGCACATACAGGGCCTGAGACCACTGGCACTGTGCCATCTGAAACAAGTCCTTCTTCAGCAAGGAAAGCTCTCGAAGGGAAATAGACTTAATACTATATCTCAAAATCCTGACCTAAGAATCACCCACCTGGTTGTGTTTTTCACTGAACCTAAATAGGGCTGAATGATACTTACCTGGCTTTCATCGTCCTTTGATTCATTTTTTTCCCTCAGGTAAAGAAAAGACGTGAAACTTATGATGGTCTAAGGCCACTGCCTATATGATCATAGTCAATTGTCCAGAGGCTCTTTGTAGACCCTGTTGGTTCCAGGCGATTATTTGAATAATTCTTGTTAAATGTTAAGTAAAATAACTTCCTTAATTATGTATGTATACTTCTGTGTTGGTGTGTGTATATAAATATATGTACATATATATTTTTTCTCTTAGATACAATGAATAGAAGAGAATGATTGTATAGCTTTTCTTAGGAAGATTCTATGTTTTTTGTTTTTTAAAAATAATTACCATCCTAATTATATTAATAATGTCATAATTATTGATTTATGAGTGATAATAGTGCCCTCTCTCAGAAATGGAGGTGATTGACAAGGGAAACTTCAAGTACTGTCTGGGGAGGCTGCATGGAGCCCCAGAAGAAAGTGCCTCACATCTGGTGTGTTGTCTTGGCATTGTTGGGTGTCTCTTCACTTACTCTGTGAAGGAGAGATGAACTTCAGCATCTGAATTTAGGTATGTGTGTGCAGCAATGTGAATCATGGTTAATAGCACGTGCTTTGGAGTTAGGATGCATTGAGTTCTAAGCCTGTGTCGGTGTCACCTTGGACACATTACTAAGGCTCTCTGTGCTTCTGAATTCTTATCTGTTAAATGGGGATAAGTATTGCTTTAAGAGTTAATACAGGCAATAGTATAAAATGCTTAATGAAGTGTGTTTTATTTATTGCTTTAAGAGTTAATACAGGCAATAGTATAAAATGCTTAATGAAGTGCACATACAGAAGGCCAGATGAATGGTATTTGTTGCTAGTAGTAAGTGGGCAATAAGTTTGTGTTATTAGTGGTTGGGTGCACCCAGTGTGCCCTGGTTTAATCTAAGATGGAAGCTTCCAACTGGACTCCCCTACCAGGAGCTTGCCTTTCTTCTGCACGTGCTTTTAGGCCAAGGGTTGGATCTGCCTCTAATTTCTTGCCTGCAGAAACCTTCATAACCAGTGGTGTTGAAGGCTCTGGTGCCAGATTGAGCATCACTTGATTTTTGCAATTGCTCTCATTTTGAGTAGTGATAATGATCGGCACATCTAGTAAAGAGCACTATAGTTCATAGTCCTATTTTACCCAAATGTGGAGCTTAGCTAAGAAAAGTAAGGATGGCCATAGACAGCATTTAGGTCCAGGGCAAGAACTCAGTTGTTTCTGGAGGGCTGGGCCTAATGCCAATATCTGGTGAGGATACAGTCAGAAGATCCGGAAAAAGTAACCCAGGAATCAGCAATATTACTGATAAGCCTGGACTTTCATCCAGGATCTGTGTAGAGAAATATATCCAGAGGGTTATGCAATTTCTCTTAACTGTATGTTATTGCTACCTGTTTTCATAATCATGACTGGTTTTCAAGCCTTGATAAGAAGATCACAACTATTACATAATAATTCCCTGCCACTTACCATTGTGTGTTCCTGGACAAGTGACTTAATCTCTCTGAGTCTCAGTTTCTGTCTTTATAAATGATAGGTATTTCAGTATCTCTCTTCTACAGTTGTTCTGAGAATTAAATGAGATAAATCTGTGCATGAGAACATGAATGCATATAAGATAAGGTGGGTTCCTCACTTAGCACAATGCTTGCCTTGTATCAGAGTATGATACAAGGCAAATTTGACAAATGTTAGCTGATATTATATAAGTTGCTATTATATTGTAGCTTTATTTTTTTTTAAGTTGATCTTTCTTAGTCTTAAATTAGTGAACACTTACTGAATCCTGAGGATCTCTCTAACTTCTGGTACCTGGGATTAATAAGACTGTTCTTTGTTTGTGTGTGTGTACATGTGCTCACATGCATGTGCACTGCAGATCTGCACATCTGTGTATTTAAATTAGAATGATCCAGCTTACTGAGAGCTTACAACTTTGGGCTCACAGACTTGCTTCGTTTGGGAATATCCTACCGCATTATTTGGAGGTAAGTTTCCAGCCCCTTCTGAAATGATGTGCTGCCTTCTGTAGGCAGTCACTGATGGTGGAGTAGTACAGTGCCAGCCTTGGGCAGGCTGGCAGGCAGCTCTTGACACTATGGGCTGAGAAGAAGGACCTTGGGTTGTGACAGTATGACAAGCAAGGATACAGAGGAATGAAGAAACTGGGGCATAGCCAATAAATGAACGCTTAGCAGACTATTGATTGAGGAGGGAAATTTGATGGTGTGTATGATAATATCATTCTCCAAAGTTTTTCTCCAGTGTTATATTTGGGCTTTCCCTCCTACAAATTAGGACTTTTTAGCTGTTGTTAAGTATAAAAAAGCAATTTGCAGGAGACCTAAGAACTTTGATTTGTTTTTATCTTTGGGACTCCTTTTTACCTTTCAACTCTTACTTCTACCAGTTTACCCTTTTCTTTCTAATAACTCTTTCTTGGAATCTGAAATACCCCAAATATAGCCAGTATTCCACAGTGGGATGCATCATTAGTGGAAAAGAGTCTGGGTTATAGAATGTTGAGAATGTGCTAAGCACTGAATGTTGCATTAGCACAAATTAGATAATTTCTTTAAGATTTAAAAAAAACCTCTGTGAACAATATTATTAGTATTTGTGAGATAAAATATAAAACAGCTTCATAATGCATCAATCCTCCTGTCTCCGCTTAGCTTACCTAGTTGTCAGAAGTTATTACTTAAATTATTTGGGCTATTGGGTGAGATTTTTTTATCTAGAGACATTGGCGAACTATATTGTTATAAGTGAATTTGGCCCCCAGCACCCTTTAATTCATTCATTTGGTAACCTTTTTATTTGATTAGGAGAAAAGGCCCAACTGAGTTGAACTTTTTTTGTTGTTTGTTTTGTTTGTTTTTTTGAGACGGAGTTTCGCTCTTGTTACCCAGGGTGGAGTGCAATGGTGCGATCTCGGCTCACTGCAACCTCCGTCTCCCGGGTTCAGGCAATTCTCCTGCCTCAGCCTCCTGAGTAGCTGGGATTACAGGCACGTGCCACCATGCCCAGCTAATTTTTTGTATTTTTTTTTTTAGTAGAGACGGGGTTTCACCATGTTGACCAGGATGGTCTCGATCTCTTGACCTCGTGATCCACCCGCCTCGGCCTCCCAAAGTGCTGGGATTACAGGCTTGAGCCACCGTGCCCGGCTGGTCTGTCTACTTTCTATATTTAAAAATGATGTTATCTGTCACCTGCAGTCGTTGCTTCCTCTATGCATTTGTATACTCTTATCCCTTTCCTTTTCCTTCAGTGAGGCTTCAGGAAAAGATAGAGATGATAATCTGTGTTTCATCCACAGTGTTTCACTCAAAGTCTTAGCACAACAATCTTTATTTCTGCAGGTTTTAATTAATTAATTAATTTTTATTTTTATTTCTATCACCTTCTAAAGTACTTGGTGTACAAGGAGGCAAAGTAATAAAGGAGCTGAAAGGAAAAAAAGGAAAGAAGGGGAGGTGGAAAGGTTTTTGTTGAGGGAGTGCTGCCTGTCTTTGTGCTGTAGATTTTCCATGGGGACTGAAACCAGAAACTGAGTCAGGGCTTTCCTTTTATCCCAAGGACCTCTGGTAATGTGTGGTCTAAGTGGATCTGGAAACCACTGATATTTGCCAAAAAAGACATTGGCGATTTTTTTGGCTCAATTCAGCAAATATTTACTATAAAATAAATTGCCAATGTAATTTTTCATATTTTAACCAGATTTAGCTCTACCATTTGGTCTTGCTGTATCAAATAAGGGATTAGATTTCTTTTGCACTCAATGGAAAGGAGAATGAAAGTATTTTCATTTCCATTATGGTTTATTCTGTCCTTCTAATAGGTTTTTGTTCAATCATCAACTAAAATTTGGGTCCTACAAAATATTTCATTTGTTCACTCATTCTTTCTTTCTTTTAATTTCCATATCAGGAAATTTCTAGTAGAAGATTGTGACTTAGGGATTAAAGGTGGTACAAGTTTGTTTTCATTCTTAGCTAATGATTTCAGTGAAGATGAATTGACCACTATTATGCGGCAATGTTTTGGTTCCTTTGAATTCAAAGTCGAACAACGTATGATTTTTGTCAGCTTAAAGAGTTTACAGTTCTAGGGCATGCTAGCTCATTCCTATAATCCCAGTACTTTGGGAGGCTGAAGCGGGAGGATCAGTTTAGCCCAAAGAGTTTGAGACCAGCTTGGGCAACATGGGGAATCCTTGTCTCTGCATAAAGTGAGAAAAATCATCAGGTGTGATGGTAAGTGCCTGTGGTCACAGCTGCCTGTGAGGCTGAAGTAGGAGAATCACATGAGTCCCAGAATTCAAGGCTTCAGTAAGCCATGATAGGACCACCCTGGGTAACAGAGTGAGACCCTGTCCTGCCTGCCCCACCCCACCAAAAAACAAAAAAACAACGAAAGAGTTTACAGTCTCACGGATTCCCACTTTAAAGAAAGAAAAGTATGATGCATTGACAAAGCAATTTTGCATGTACAGGGAATGAATAGTTATGGAGCTGAGTTCCTGGAAGGGAGGTCATCTTCCGTAATGAAATCATACAGGCTTCAGAATCCGTTAAACTTGGCTTTAATTCTAGCTTTGCTGTTAGTAGTCTCTGAGGGGAAGCCATGTTTCCTCTCTGAGTCTCAGTTTCCCCATCTATAACATAGACATAATTGTAGGACTTATCACATACTGGTTTAAATGTGGTGACACATGTAAAAGGCCTTAGCCTTAGACCTGACCCTGAGGAAGGGACCAATTAAGGGCAAGTGGAACCTGTAAGGAGAGTGGAGACTGTCCAACAAGGAAATGAGCTATCTTCCAGTTCTGCGCTTACTAGTTATGCTTTCTTATGTTTGAAACTAGGACATTATGTCTGTCCTATTGAGTTGCTGCAAGGATTGTGTGGAATGGGATAATGTGAGCAACGCTTGTCACTAGATATGTTTTAGATAAGCGTTATTATGAAGATGTTAGAGATACCCTGGGGACTAGATTGCATGGTGAGGGTATGTCCAAGAAAGGCTGAGCATTAGTTGGAACATTTGTGCTCAGTAGCCTGATTATTGTGGTGCTTTCTGGGTTGGGGGTTTCTGGAAAACTTAAATCTAATTGCTTATCATGAGAATTTTTCTGACATGTGGAGGTAGTTTAATCTGGAAGTGACCTTGGAAATAATCAAAAATTAAAAGCAGCGTTGTTGTCTGGAATAGTATGTGAACAAAATGTCACTTGTTCACTCCAAATCTCAAAGTCTTCCCTTCTACAGAACAAGAGAACAGCTTCTAGAAATGAGGAGTTATTTGGGATTGTTGGTTTTTGTTTTTTGTTTTGTTTTTTGGAGTAGAGAAATGACTGCTTTTTACATTGGTGAGTAATATGCTACAGAGACTCATAGAATCATACACTTTTGGAGCTGAAAAGTAGCTGAAGGACCATCTGATTGAAATTTTAAATTTTATTGATGAAGAAATTAAGCTCAGGGAAGGCTGTTAGTTGTCCAAGACCACAGAGTTAACTATTGAACTTAAGAAAACAGCCGGTTCTCTGCTCAAATTTCAGCTGAAACCACAATGTATAATGAAAGAACTCAATATAACATTACAACTGAATACTTTAAATTCTTTATAGTCAGTGGCAACTTAGGGTAGAGAAGATCCAAAGGGATTTTTAAACAAGCTTGTTACAATTATGTAAGAAAATTTAAAAAATTAACTTTATCAGTGAATTGAGATTTCGTAAGCATTCTTGAGCTTCTAAATTAACACTTCAATTTTTATATGCTACAGAGCTATTAATTATGTATCTGATCTTAATTACTTATGTCAAAATATATCTAAAGCATCAAGTTCCCCTGTTTTAAGAATTTGGGTGATCACTAGAGTCATTGATGTTCAATAACCTGACGAATTACTCAAGGTCTTTCAGTAGGTACCATTTTTAAGTGGATCCATCCTACTTTTCTCAGTAGTATTTATTATTGTGAATCATAGTAACTGTGAATACACAAGGTTTCTGAAAGTACCGTGAAGTTGCAGAGAGGCATACATCAGCAAAATCCATGTGGCTTTTGTTTTATCAAGTGAAAATGAGACCTTTTCCTGATTGGCAGCAGAAGGACCCCAACCCTCCTGTGAATAATAGTTTTAGTTTGAAACATGGGCTTGAGAAATAGTCTTCTTTTAAAAACTTTCAGACAAAGACTGTAATTCATAGTCTTTCTTTGGGGAGAGCTATTTCAATATTGCTGTTTCTTTATGTGCTGAATAAAGCACCAGACTTGGAACCATATTACCCTTTTTTTGTATTTTGGCTTTCCCCGCAATCCCCTTAGGAGAGTCACTGGTAATAGCATGATCCTGGAAATGGCAGAGCTGGGGCCATACCCACAGAGTGAAGGGCCCACAGTGAGTGCCATGTTTTGGTTACTGGATCCGGGGTCTGAGCATTCTTGGCAGTGAATGTGCAGTTGGCTTTTGAATATCTGGCTTTTGTATGTGTATTTATTGGTTCTTTCTTCATGTTAAGCTCTATTTGCTGAGAATTTTGCTTTTCTCAATCTCTGGTTGTATTACAAAAATTATTTTAGGCCAATACATACTCATAGTAAAATATTCCAGCAGAACAAAAAGTTACACAGTGCACTGTGGACTGTCCCACCAGCGTCAGTCTCACTCTTCACAGGAAACACCCCCTACTGATTCTTGAGTCTCCCTCTAGACATTTTCCATGTGAACACATCCATATATGTATACATGGATATCTTTTTTCCTTGAATGGGCATATAGTATATGTATATTTTAGCCTTTTCACTTGATAATATATTTTGGAGTTCTTTTTGCATCACTACACACAGTTAACTCATTCCTTTAAATGGCTAAGTGATAGTCCATCTTAGGGATATTCCATTCTTCATTGATTTTCTCATATACTTTCCTCTCTTTCTCAGACAACATTCCTCAAGACAGGCAGTTAGCCAGTCTCATACTTCAGCTGGTGTTACCTGGAGGAGGCTCAGTTTTGCAACCCTGAGAAAGCAAGCTGGTGAGAGCCTGGGAATACAGTTGTCTGTCACCATCGGCACCTCCCTTCAACCTCTTGGCTATAAGGGGTGATATGTATTTTTGTGTTCACCAAAGTCAGAAATGCAGTGGTGGCTCCAAGAGGCAGTGGAGCATGGACAAGTGAGTGGGAGGTTGGGTATATCAGTGGCAAATCCTTAGATTGGACATAATGAAGCAGAAAATCAAGATACTGCACTGTGAGAATTTTCAAGGTCAATAATGCTGCTCACTCTCTTTTTACGTTGTTAGCACAGGGGCTGGTTCCAGCAGCTTTGCCTGTTTTCTCAGGCAGGAGGAAGGCCCCAGAGGTTGTAAAGCCCATCTCAGGAAGAGCTTGCATACTCCCAAAGGAAATTGAAATGTCAGTTTTAGGCTGCCTTTAAGCAAGAGTGCTAAACTTTGGACAAGATAAGTAGTTTTCAAACTTCTTTTAGAAGGGGAACCTATTTTTCCAGTGAAATCTCTTACTATTTCCCTAAAGCAGATAAAAGCAGGGCTTTTTGGTCCACTTTTGGTCTTTCCCCAACATTTCGAATTGCTTGGCATCTTCCCAGAACACAGATTGGAAAACAGTGGTCTAGACAGCATATCTTTTCAACTGCAATGTTAAGAGGTTATCTTTCTTTGTCTTTAAATAGAATTTAGACATTATAAAGGGCTTCTCCTTGGCATATAATTTGGAAGCGGAAACACCTTTCATTTGTCCTTTTTAAAAGGGCCTGTTTTTACTTTACTAAATCAAAGGGCAGCCTGTTGGTTGAAGATAGGATGGATCACTTTGGTTAACTTTTAGCTACAGAGGGAAAAGTTAAAAGTATCCAGACTGGGGGAAACTAGCTTGTAAAGACAGCAAGTCTTTATACAAATTCCAAAGCCTGTGAGATTGATTGCTTTTAGTGTTTGCTACAGCCGAATGATTAACTAGAACCCTGACACTAAGCCTGTAAGAGAAGTGATTTATGCTCTGAGTGCAGAAAGATGTTTGCATGTAACCATTGGATTTCTTATTGAGGTCTTTTAAACATTGTTGATCTTGGGGACACCCACTGCTTACAGAATTTTTATTTCATTTTGCATTTCATTGTCTTATGCCAGAGGCCAACTTTATAAAATTTACTAAGTTTGTTTGGTCAGGACTTTTTAGGGGATTCCACTGAGTCTGGGGAATAGAATACTTCAAGTTGTCTAAAGTGAAGATTGCTCTGAAATTTTTCACCACCACTGATGAGATAGTTGGTTTTATGATTAATGAGTTTTTCTAACTAAAGGTGTACCGTGCTCACAAACACTGAACTATACTGTATTTATTTGGGATTCAAAAATGAAATGTTTGTTGATCAACGCCAGAGCCAATTTT
>NW_016107438.1:889982-902224 GCF_001604975.1 Cebus imitator
TTTTATTGTGGATGAAAAGCTCCCATTTCCCCAAGTTGAAATAGGATATTTTGTTTCCGTGCTCTACACATTCAGAGAAACTTCTTTAGTAACCAACTATAGAAATGATCCCTGAAAGTATAGTCTTAGGATATTTTGTTTCAAAATGTTTATTGAGCATCTACCATGTGCCAGTCATGGTTCTTGGTCATTGAGATATTGATAGCAAACAGAAAAGACACAGTTCCTTCCCTCAGTGGACCCGCTGTCTCATCAGTAGTAGCTAGTTGTTAATCTGGCGAAAAGTCACTTGCCTCACTATCCAAAAAAGATGGTGTCTGAGGGAGGCAGTGTGCTTCAGGGCAGTGAAACCTGCCATTTTGGTAGGGAACTTAATTTTCTGTGTATTCAAGGTAAGCCTAATGGAAGTCGAAGATCATGGTCTTGCCCTGAGTGTAAGATAGTAATACATAAGTTCTCTAAATGTGCTATTACCTACCTGCAGGTGGAAAAGTAAAACATTTTCCTAACTATACGCATTCCTCCAGGCGTAATGCAGACTTACAAAAGAAAAAGCATTCGGTTGCAATTCTCTCATAATAAGAGAATGTCAAGAGATTGGAAGAGTAGCTGATGAGGAGATGCTTTCCCTGGCTCCTTAGAGCTGTGGTTTTCTAGAGCCCTCATCTTTTGTATCTTTCTATTATAACCATCAGAGTGCTAAGGCCTAAAGGCTGACCTGAATAGTCAAGAATTCTTACTCTTTCTTGGGGAGATATTTTAATTTTTAAGATGGTGAATGCCTTTGCTTTCTGTTGCAATAATTATCTTAGACTGTATATGTAAGGAATCAGACTTGGTCAACTACTGTCCTGGACCAGGACTGATTCTAAGTGACAGCTCAGATGCAAAGTCATATTTGCCTTGTTCTATTCTGTGCCATGTCATGCTATAAGTTGTCATACTATTATGCTGTATTTTAGGAAAATAAATGTCAGTGTTGCCATTAAGAAAGGTTGACATCTGTGAATAAATTTGCCTTTCCTTTTGTCTTTCTTTGTGTATTCTTGTATTTGGAAATACAGTTTACTGACTAAATGTAGCACAGAGCTCTCCCTTTTTTCCTATCCTCAGTGGCCTGGCCTGCACTTGAGCTTTTGTGATTGCTTGCCTGGATTGTCACTGTGATGTAACAGCTCTCTTTATATCAATTTGTGTTCCTGTCCCACCCCTACCCATCTTTTAGGCTCTTCCACACCGATGCTGCAATGATCTTTCCAACTTAAAGATTGATCTTATCCCTAGAGGATTTTGTTCATAGCATACAAGACTTTTTGATAGCCTTCCAGCCTTCACTCCCTGTACTCTCTACCCTCTGCCTACTTTGTGTCTGGGAGTGTCCAATGTCAGTATCTATCAGACTATGAGCTAGATGAGGACAGGGTCCATTTGTGCATGTACCTCTTTGAAACTCTGGGATCCAGAATGGGTCTGTGAATATGGTGGGGTTGCAAAAGCTTTTGTGGAATTAAATTGAATTTCGTACACTTCCTGAAACTAACAAGATTTTGGCTTGTTAACAAACCAGGTTACATTGCCTTCTGTCTAAACACTTCATTCTTATTTGACGGACTCATCATTGTTTGTCGAAGCTCTTTGAAATGGAAAATAGACGGCTCTTTCCTCTGACTGCTCAACAAACCTCCAGAAGTATATTTAGAACATTTAGCACTTGAAGAGTGTTAAAGACTGTCTGTATATTTCATAAGGCTGTCCTCCTCCTCATCTGATAGGAGGAGGTGATATTAATTTCTAAAAATAATAGAAAGGCAGAATAAAGCAATATAAGAGTCTTCTACTCTGTGTTCTTCAAAGTATCTTTTGCCTTTAGTCTATCTTGAGAACAGAATATGAAAAAATTTAGCAGATTTTTCATTGTTTCTTGAATCTGCTTTACATTTTCATAATTTTTACCTTGTTATATTCTGTGAATCTTTTTATATTCTTTATAACATTGATTTTAGCATTTATCCAGTGATATTTAACCAAAGTGTATGAACTCAGTGTTATTTCAAGATGTCTCTTGTGCAACGAGATCAAATTCTTTATCTGCAAATTTTTCAGAGTCTTTTGTTCAGCAGAAATTTTTTTCTATCAAAAATTTTTGTTCAGCAGAAAGTTTCATTTGGATTGCAGATTATTCACTATGATTTGCTGTCTTTACAGCCACTTGTAATTTATGGTTTTTTTTTTTTTTTTCTTTTTCCTATTTCATGAGGCTAAGAGACTGCATGCAGATGATAAGCTAATATATGGCATGCTCTTTATATTCAGAAACGACCCTACTCACTCTCGGGGTTTGTGTCTTGAGTTGTGTTTCATGGACACACACAGATAATTTGTTACTTACAGTCTCTGTTGATCTCATTCTCTTGGAACTAATGGTGCATACTTTCGAGGTAAGTATACTGTCTCTGTGTAAAGAATAGGACATTGAGGTTTAATGGATTTAAGTTACTTGCTCAGAATAACCTTGGCTTATTTATCTAAAACCCATTTAAAATTTTTTTTAATCATAAAATTTTGTTCTTAAAAGGAAAAATGACATTTTAAGGAACTGTCATATACTCACCACCCTTTTAAAGATATCAATATTTGCATGTTTTAAGGCCCAGTCTTCATCACTGTACTTGCTTTACACCTAAATGTTATATTTTCTGATCTTCCCAATGTCAACTGAGTTTTCTAAAGAAAACAGTTGACACTGGGAAGATCAGAAAATATTACATTTCTTCCTAGGCTCATTTCAATCGGATTCATGTAACCATTTGAAATCATTCTTATTGTGATTATTTTAAAACCCACAAAGGTAAAAAAAAATCCATTTTTAATCACTGGAGGGAAAAAAATGCAAGAATAAGCAAACTGGATATCTTAGCAGATGGGTAATTAAAAGCAAACAAAGCAGAATTATCTGAGAGTTAGTATGCATAGTTCCATGTACTAAAAATGGGAGATTAAGTATACCCAGTCCTTGACAATCTAGCAGCGGATAATTGATTTTGTCTCCAGATGATCTCCACTCTGTGGTCTCCTGCATTTTCTTCTACCATTTTCCTGGCCCAGTGAGGAATAGAGGCAGTGGAGTAGCATGAATGACTCCAAGTGACAGTCTCCTTTAATGATTTGCATTATTTTTGGGTTAGGCATAGGATTGCCTTTGGTTATTCACACCACCTCTCTGTTATCGTCACACAGATAATAAAATATTGATTCAGATAGCTGCTTTAAACTATAAAATTCTAAGGCCATAGCTTGGCCATCTTTGTAGTCCTAGCACCTAGGACAGGGCCTGACTTCCAGTAGGTTTTCAGTGGATATTTGTTGGCTGGAACAGAACTATTCCAAAATGATGTGTTATTGGTTAAGAGCCTACATGTGGACTGCTTAATTTTTAAGCTGGATTAACATAATCTAAACAATAATTTTTTGGCTTGCATTTAATGTAAGATAAAAGATTGTTGTTATTTTGAAAACAAACTGAAAACTGAAAAAATTAAACTGATCTAATTTTGCTCCAAATACATTACCAAGAATAAAGCAAATAGTATAAATTATGCTGAAATGGGAAGGAAAGGAGACAAAATCTAAAGGGAGGGAAAGATTATAGCTAGAAAGCAAAGTTATTTTTCAGAACTATTATTTCTGTTGTGACCTTTTCTTCGAGTTAACTGGTAATACATACAGTGATTTGCTTTTTCTAATACAGAAACCCATGGCACTCTAGGAGCTTATTTATGACTCCCTGAGAAGAGCAGGCAGTAAAGAAGAAAGTTTAATTATACATTTTAAACACTGTGCTTCCTGTGGTCAGATGAAATGTTATTCTGCTTATACTGTGGTATCTTTTACGTCTGAGCAAACATACCTGGCTTACTTTCCCCAACTTCCTCCTGTCCTTTTTCTCTGTTCAGGAAATTAATTTGGTTGAATTTCTTGTGTCGGGTGAAACCCATGGACTCATACAGAGTTGGTGAGTGGGCCATCAATGGGATCTCTGTTAGCTCATTTTTCATCAGGGAGATACATTTCTTTCCCAAAGCTGTGATCTAGGAGAGTTGCCAAGCAGCTAGAGTTAAAAAAAAATACACAAAAACAGCAAACAACGTAATTCTTTCATGTGGTGATCTCTCCATTGTGCTCCTTATGCTTGCGGCTCGCTGACCAGTTCTAAAATAGAGTCAACGGATGCTTTTGCCTTTGGCTGTTTCTGGGCTCTTAGACACTTAGTCTCACAGCTTGGTTCTGAATAATTGTCCACTGACAGTATTCAAAGGGCGGAAGTGCAAGGCTCTCTTTTTGTAAGGTGGAACTAAATTGGAAAACAATTGAAATTCATGAAAGATTTCTCAGGTTTACTTTTTTGAGTTTAGCACATGTAAAACATTGACAAAACTTTAATGTCCATATCTGAGCATGTTTGTTCTTTTAATCCAAAGTCCTCATTGTTTATTTTTTTTATATCCCTGTCTATCTCTTTCACAGGATCTACGTAGTGGCATAAAACCCAAATGCGGTCTTTCTTTTTTGCTCTCCAGATCTTTGGAAGTGCTAGTATGAAATAAGGCAATTAACACAACTTGTTTTCATCTGCTTTATTTTATGACTGTCTCTTGGTGGCCAGAGCCAGCCCTCTGCCCCAGAGAAAGCAATGATGCCTATCTGGCTAATGGTGGTTATTTTAGTTGTGAGTACTCGAAGTTGTCTTGTGTGTAAGATTCCTTAAAGAAGTTGTTGTTTTTCCATGACCTAAATAGGACACTGTTCCCAGGTAACTTTGGTAGTCTAAAAATTGACCTCTTTCTTGGGGCCTTTCAGAGATTGAATTGAATTGACTGATTCTAAGTATTATGCCATTAGCAAAATATGTCTAACAATCACTTTGAGGATGTGGGACAAATGTGGTCTCAGTTCAACTATGTTCCTGTCAGAATACCCCTGTGGTGACTCTCCTACTACGCCGGTTCCATAAGGGTGGGGTGGAGGACCCCCGCTGCAGCCAGCAGTGCTGTTCCATGTCCTTTCAAGTGCACTGTCCCTCTGCTGCTCAGGGTCAGGATGCCCACACAGTCCCCTGCCCAGCCTCGGAGTCCCAGCTGCCCCTTCTAGGTTGCCTTTGAAGCTGCACTCTCTGCTTGCTCTGTGGAAGTTCCTCCTTTAAGCTCTGCTGAGTGAAAAGAATGATCACTAGTTATGTTGCTCGAGAAACACTTGATAAATTAAATTCTCCTGACTATGTTGTAGTCAAGAAGCAAAATATTTCTATTTCACCTTGAAATTATAGTGTGTGTTATACATTTAGGCTTGCTGCAATAATAGACTCCAAGCAAATGGCACTTGAGTTCTTTTGATTTCAGTTCTTTGTAGCAAAACTAAGTTTTCATTTATTGTATCTCCTATGACCTCTTTTCCCAAAGTAGGCTGATATTGGATTCTGCGGTCAATTTAACTATGCCACCTGCTGTTGCGGTCTTTACCTCTCCTGTTGGAACATGGCTGTTACGTTGACATGGTGATAAAGTTATGATCACAGTGTTTTTGGTGTGGGTGTCCAGTAGTGATAAAGAGTAGCCACACACCATGATTGGAATCAATAGACATTGCCTAAGATCATTACTGTACCTCACTTTCAGTTAGGCAATACTAGGAAATCTTTGACATCAAGAGCAGCCCTCTCAATCATGTTTCATAGCATTCAGGCAGCAGTGCCATGTGTCACACATATTTGATGCTTGTGTGATGGGGCAGAACTCATTAGTATGTGTCTGTGCACAGACTCGCTGGGCCCTCCACTCTCTGAAGAAAGAAAGTACAACACTCAATGGATGAATTCTTCAGAGACAAGCTATCAAATCGGAATACAAACTAACTCCTTTGAAGCTCCATTGGAGGGGAACTTGATGTATTGGGAATATGAAGGATGGGCATGGAAAATACAGAGGAAGTGACCAAGGAAAGCAGATAGAAAAAGTGGGCTGGTGTGGATAAATGAGTGAGTCTTCCTGGAGTAGAAAAATGAGCGGCTCTGGTACATTGTGTGTTGTTTGAGAATAATGTAAAATAGGGCTTTCATGTTGCTATGCACTCTATTCTGGAACTCCTTGGGACAATTGTAGGAGATGCTAGGGAAAATGGAAATTCTTCTAATTGTGACATTGTTCTGGACCATGTGAGTCATGACTTTGTAAAGTTTGCAGTAATGATTCCAAAAGCTTGATATGATTTACCTTTAAAAATAACCTAGAACTGGCCAGGCTCAGTGGCTCACGCCTGTAATCCCAGCACTTTGGGAGCCGAGACAGGTGGATCACTTGAGGTCAGGAATTCGAGACCAGCTTGGCCAACAGGGTGAAACCCCTTTTCTACTAAAAATACAGAAATTTACTAGGCATGGTGGTATGTGCCTGTAATCCTAGCTACTTGGGCTACTTGGGAGGCTAAGGCATGAGAATCACTTGAACCCATGAGGTGGAGGTTGCACTGAGCCGAGATTGTGCCACTGCACTCCAGCCTAGGTGAAAGAGAGTCCGTCTCAAAAAAGCAAAACAAAACAAAACAAAACAAAACTACTCAAAACCTAGAACTAATTTCATGATTATTGCTATATCTTATTACTCTCATTCATAAAGATTTAGAGTGTTTTCCCTCCATGGGAAAGAAAGGGTTTTCCAGGGAATGCACGTCATCTCCAAGCTCTTATCTTTGCTACAAGTCAGAGTGGGTATCTATTGCTATTAATCAATGTGGCAATTATCATTTATTTATAGTGCCTGTGATTTGTGATTTTGTAAGTTTTTAATTTACCCATAAGTACATTTGTAATAAAGAAAAAGGCAAGAATAGATGAAAAAAGCCTAAGTAATATGTTTATATATCCATAGAACATGAGAAAGACTTTTTAAATGTTTCTCTCAGTAAGAACGCAACATATTCCATAATTTACAAACTAGAGGACTATAGGTCAAGCATGTCAAATACAGCCTGCAGTCAGGTTTAATTGGGCCCTCATATTGTTTAGAAAATTTTGAATCTATTGCTGACATATCAAATATGCAGATTTCATAGGAAAATCTGACTTCTTGATTTCTCTTGAATAGTTGGAACCTTTGGAAACGTTATGCCCGTATTCCCATCAGCTGGATGTGTTTAGTAGTTTTGCTTATTGGATGAGGCATATGCACCTTTGTTTGCTGTTGCCGCCAAGAAGCTGTGTTTGTAAGCACTGGCTGCTTTGTTTATGTAGGTATTGGAGTGTGTTATTTCTAACTAGATCACTAAATCAAAGGTAGACAAAGTGATAGAATTTTAATGTTTATAATAATCCTGTTAATATTAATAATGTTAAACACCTGTACATGCTATGTATTATAATTTTAAAAAACAGAAAGGCAGAATATATTTTCATGATTAGAATATTTTATTTTCTTATAAATCCTCATTTTTGAGGTCTTTCAGTGGCTTATTTTGCTACCCAAATGCAAGCATAAAATGACATAAGCCATTTAAAGATCTATAAAAAGATGAGCTGAGTGTAGTGACTCATGCCTGTAATCCCAGCACTTTGGGAGGCTGAGGTGGGTAGATCACTGAATGAAGGTTAGGGGTTTGAGACCAGCCTGGCCTACATGGTGAAACTCCATCTCTACTAAAAATACAAAATTAGCCTGACGTGGTGGTGGATGCCTGTAATCCCAGCTACTTGGGAAGCTGAGGTAGGTGAATAACTAGAACCCAGGAAGCAGAGGATGCAGTAAGCCAAGATCATGCCACTGCACTCCAGCCTGGGAGACAGAGAGAGAATCCTCCTCAAAAAAAAAAAAAATGTATAAAAAGGAGCTTTATAAGAAAAGAAAAGAAATAGGTTTATTTTAATCAAAAGAAATAATCACATTATTTAAAATGAGAATTTATCTTTTTCAGATCTCGAATCCATAGGTTATATTAGTAGTGTGAGCTAGTTTATATATATAAACCCTATTTTATTGTTTTATACGACAATACAAAGAATTTAAACTCATGGTGAAGACCTTTGTCACATACAAGTTGTGTGTGCAGTCAGAGCTTCTCTATGCCTTGATTTTCTCACCTGTGATGTGGGAATCATTATAGCACCTCCCGTAGACGATTGTTTTGGGGATTAAATGGAATAATCTAGGTGGGGCAATTGATTCAGAATAAGAATTCAATAAATACTCAGTATTATTATTTCTAGATAAAGTCTTAAATGTTATCTACTTTATTACAATTTTTAATATTATTTGCCAAAATCTTGGGGCTATATTGGGAGTATATTGGGCATGTCTGCATCTTCTGTCAGCAGCAAGGGTATAAAACTGTGCTTTAGAAAGTTATTTCCTACAAAAATCCTAACTTCTAAAATTTCATCTAGTGCCTTATGGCTTCATCTGCAAAATGAGACTTCTCTTCACCATCCACCTTGTAGCAAAAGGCAAAGTAGAAATTTTGTAGTGATAATTGAGGCTATTCATAGAAAGTTGCTATAAAGACTTTGCCTTCCGTAAATAAGTTCGATGAAGATGAATTTCGTCACCCATTTTCCAATTCCTGACTCCATGCATTTTTCAAGCATTGGTAATCAAATATAGAAAAGCATAAGTATAAAGTTGTGGCCAAAAGTTATGCAAACTACTAATTTATTCATATGAAAACATACTTTGTCCTTGATGTGTGTCTTGTCTTGCCATTTTAACATTATTTTTCCTTGTGTTGATGTTGACTTTTTGCTGGAAGAAGGGAGAAAACATAGATTTTACTCCTGTGCCTTAAATGATCCACAAGAAAAAGGTTTTTTAACCAGTATACATGGGATATAGCACTAACTTGGGGAAGATACTGTTAATCAACAGAAATTTATGATTATGTGTTTTCGTCTTGTTGTTCAGTCTCCCCAAAAAATTTGGTTTTAAGTGGGAAGAGGTAGAAACGGTACCACAAGAACTATTTCTTGGATTTGAAATTGCTGTTTTCTTGCACTACAGGAATCCCACATTGCTGAGCAACCACTGTCCTTTCTGAGGAAACAGAAAGCAGTAATTCACTGTTGTAAATGAAGATTGAGTGTGATGGGTTACATTTGAGGAAAATGTCCTTTTAAATGATTGCAAAAACATAAATCTATCTCAGCTGTAGGGTTTTCAGCATAGAGACTCTTGTAAATTTTGTCTGGCTGCCATTGTCATTGTTGTTACATTTATTCCATTTCTGTCACTGCCTGTTAGGTGAATGTTTTGCCTTTATCTGATAACTTTGGAAACGGGAGTTATTTCTCCTGAGGCTGTAAGGCAGGAATGTCTTTCAGGATCTGGTTCATTCTGAAGTATGAAGCTGTTTTTCCTGAAGAGAAGGTAAGTTGTTAGAATTGTTTTAGTTCCCTGCTGTGTCAGTATAAACCATCCTGTGTTGTGGAAAACAGTAAAATGGAATTATCTAAGACACGAAAGTTCAGAAAGGCATTCCAGTTGTTTTTATTAATAACTGCTAGAAAACAATTTGTGGGATGAGCCTATTTCTTTCTCTCTAACCTTTTATACACCTGAGCATGCAGGGCTAGAAGCCTCCAGGGTTTGAAGTGGTATTAAACAAGATGCAACAGGCAGATGACACACGGTTGTCACCATGTCATGTATTGCTGGTCTCTAGAAAAATACACCCAAACCGCAGGTGACAAAAGAGACAGTGAAGACACTGGTGTTTCAGTAGAGACTGGTGGAACATTGCCAAATTCTTATCAAAAGCATTTTATTGCATGTTTTCACATTCCATATTTATTCACCCTTTTATAAGTAAATTTACATGCATAGATTGTAGATATACAACTCCTCTTTATTTCTCATTCTTTGAAAATTTTGACTTTTTTTTCCTATTGTTAGAAAAGTCTCTATAGTATTTTTCACTGTTAAAGACAAAAATTCTCTGTTTTAATTAAATTGGGGGTTAAAGATTTCATATGCTTGAGACCGGTTAATTGAATTACCTAATTATTCCAAGAGTGAGTAATATTTAAAATGGTTTTATTAGTGGAGATCCACAATTTAGAGATGGGTTTCCTTCTAAGTTATGAGCACTTCCTAAAAGTTGTTTGGGGCTCACAATGCCACCCCCTGCCCTACCACCACAAAGAAAATAATATTTTAAATTATGATAAATAAACATTAGTTTTCCGTCCTAATCTGCAAAACTTTGTAATCCATACTGGGGCTGATCTATAGTGCTGTGGTTTCTTTTTGCTTCCTTGGAAAAATTAATGCCAAGTCACAATGTGACGTATGACTTCATATCTCCAGTATTGACAAAAATAATATTTTGTTTTCCCTTTGTACTTGGACTGTTAGAAGAAGTTTTTCTCTCCTCCTCCAACAGAAGCAGTGTAAGGAGTTCTAATTCATTTTTCTCTCTTCAGTGCAGGGACATGAAAGGAGTTGGGCATAGCCACATCTCACAAAGATCGTAGCAGAAAGAGATTTTTTGCTCTGCTTGTCCAACCTCCCATGTCCACCTCCCCCAACCCCTGGCCCTTATAATAAGGATTATATTGGCCACCTGGCCCAAACAAGTCTTGGGCTCAAGAAGCTGGTGATAGCTAAGTTCCTGTGTTAGGCACAGAAAGCAAGGGGGCAGGTCAAGTCAGAGTCCCTGAGGACAAGCATGAAGTCAAATGGCCTGTGATAGATGTTGCAGAGCAAATAGGTTGGTATTAGGCAGAAATGGGGTCCCATGGTGAGCAGGTAGAAAACCCTTTGTGTAGGAATGAGGATCCAAGATGGCCAAATAGGAGCAGCTCTGGATTGCAGTTCCCAGCAAAAACACAGAGGCTGAGTGATCACCGCATTTCCAAATGAATTTTTACTGCCCACAGACCAGGAGCTTCCCAGGCTGAAAATGCCACGAGTCTCCAGGGTGGCAATTTCAGCCAGTGCATCGGGTCTCCCCACAGAAACTCACACAAATCCGGATGCTGTTTCAACTGGCGATTGGAACGCCTGGGAGACAGAGTCACCTGTTTAACTGAATAAAATGGGGCTGAAACAGGGAGCCAAGTGACCTGGCTTGGCTGGTCCCACCCCTAAAAAGACCAGCAATCTGAAACGCTCTGGATTGAGAGTTTCACGGCAAGCACAGCTGGACCTGGGATGGTCCAGCTCTGTGGGGGGAAGGGCATCTGCCATTACAGAGGCAGTCGGCCAGTACCGAGGCAGTCCGCCATTACCGAGGCAGTCTACCATTATTGAGGCAGTTCTAACTATACACCTATAAACAAAACTGCAAGGAAGTTCACACAGCAGCTGGGCAGAGCCCATGGCAGCTCAGCAATGCCTGTGTTGGCAGACTGTGACTAGGCTACCTCCTTGCTGGGCAGGACATCTCTGAAAAAAGGCAGCAGAATGACAGGAGCTTATAAATAAAGCCCCTCCTTCCTGGAGCAGAGCACCTGGTGGAAAAAATAGGCAGTTATGAGTTCCACTACAGCAGACTTAAACGTACCTGCCCAGCAGCTCTGAACAGAACAACGGAGCTCACAGCTCAGAACTTGAGCTCCTATAAGGTACAGACTGTCTCTTCAAGCAGCTTCCCAATCCCTGTATAATCAAAGAGACACGTCATAAAGGAGAGCTCTGGCTGACATCTGGCGGGTATCCTTCTGGGACAAAGATAACAGAAGAAGAAACTGGCAGCAACCCTTACTGTTCTGCAGCCACTGCAGGTGATCCCCAGGCAAGAAGGGCCTGGAGTGGACCTCAGCAGTCCTACAGCAGGGTGGCTTGACTGTTACAAGGAAAACTAAGAAAGAGAAGAAAAAACTTCATCAGCAACAAAAAGGATGTCCACTCAGAGAACCCATCTGAAAGTCACCAAACACAAAGACCACAGGTAGATAAATCCACAAAGATGGGAAGAAACCAGTGCAAAAAGGATGGAAATACCCAAAACCAGAATACGTCTCCTCCTCCAAGGGATCACAACTCCTCACCAGCAAGGGAACAAGGCTGGATTGAGAATGAGTCTGATGAATTGACAGACAGGCTTCAGAAGGTGGGTAATAACAAACATCTTTGAGCTAAAAGATCATGTTCTAACTCCATGTAAAGAAACTAAGAACCTTGAAAAAAGGTTTGATGAAATGCTAACAAGAATAAACAGCATAGAGAGGAATATAAATGAATTGATGGAGATGAAAAACACAA
>NW_016107438.1:902339-940256 GCF_001604975.1 Cebus imitator
AGAGTGAAAAGAAATGAACAAAGCCTCCAAGAAATATGGGATTGTGTGAAAAGACCTAATCTATGTTTGACAGGTGTACCTGAACGTGACAGAGAGAATGAATCCAAGCTGGAAAACACTCTTCAGGATATTATCCAGGAGAACTTTCCCAATCTAGCAAGAGAGGCCAACATTCAAGCCCAGGAAATACAGAGAACACCACAAAGATATTTCTCAAGAAGAGCAAACCCAAGGCACATAATCGTCAGATTCACCAGGGATAAAATGAAGGAAAAAATGCTAAGGGTAGCCAGAGAGAAAGGTCGAGTTACTCACAAAGGGAAGCCCATCAGACTCATAGCGGATCTCTCGGTAGAAACCCTACAAGCCAGAAGAGAATGGGGGCCAATAGTCAACATCCTTAAAGAAAATAACTTTCAACCTAAAATTTCATATCCAGCCAAACTAAGCTTCATAAGCGAAGGAGAAATAAAATGCTTTATGAACAAGTAATTGCTCAGAGATTTCATCACCACCAGGCCTGCTTTACAAGAACTCCTGAAAGAAGCACTAAACATAGAAAGGAACAATCAGTACCAGCCACTCTAAAAACTTACCAAATGGTAAAGATCATCAATACAATGAAGAAACTGTGTCAACTAATGGGCAAAACAACCAGCTAGCATGAAAGTGGCAGGAACAAATTCACACATAAGAATATTAACCTTAAATGTAAATAGGCTAAGCCTCAATCAAAAGACACAGACTGGCAAATTGGATAAAAAGTCAAAACCCATTGGTGTGCTGTATCCAGGAAACCCATCTCACATGCAAGAATATACATAAGATCAAAATAAAGGGATGGAGTAAGATTTACCAAGCAAATGGAGAGCAAATAAAAGCAGGAGTTGCAATCCTAGTCTCTGACAAAATATACTTTAAACCAGCAAAGATCAAAAGAGACAAAGAAGGGCATTACATAATGGTAAAAGGATCAATGCAACAAGAAGAGCTAATGATACTAAATATATATGCACCCAACACAGGAGCACACGGGTACATAAAGCAAGTTCTTAATGACCTACAAAGAGACTTAGACTCCCACACAATAATAGTGGGAGTCTTTAACACTCCACTGTCAATATTAGACAGATCAACCAGATAGAAAATTAACAAGGATATCCAGGACTTGAACTCAGACCTGGACCAAGCAAACCTAATAGACATTTACAGAACTCTCCACCCCAAATCCACAGAATATATATTCTTCTCAGCACCACATCACACCTACTCTAAAACTGACCACATAATTGGAAGTAAATCACTCCTCAGCAAATGCAAAAGAATGGAAATCATAAACAGCCTCTCAGACCACAGTGCAATCAAATTAGAACTCAGAATTCAGAAACTAACTCAGAACCGCACAACTTCATAGAAGCTGAACAACTGGCTCTTGAATGTTGACTGGATAAACAATGAAATGAAGGCAGAAATAAAGATGTTCTTCAAAACCAATGAGAACGAGCACACAACATACCAGAATCTCTGGGACACATTTAAAGCAGTGTCTAGAGGAAAATTTATAGCAATAAATGCCCAAATGATAAGCAAGGAAAGATTTAAAATTGACACCCTAGTATCAAAATTGAAAGAGCTAGAGGAGCAAGATCAAAAAAACTCAGAAGCTAGCAGAAGACAAGAAATAACTAAGATCAGAGCAGAACTGAAGGAGATAGAGACACAAAAAAACCTTCAAAAAATCAACAAATCCTGGAGCTGGTTCTTCGAAAAGATCAACAAAACAGACCACTAGTCAAATTAATAAAAAAGAAAAGAGAGACTAATCAAATAGATGCAATAAAAAATGATAAAGGAGATATCACCACAGATTCCACGGAAATACAAACGACTATCAGAAATTACTACAACAGCTCTATGCACATAAACCAGTAAACCTGGAAGAAATGGATAAATTCCTGGACACTTGCATCCTCCCAAGCCTAAACCAGGATGATGTCAAAACCCTGAATAGACCAATAACAAGGGCTGAAGTTCAGGCAGTAATTAATAGCCTATCAACAAAAAAAAGCCCAGGTCCAGATGGGTTCACAGCCGAATTCTACCAGACATACAAAGAGGAGCTGGCACCACTCCTTCTGAAAGTATTCCAACAGTCTAAAAAGAGGGAATCTTCCCAAATCATTTTATGAGACCAACATCATCCTGATACTGAAACCTGACAGAGATTCAACAAGAAAAGAAAACTTCAGGACAATATCCATGAAGAACATAGATGCAAAAATCTTCAATAAAATACTGGCAAACTATATGCAACAGCACATGAAAAAGCCTATCCATCACGATCAAGTAGGCATCATCCCGAGGATGCAAGGCGGGTTCAACATATGCAAGTTTATAAATGTAATTCACCACATAAACAAAACCAAAGACAAAAACCACATGATTATCTCAATAGATGCAGAGAAAGCATTTGACAAATTTCAACAGCGCTTTATGCTAAAATCTCTCTAAAACTAGGTATCGATAGAATGTAGCTCAAAATAATAAAAGCTATTTATGACAAACCCACAGCCAATATTATACTGAATGGGCAAAAACTGGAAGCATTCCCTTTGAAATCTGGCACTCGACAAGGATGCCCTCTCTCACCACTCCTATTCAGTATTGTATTGGAAGTTCTAGCCAGAGCAATCAGGCAAGAAAAAGAAATAAAGGGTATTCAATTAGGAAAGGAGGAAGTCAAAGTGTCTCTATTTGCAGACAACATGATTATATATTTGGAAGACCCTAGTCTCCTGAAACTGATAAGCAACTTCAGCAAAGTCTCAGGATACAAAATCAATATGCAAAAATCACAAGCATTTCTATACACCAATAACAGACTTAAGGAGAGCCAAATCAAGAATGAACTGTCTTTCACAATTGCTACAAAGAGAATAAAATACCTAGGAATATAACCAACAAAGGATGTAAAGGACTCTTCAAGGAGAACTACAAACCACTGCTCAATGAAATAAGAGAGGACACAAACAAATGGAGAAACATTCCATGCTCATTGTTAAGAAGATCAATGTTGTGAAAATGGCCATAGTGTCCCTAGTAATTTATAAATTACACGCTATCCACATCAAGCTACCTATGATCCTCTTCACAGAGCTGGAAAAAACCACTGTCAACTTCATACGGAACCAAAAGAGCCCTCATAGCCAAGTCATTTCTAAGCAAAAAGAACAAAGCGGGAGACATCACCCTACCTGACTTCAAACTATACTACAAGGCTACAGTAATCAAAACAGCATGGTAGTGGTAACAAAACAGAGATATAGACCAATGGAACAGAAAAGAGGCCTCTGAGGCAACGCCACACATCTACAACCATCTGATCTTTGACAAACCTCACGAAAACAACCAATGGGGAAAGGAGTCCCTGTTTAATAAATGGTGTTGGGAAAACTGGCTAGCCACATGCAGAAATCAGAAACTGGACCCCTTCCTGACACCTTACACTAAAATTAACTCCAAATGGATTAAAGACTTAAACATAAGACCTAACATCATAAAAACCTTGGAAGAAAACGTAGGCAAACCATTCAGGACATAGGCACAGGCAAAGACTTCATGACTAAAACACCAAAAGAACTGGCAACAAAAGCCAAAATAGACAAATGGGATCTAATTAAACTCCAGAGTTTCTGCACAGCAAAAGAAACAATCATTAGAGTGAACCAGCAAACAACAGAATGGGAAAAAATTTTTGCAGTCTACCCATCTGACAAAGACTTATATCCAAAATCTACAAAGAACTAAAACAGATTTACAATAAACAAACAAACCAACAAACCCATTCAAAATTGGGCAAAGGATATAAACAGACACTTTTCAAAAAAGACATCTACGAAGCCAACAAACATATGAAAAAATGCTCATCATCACTGGTCATTAGAGAAATGCAAATCAAAACTACATTGAGATACCATCTCATGCCAGTTAGAATAGCAATCATTAAAAAGTCTGGAGACAACAGATGCTG
Organism: Cebus imitator; assembly: GCF_001604975.1. NCBI lineage: Eukaryota > Metazoa > Chordata > Mammalia > Primates > Cebidae > Cebus > Cebus imitator. The sequence goes on from NW_016107438.1 coordinate 906,370, forward strand.
TAGAGGATGTGAAGAAATATGAACACTGTTACACTGTTGGTGGGAGTGTAATTAGTTCAATCATTATGGAAGACAGTGTGGCGATTCCTAAAGGACCTAGAAATAGAAATTCCATTTGACCCAGCAATCCCATTATTTGATATATATCCAAAGGATTATAAATCATTCTATTATAAGGACCCATGCACATGTATGTTTATTGCAGCACTGTTTGCAATAGCAAAGACTTGGAGCCAACCCAAATGCCAAACAATGATAGACTGGACAGGGAAAATGTGGCACATATACACAGTGGAGTACTATGCAGCCATAAAAATTGATGAGTTTGTGTCCTTTGTAAGGACATGGATGAACCTGGAAACCATCATTCTCAGCAAACTGACACAAGAACAGAAAATCAAACACTGCATGTTCTCACTCGTAGGCAGGTTTTGAACAATAAGAACACATGGACATAGGGAGCATCCCACACTGGGGTCTGTTGGGGGGGACGGGGGGAGGGACAGTGGGGGTAGGGAGTTGGGGAGGGATAACATGGGGAGAAATGCCAGATATAGGTGATGGGGTTGGAGGCAGCAAACAAATTGCCATGTATGTACGTATGGAACAGTTCTGCATGTTCTTTACATGTACCCCAGAACCTAAAATGCAATAAAAAAAAAAAAATATATATATATATATAAAATAAAAAAAATTAAAAAAAAAAAGAAAACCCTTTGTGTGGGATGCTCAGTAGTTTCCATTGGAAAGGGAGGGTTGGTATGCAATGTGTGGACCTCTGTGAAAAGGATATTTTAAAAGTAATGTGCTTGATAAGTCCAGAGCCAACCATTATGCTTTGGAGTGATAAAAATTGGAATCAGTACAGATTAAGGAATACAATATAAGGAATAGAAACTACGTTTATGATCAATTAAAATTTTTTTTTATATTTCATGAAATGTTAAGAAAAATATAGGAAAATATTTAGAAAATTTATCATTTTATAAAATGCTGCTGTAAATTTAGTAGTTATGTAAAACACTAAAATTATTCTAAAGGGAAAAAAGTCTTACCCGAGATAATGTCTTATATAAATGTAAGTAATTACTATATAACAGCGTCCCTACGGAAAAAAATCTAAAGGCTAATGGCATGTTAAAAATGTTTTTAAAAATATGCTGATTATTTAATGGAGTTGTACTTAGATATGGGTCCAACTTAGTTAATATCTTTTTCCTTTTTAAAAAGGTTTATAATTTCCTCTTTCCTTTCATCCTCTTTTTCATGAACGTCTTTTAAGAAGTAACATGTTATTTTCTGGCATCATTAGCCTAAACCCAGTCTAAAGTTCTTCCTCAAAACTTCTATCTTCTTGAATCTATTCCTAAAGTTTTCCTAAAGATCAGACTCTGTTTAGCATCTTTCCTGTTATTTTTTCCTTCATTCGGATTCAATGTTAGGCTGTGGGAATAGAGTGATTTAAAAATTTAATAGTTTCTGCCCTTTGGCCTTCAGTCCTTTAAGTCAGATTACAAATTAAAAAGATAAATTTAGAATGATTCTTTTGTTGTACTGAAAATTAGCATTAGTTATGCTAGAATCCAGTCCCCCATCCCCCCTTTTTTCAAACAGCTGTTAGTGTCCAAGTAAAAGTGAGAGTTTTTTGAGCTAAAGGTATGATAGAGGACCCAGTGGCCTTTGTTTAATAATGCAAAAGTTTATACAACAGTTTCACCATTGCCTCTGGCATGTAGTAGGATATATTGCCTTTTAAAATAGTGCTTTACAGTGTGTTCCAAACAGTCTAATCTCACGAAAAGGTCTAATGAAGTTACATCTGGTATTCTTCAGGGTACGGTTGTGTTTGTGTTGACTTGAAAAACACTGAGGATCTTGCAAGTGAAACAATATGATTTCCTGGATGGCACACCGAACTGCTAAATTAGAAGACCTGAGTTTGAATTCTAGCTTTAAAAGTATCTGGTTTTATCACTTTACTGCTCAACCTTCCATTTACTCTTCTGTATAATGCAAGGCTCTGATAGATAACAATTAAGATAGTTATTTTTGTGCAACTGACCACCCTGAAACACCAGTATCTAAAAACAATAAACACTTATTATTACTCTGGAGGCATCTATGGGTCATTTGGGCAGAACTGCCACTATGGATCAGGTCTGTATGATCTTGATTAGCTTGGCCATCCTGCAGTACCCTAGGAAGCTGGCCGGGGATTGGCTTCTGTGGAACTGCCTACTTGCATGTCTGGGAGATGACTGGCTATTGACTGGGCAACAGTATGAGAGCATTATGTGTTTCTCATTATTCATCATGCTAGACTGGGCTTATTCTCATGACCAACATGTGTATCCCCAAAGAGTCAGCAGACACACACAAGGCCTCTTGGAGCCTGCCATTTCTACCACATTCTGTTTGGTGGAAGCAAATCTTAAGGCCAGCTCAGATTCAAAAGATGGGGAAATAGACTCCCAAGTCTCACTGAAAGGCCCGGAAATGGGGGAAGGTGAAGACTTGTAGCTTGTTTTAAAATTTATTTACTACAGACCCCTTTCAATGCTTTCTCTTAAACCCGTGAGTAATCTAATTGGTTATTTGAGTGCTTACCCCTGTACTTTGGCACTGTAAGAACTATAGTGGAAGAAAACAACCTTTGGCTATATTGAAGGCACTTTGTATTTTATAAAACCATTTTCACTTTCTAGAGAAACATAAAATAAAAGACACCCTTGAGGAGCTGGCAACATGGTTAAAGCAAATAAGGATTATATATTAAAAACTAGAAAACATTTCCAGACCATCTTTCTTTGGGGTTGCAGATTTGTAAGAGCTACAGGACACAGAATGGTAAGAGACAAATATGGTCTGGAATTATCTACTAAGATCTAGACTAATAAGACTTTTCTTTTTGGTCATCCTTAAATTTATACATATAAAGAGAGAAAAAGTTATTTTAATTAATAAGCATTTAATTTAAATAAGTGTTCTGATGAATAATTAATCTCAAAACATTTTTTGCTTGTGTAAGAGAGAAATTGTATCTTCACCGTAGACATTTACTAAATGAAAACTATTCTCACAAGAATGTTTAGTTTTCTCAAGAGTCACCAAATATTTTTAGGTAGTGGCTTCTTTGAATATAGCAAACAGAATTAATTTCAACCACTAGCAAAGGGCTGGTGGTTCACCGAAATATATTTCCCTGTGCCATACCTCTCAGCCTCACTTGTGGTTAGATGTATCATTTGGCCAAGTTCCATCTAATGGACTATGAAAAGAAAAACATGTGATTCTCTTTGGCTCATTTCATTAAGCCCCTAGTACATGCTCCTCCATGCTCATTTCCTTTTCTGACTGACTGGTTTGGCCACACCCAGGGCGATCCTGGAAGCCAAAGATCGACTTTGCAAGAGCTTTGTCAACCTGTGTTCCTAAATGATTGCCTGGAGCACAATTCCTCTTTCAAGCAAGAGCATTTTCCCTGGATTATTTACTGAGCAGGACATGATCCTATTGTGTTTAGCCCATTGCATAGTGCATTTATTTGTTTCATCAGCATAGTTGCTCTAACTAATAACACTAATTATACATTGGCTTGAAAAATCAAGGTAGGAAAGCACAATTAAAGAGCTTCCTAGATTTTCTTTTCTGCACACAGCCATTAATCTTGGTGCAAAGTTTAGTTCAGCAGTTACTGACTGACTGCAGTGTACCAAAGGCTGAACTTAATACTGAAGTGAGATCTGAATAAAACAATTCCTACTTCTGGGAGCTCATAGTCTGTTAATAGATAAACAAATATGTAAGCAGATTATTGTTATACAGTGTAGCAAGCCTACCTTGAGATACAGGCTAAATGTATCATAGAGACCCCAACATTCAGTGGCTCAAACAAGATAGAACATTCTTTTCGTGCAGAGGTAGGTGAACAATCTGGGATGGGTAGGCAGCTCCACTCTAGAAAGCTATAATAATAATAATACTAGTAAGAGTGATTATCATCGATAGTAATGATGATGATGATTATAGGTAGCATTAACTGGCACTTGCTATGTGATAAGTTCAGTTTCAAGTCCTTAGGTATAATAACTCCTTTAATTGTTACAAAAGCCACATTTTAAAGTCACTGTTTCCCCATTTTACAGATAGGAAAACTGAGGCACAGATTGCTTAAGTCATTTACCCAAGTTCACATAGCTAGGAAGTGACTCAGCTGGTCTTTGAACCCCAGCGGTCTGAACCTATGCTGTTAACTACCATGCTATACTTAGATAAGCAAGTTGACACAGTGAGTAGTCACGGTTGGTATAGGAATATCACTGATTTGCAGATCTTGCTGGACATTTGATACCTTTAAACAACATTCTTTTAGTTTATAAACTAAGGTGATATTAGTGTACTTGATGCCTGTGGTAAGGCTCCATTGCATTTTTCTCATATAATTTTATGTTCCACATGTATCAAGATTCATTGAAGCAATTCTCCTAATTTTTGTGTGTCTCTGTTTTCTTACATATTCAATAAAGAGAATAGAAGTTCAAAAAAAATCAGTGATAACATTTCATATGTGTTATCCTCTCAAGCTGGCTTTTTGTGGGTCTTTGACTTACTTAGAATGTGTAATACTGACACTTGTCCACACTAAGTGTTTGTTAAGTGGCTTTTGGCTGAGCAAATATAGAATAATACCCTTTGTAGAGTTCCTCTCTCTTGGACTCTCATGAGAAGCATAGCTTACGGTTCTTCTTGTCCTCTGCATTTGCCCTTCTGCTCTTACTCAGACTAAGACAATGTCTGAAGGTTCCTTTCCCTCAGTTGCTCCTTGAAGAAGGCTGGATTTACCAGAGAGGACAAGAGGACAAAAAGTGTGTGTGTGTGTGTGCGTGTGTGTGTGTGTGTTTCTACGTAGTGTTTTTGCTTTTCCCCTGCACCCCTGTAATAGTCACATAGGATGGTGGTTTGGCAAATATAAACCTAATCTAAAACTTAAAATTTTATTTTCCTTGAGTAGGCACAGTCAGAATGTGGGAAATGTCATTTTTATTACTGTCTACTATATTTTCACCTTTTATCAGAGCATTGGATCCTTTGTCTGAGGCTTACACCATGTAAGTTTTGTAGTGGGGACAATTTTAGTTTTTCTTAAAAGATTGTGACCGTTGTCCTACTTTTCTCCTTCACCTGTCATAGTTTTTCTCCTATACAGAAGAAAAATTAAAAGGTGGTAGATGGCAGTAGATTCTAAACATTCCATCAGTTGTTTGCAGAATGCCTCTGAATTTTGAGCCAGCCCTTTAATAAAGAGGCTAAGCAGGTGCTAAAAGATTCTTGGAGATGCTTTTTTTTCTTGGGGCCACCGCGTCTGGTTAATTCTCAGTTTTGTTGGATTGTATGAGGGTGCTTTGTGTGCAACATGTCTGACAAGACAGAAGAAAAGAAGGAACTGGGCAGTGTCAATTTACTGAAGTTGGCAACTCTTCACTGGGAAATTTAGGTGTAGGTTATGATCCAGGCTGGGACTGCTGCATCCAGTACAAGGAGGTTTTAAGACCCCAACAGGCCAAACAGGGGGGAGCTGTAAATTGCAGGCTGCCTTCTTATTCCTTGAGTACAATTGACTTGAACCATTTAGGAATGAGTTAAGTAATTTTTTCAGCCATCAAGCATTCATCATATTTGCTCCAACAATGTTCCCGAGGTCTGGTAGTAAATGGGGAGCAGGAATTTCAATTTCCCTGACTGGGTCTACTTTTCATTAATGATATTACTTTTGGCAAATTATTTTACCTCTGTTCTCTCTCCCTGCAACAAAGCTAATTATGACTCATGAAGTTCATAGGCTGGTGCAGGGGACAGGATTGTTAGTGTGCTGTAATGGAGTTTGAATCTCGACTCTGCTGCTTACCTGGTGTCGCTTTTGTCAAGCTGGTTAGCCTCTCTCAGTTTTAGATGCCATTACTCAAGTGGAGACAGTAACGTGCACCTCACAGGGTTTTTGCAAGGATTAAATAAAGTAACGCATGAATATCACTAACCACAATATCTAGCACATAGTAAGTGCTCATTAAATTATAATTATTATTGTATTTTATTATCATTAGTTATTATCAAGCCCTCAAACTGGATGAGATGCTAGCAAAATATCAACAGAGTTTCAAGGAACATTCTTTTGTGAAAAGATCTTGACCATCGCTATTTAACAGCACTATTTTTCAATGCAGTAGTAATTGTTATATTAGCATAAAAATGTTTTCTTCAGAGGATTATTTTCACAACTAAAACAAGAACTTGGGACACCATCCGAGTTGACAGTATAGCATTGTGGAAAGGGTATAGGTTCAGGAGTTAGATCTAGCTTTGAATTCTGGTGCTTCCATTTACTAACCATGCTCTTGAAAAGTTAATTAACTTCTCCAAGCCTCAGTTTACTTGTCCCTAAAATGGGGATGAGATAGTAATATTGATCTAAGTAAGGCTTATTTTTAGAATTAGAGCCAATATATAAAGTTAATAGAGTCTTGCACATAATATGTAATTAACCAATAGAACATGACAAAATGTTGCCATGTGCTTTCTGAAGGTGCTTTTAAATATTATTTTGAGTTACCAAGATCCCTTAATTGGGTCTCCTGTTATTCTGTTTTTAAAGCATCTCATTCTTTTCTTTCTAGCGCTTAGTCACAATTTGCATTCATACACTTATTTGTATATTTGTTTACTATTTATCTTCTCCCCCAGGCTGAAGGCTGAGTTTGTGTCTGTTTTGTTCACCATTGTATAAATAACTGCAAAGTGTCTGACATATAGTCGGTGCTTAATAAATCTTTGCTAAATGACAGTATGAAAGGTTGGCCAACTAGTGATATTTCTCCTCTGTAAGCAGATAGAATTTATTTGTCACTTCATTTAATATTGCATTTTAACATCACCTGTTGTCTTGTTAATTAGCTCCTGTAAAATGACTACTTATTTTTGTATATCCTCCAATAGGTTGTAAGCCCCTTAAGTGCTGCAGTCATCGATGAGATCTGCATCCCTCACAGATTGAACAGTGCTTTGAATAGTAATTATTTGTTGAATAAATGAACCAATAAAGGAAAGGAAAGAAACGCATCCTGGGGATTTCACCAAGGATTAAACTTTGAGGAAATGCCTGAATGCATTCAGAACACTCTCATTGTTGTTTTCATCTATTATGTTGTAATAGTGATAGCTGATGATCAGAGAGATGAGATGGAAGGTCATGATCACCTCTGATACTATCCTCATTATTCTTTATGTGCCATCTCAGTAGCTCAGGCTTCATGCCATGAGTGGCCCCACGGTCAAACTGCATCCTCGGGTGAAATTGCTCTGCCTTTGAAATCCTTTCTCAGACCACCTCCCTCCTCTCTCATGCAAGCTGCTCTTTTGTCTTCCTTTGGCTTTCGGTATCCCATCCACTCTCTCTCTCTCTCAGCTCTCAATTTCATTTTTAATGTCTGTCTTTATTGCATAGGCTTAGGCACAGTCAAGTTCACAATGAACCAGCAACTTTAGGGCTCATGAATCTCTGTGGACCTTTCTTACCTATGAAGTAACTTGTCTGTGATTGGTGCTCTTTCTGCTTTGAATTGATACCTAGAAAACTATAAACTCTAACCTCAGCTGGACCTTTACTGCTGGTAAGCACTCTTTCGTTAATTAAAAAAACAAAAAAACCCCAAGCATAACTGCAATTCCACATCAATTCTGCTTTCTTCAAGCTCTCCCTCCCTGCCCCTCTCAGGATGGTTCAGTAATTTACCTAAGGCCACAGACCTATGTCTGCCAGAATGGAGATTTGAACCTGTACCCTGTAGCTCCAGAGTCCCTTAATCACTATTCTCTACTGCCTCTTTATGTTTCACATGTCCTCCCTCACTCCTTCCCTCCCTCTGTCACTCCTTCCCTCCCTCCCCTCTTCCTTCCTTCCTTCCTTCCTTCCTTCCTTCCTTCCTTCCTTCCTTCCTTCCTTCCTCTTGCTCTGTCACCCAGGCTGGAGTGCAGTGGCATGATCTTGGCTCACTGCAGCCTCCACCTCCTGGGTTCAAGTGATTCTTCTGCCTCAGCCTCCAGAGTAGCTGGGATTACAGGCATGCACCACCACCCCTGGGTAATTTTTGTATTTTTAGTAGAGATGGGGTTTCACCATGTTGGCTAGGCTGGCCTCAAACTCCTGACCTTGTGATCTGACCACTTTGGCCTCCCAAAGTACTGGGGTTATAGGCATGAGCCACCAAGCCCAGCCACTGTAGCCTTTTCTCAGAGTCTGACTTCAGCCCTCCTTCCTCCCTCCTCACATACTGCCATAGCTCCCTGCTTCCTATCAAGTTCAGTATAGGCTCATTGACCTGGCCCTTAAGACCGTTATCATGCAGCCCCATCCCATCTTGCTAGCTGTATCTACACTTACCCTAAAAACTTCTCTACACTTTTGCATGACCATCCCTTTCCTCATGTCCTTTTCCAAGTCAAGAATAGCTTCCTTCCATTCTTTACCTTAAATGCCTTTTCCACTATTTTAAGACGGGCCTTGACTTCTGACCTCTCATTTAGGTGCTCTTCTGCTCCCTCCGTCCTTCTCTCTCCCCCTCCACCTAATCCTCCCTGCATTTCCTCACTGTTTCTCTGCCATGTCTGCATCTGCCTGGCTGTATTAGACATTGCAAACTGCACATTCCTTGCCCTTCTCATTACAGATTTCATCTCCTGGCTTAGCGCACCAGCAATAGTGAAAGCTCTATGCATAGTTATTGGCTTTAATGAAATAGAATCATCCAAGAAAAGTTGTTTTATTTAACATATGCTATTTACCAAGATGGGAAAAAACATAAAAATACATTTTTAGAAACATTTGTAGTAAGATATGGTATGAACAGTGTTTGTGTTTAACCAAAAATTTTCATTTAATGAAACAGCATAGGCTTTATAATTTCTGGCTAATTGACTGATAAACACTTTTTTTTCTGATCTACCCATACCTGTTAATGCTTTGGGAACTCATTTTTAGTTAGTTTCTAATCTTGGTAGATAAGCTGAATTTTGAAAACTAAAATATAACAGTGTCAGGATCCAAAGAAGATGGATTGTCATATTTCACTCTGACACTGCACAACGAATTTTAAAAAGTAAGGTTTTTTTTAAGTGCAGGAATAAATTGGTTTTCTTTCAGTTTCATTTTTTGACATTATTGTTCGATAATACTAAGCTTATCTAATTTTTAAAAGCCACCATTTTTTTATATTACCTCTTTCCATTAATTTTATTAGCCTGAAGAACATTAGTCTATTGAGATTCTTTTGTGGAGTTCTTGATTGAAGAGCTCTTTGGAGTCCCTTTATATTTTAAAACTGTACCTTTCCTCAAAGTCTCATTATTTTGGGTTGAATTTAGAGGTGACCATATGATAAAAATAATGTCCTTGCGGTCTCTAGGTTGGCAGGAGTATTTTATCCATGACACCCAACAAAGAGAAACACACTGTGAAATGTGATTTTAGAAGACGGGTGTGAACCTTAGTCCACAGCTCACATGTGCTGAAAAGGCTGACTTGGGTTTTACAACTCTGCTTATTTTCTGACTTTGCCTCTCCATGCTGTCAGCTGCACAGAGCAATGCCCTCAGTCTTTCTGATGTATCCCTTATTCGTCCTGGGGTTTTGTCACAATCTGAGGTCTCACACAGAGTGAGGTCTTCTAGGCCTTTAAGGAGGTGTCTCATCTCTATCTTAGTCCAAGCCAGTTCCCAGCAGATATCTTTGTCCCCTACCCCAAGCCTCTTGGGTTTAGGAATCTGCTATTTGTGCTCCACCCTTGAAACATGGGAATCTATCTTGACACTGTTGTCTCCTGACACTGTTGTTCCCTCCCTGGGGTGCTATGAACATGAAATGGAGGAGTCTTGTCACTGCCTGGAGAGGCTGTTGTGAAGCAGGATCCAGACGCCCTTTACTCTTGGGACTCCATCGCTTGCATCTCCTCCCCCTTTACAATTACTGGGAAGCTCCCCCATTCCCAGTCCCATTCCCAAGAGTCACCATGCCTTCCACACATGAGAGGCATCTTGGAATTGAAACTGAAAAGCAAAATATCTTTTCCAATTATTTCATAAATGTATTTTGACTTCAGTTGAGTGCTTCACTCATTCTTACTCAATTCACGTCTTTATATATAAGGTGCATAAAATTGAGATTGTGTTTACTGATTAGTGCTAAGAACTAACAAATCTTAATGGGGGCACTATGTGATTTTTCAAGACATTCTCATTTCTTATTGGGAAGCTATGGAAAAAGTGCTCCTCATCTAAAACACAATTTTAGAAAACCATCATGGGTAAAAACGACAAGCCTGGTTGAAGTAATAGAAAACATTTCTATTTGCATTACACTGTTATTCCCAAGGTGCTTAATACTTCTTACTAATGCTTATCATCAGTTACTGTGTGCATTCAGCTTCACTGTACAGATGGTATAACTGGGTGCTACGTGACTAACTCTTGATTACCATGTCCTTTGGTGTCTCCGGCGTCTCCCGTGTTTCAGCGGAACACACAACTGCATCTGGGAGATCAGAATAGCAGCTTCTTTTATTTTTAGGACCAATCTCTGATGCTTTGACTATCTGAATGAGCCTGGTGTTTCCCAGGAGCTCTCTGTAAATTAAATGTTGCTGTGTTCACTGCTTCAACTTGGAAATGTGTTGGCTCATGTTCCTGACTACAAGAAATCACAGTCCACTTAGGTCACGTAAAAAACTTTACTATTAATTTAGGGCTTGGCAAACATACCTATGTCCATGTATCTCTTCCATATTTGGTAGGATTATGAAACCTGCTTAATGAAGACTTGAATGTAATTTGAATATACAAGAGGATTATGTGTCTGAGAAGAAGATAATGAGATGTAACACTTTTTTACCAATGATGGCAGCTCAAACACAAGCTTCAGACTCCCATCTAACTCCACAAGATCCTTTGTTTTCCAGTAACCAGGAGTAGTTCTCTATCTGGGATATAACCAGTATGGAAGGGAGAGAAAAGATAGAAGGGGCGTACTCACTCAGCTGTCTCAAAAATGCTGAGCCTACCAGCTGTCTAACAATTAAGATAAGCTAAGTATTTGGCTGACTAGCACTGGTCGTCTTCATGCATTAAAGTCACCTGGAATATTATTTGTCTTGGGGATAAGATGACAGTATTATAAATCTTTAACCAGGCTCTTTAAAATCCAATAAGATGGGAAGCTGGATTAGGTCAGAAGTCTTAGGGAAGAGAACACAGTCTAAATCTTGAGCCATTTGCTTGCAGTGGAAATACCTGTATAGGAATAGTTGTTGGGATGAATGTTTTCATTTGGAAACAAAACATAAACCCTAAATGTAAATCACTGAATTTTCTTCTAGCAGCATCAGAATAATGCATTACATTCATGCACAGGCTGCGGTATTATTGAGGCAGAAAGGCATTACTGTATTCAGTAATGTGCTGTGAAGATTTTCATTATTGCATCTCAGCAGGCTTGGTTCTAGGCAGAAAGATGAAGTGTGTGAAATCAGCCTTTGCTACTTCCTGCAAATGCAGGCTGGCTGCTCTCCACCGGCCCCATCCTGACACTGCCCAGCAGGCTCCTGGCTTCTTGTCCCATGGCCTAGAGGCTATTTTTTGGGGGGAGGGCAAGATTGACATTTGGGCTCTTTCAGTACTTATACTCCTGGCTCCCATTAATTAACACATTTTCTAATGAATTGACTGTGCTCTCCTGCTACTGTCTAATTGCCTTTACTGTTCTTTTCTTGATCCAGCACTACTGGAGAGACTTCCAGGAGTTTCCCTGGGTGGCAGCGTCTCCCACCTGTGTGCCCCAGTGAGGAGGGACACACTCTGCCATTGAACCCACCCTTCAGTGTGTTGGCCTTGACTCTGGTCTGGCTGTGTCAGTTAACCTCCAGCAGGAAACAATCTACACACCTGAATTGGGTAATTTGAGGAAAGTTCAATAAAAGGATTGTTTTTAGAGGTAAGGGCAGGGCATTGTATAGGGAAACCAAAGGAATAGTGTAGTATCCCAGGGGTAGTTACAGCAGGGAGCCAATATTAATTCTACATCCAAAAGACAAAGGAAGAAGAGCATTTATGGGAACCTGAACGCAGAGCCAGCTCTGTGGAGAGGGTCACCTTATAGGCACTGTGGCGTCAGATGAAAGAATGAAAGACCTGGCCAGATCATGATGCACAGAAGGAAGGGAGGCATGGAGGAAATGGCCACTCTTTCCACCCTCCCTCTGATCTTCTGCCAGTCCTCCTTTTTGGCCAAATCCTTCTGGAAGCCTGCTGATGTGGTCCATGCAGGCCAACCTGCCTTGGCTTAGAGCACGGGTAAATTGAAATGTCCAGCACAAGGGCTCTCAAGCACATGACACTGTTATACCCCTAAGAGATGCTAGGCTGCTGTCTCTTGGTGAGTGTCATTTTGCAAATCAATTCAATTAAGATCTCAGCTGCTCAGCATTAGTGACTTGAATGTCAAACGCTACATTGACTATTGGGGTATTTTTATGGTAATGTCCACCAAATTAAGGGTAATACCTGTGGTTGGTTATACACTAGTTTAGAAATAAGGTAATTTTTCTTTCTATTATATATGAGATATCATTACTTCATGTATCAACATCTATGCAAATTGATAATTTATGAAAAAGAACTGAAAACTAGGAAGCCTAAAATGTCATAGAATCTTGGACTTGGAATACAGTATCCCATTTGTTCTCGTACTCAGAGCAGAAATCCCTTTTAAAATGCCCGTAGAAATCATTGTGCCCCTCCCATTGTGAGTGGGAGGACTCGCAATTCCACCCATTCCCATTGCCATCAGGTGTAAATGTTATAAAGAGTTCCCTTACTCTGGGCAGAAATCAACCTACTGTTTTTTTCACCAGTTCTAATTTTTCCTTGAAGAGCTACATTGCTTACATCTCATCATCCTTCAAATATGTGAAGATAGCCATCATTTCTCCCTGACACCTTCTCTCCAGGCAGAACAGTCCCAGTTTCTGCAATCTGTCCTCATAAGATACAATTTAATTCAACAAACATTTTTTGAGCCCCCAGCTATTGGCAAGTCGCCAGGCAGGCACACCTATGAAGCTTACAGTGTGGTTGGGGAGAGGAATGTAAACACTTACTGCATTACAAGATAGAACGGAATGTGTCGAGTAGAAGTTTAACTTTCATACTTCTAAGTTTTCATACAAGTCATTGGTAAAAATGTTAATAGGAAAGAAACAAGAAAGGGGCGTTGTAGCATGTCAATAAAGAGCCTTCTTTACATCGAGACCAATTCACTCACATCAATGGGTACTGTCATTCAACCTACCCTTGGCTGTGGTCATCTTATCTGTCCCATCAAAACCTCACAGGAACTGTGAGGTTGCCATGCTTTGCTGAAACCAAGATTCATTACATCTTTCCCAAAAATTGCCAATAAGTGGGCTACACACCTCCATGGTGGGAGCGTGTTAGAACCCCAAAGGGAAGGAGAGACAGAGTGATGTGAAATGTTTTATATTCACCAGAAAAGGGGACATGGCTTGAAATATAGTTGAGAAACAAATAATTATACTTAAGTGTTAAGAATTAAGAAAGCTAAATGGTAGTACGTAGGTATTCTTTATGTTCTAAATGGTATTTTTGAAATATCTCAATGTTTATGAAAGGAGGAGATAAACACTGCCTTGTTCTATAGTAGAACCTTAATAGTGGAGTATGGCCATGGGCAACTCATGAGCTGTTGGGACAAGTGGATGGGGACACTGGTCTATGGTTAGCATTCTCTGTTGCGCCTGTTTCATTGTTCAAATTTTTCTCTCATTGAGTTAAAGCAAAATAAACAGCCATCTCTAGGTGAGGTCAGTTGGGGGTGTCTCTGGGTCCTGAATCACTGCTGGTGGTTGGGGCACTGCAAGGGCAGCCATGGGGAAGGCGGATCTGCCAGCTCTACTTGAGATTATGCTTCCAGTACCTGTAACTCCTGGTCTATCATCATCATCATCACTAGGGCTGAAAATTGTAGCCCTGTCTCTATCTCTTACACCTTCTTCCTTTCAGGTGCCTCTCCACATTTTACCTTCCCTCCCATACATATGGATATGGATTGAACACTGTGTATTACTCCCTGAAAGTGACTGAACACCGTTGATCCTCAGTTTCTCTGTCAGTACAATGGCAGTAATGATACCTAACCTCTTAGGATTTGTATTAGTTTCTTGGGCTGCCATAACAAATTTCCACAAACTGGGTGACTTAAAAAGTAGAAATGCATTCTCTCAAAAAATGTTTTTCTGTCTGTGGAGGCCAGAATCGGAAATTAAGGTGCTGTCTGGGCCATGCTCCCTCCCATGGCTCTAAGGGAGACTACTTCCTTGCCTCTTCCAGTTTCAGGCAGCTCCTGGCCTCCTAGGCTTGTGGCAGTATCTCATTAATCTCTGTCTCTGTCTTCTTGTGGCTGTTTTCTTTCTATGTGTTTGTGTGTTCTCTCTCATTCTCTCTCTCTCTCTCTCTCTCTCTCTCTTTTTAAATAAAGATTGGGTAGAGGCACTTTACCCAATGGCTGACATTTTTATTGAAATAATGGTTACTGCAGGCACCTTAAAAGGGATTTCTGCTCTAAGCAGGAGAATAAGTGGGATGTTCTATTCCAAGTCTAAGATTCTATGACATTCTAGGCTTCCTAGTTTTCAGTACTTTTTCTTATATTACCAATGTGTATAGATGTTGATACATAAAGTAGTGATATCTCACATGTAATAGGAAGCTAACTGCAAAAGAAAAATTACTTCATTTCTGAACCAGGGTTTAACCCATTACAAGTATTAATTTTGTGGGGATCAACATAAAAATTCCCCTGATAGTCACTGTAGTATTTGCCATTCAGTTCACTAATGTCTGAGCAGCTGAGATCTTAATTGAATTGATTTGCAAAATGACACTCACCAAGAGACAGCAACCTAGCATCTCTTAGGGATGTAATGGTGCCATGTGCTTGAGATCCCTTGTGCTGGACATTTTCATTTACCACTGTTCTCAGCCAATGACTGGTAATTAACTCATTACCTTTACAAAGACCCTATTTCCAAATGAGGTCACATTCTGAGGTTCCAGGTGCACATAAAATTTGGGGAGACACCATTAAACCCACTACAGGCTTATTTTGGGCTTTAAATATGATACTTTATGTGGAGTACCTACATAGGGTGAGGCATACAGTAGGTATTTAATAAAGAGTAGTTCCCACCCACTAACTACCGCTGACACACATATGGAAAGCAGAGGGTGCAGCCTTGACTATACATTCCTCTTGGAATTGCCTGTGGTTTGATCTTCAGGACTCTTCAGTATCTCACTGTTCCCATCTACACAATAGGTCTAATCACTTATCAAGAAAGAATATAGAAATACATAGCAAAGGAAAACTTCTTGAGAATGTAATTTAGAACCAGAAAATGGAATGGGATGGGAAAATGCAGTTGTTCTCACCAACTGGAAGTGTATCTTCAGTTGAGGCCCTGTTGGATAATTTACATTCTTCTCATTCCTTCAGCCTTGAGGCCTTTTCTTGACATCTGGCTCTCTACAGAAAAAGTACCTGTGGTGGCCTCTTCTTTTTAATATCACACGCCAGCAGGTAGGCAGGCAAGTTATGCTGAGACATGGCTCACAATCTCCTCAGGCTTTGGATGAAAGAAAGCGGAATTCCCCTGAATGAACAGGAAGCATTTCATTAAAAATCTGAGTTGTATAAAACTCTCTAAAATGTGGAGCTTTGAAAAGCCATTCCTTTCCTGCTCCAGAAAATATATTCAAAATGACATCTCTATAAACTTTGAACGTGTTATATGTGCAGAAATCCAAAGAAGGTGAAAAAAGGAGGGATTCCAGGTACTTCTTTCATCTAAATAACTTGTCTAAGGGAATTGACTTTCATCTGGAGGTGGAATAAAGCCTGATGTGATTAAGAGACACCTGTTGTATGTCTCTAAGCATTTAAGGTATGACACTGGCATCCACTTGTGAGACAAATGAATATGACTGTCCCCACCTGGCTCTGTGCATAGTGACTACCCAGGGAAAAGTAGGGAGTTGGGCAGCTGGTGCAAGGATGCTGTAGCAATTGGTGAGAGCCATGGAGAGAAGTGGCTGAAAGGTCTGGTTAAGAAACACTCTTGTATATACGAAGCTTGCTTTTTGACTACTGATGATATCACTATATACTTACGTTAACTTATTCAACCAACCAATACTTAGCATGCTCTCACTGTGTACTAGGCACTAGGATATAGAATAAAAGTCAGTTGCTACTCTTAGGAGGTTCTAGTCTAGTGGAAGAGATACACAGGTAAACATTCATTCATTCAACAACCAACTGAGCATATACAGTGTCTCAGGCTCTGGGTGTGCTGGATGTGGTGAACAGGGTAAATGG
Organism: Cebus imitator; assembly: GCF_001604975.1. Lineage (NCBI taxonomy): Eukaryota > Metazoa > Chordata > Mammalia > Primates > Cebidae > Cebus > Cebus imitator. The sequence continues at coordinate 922,865 of NW_016107438.1, forward strand.
TACCTAAAGGTATGAAAGCTTTGATCTAGTGGGGGAAGCAGTGTGAAATTTAATAATTTCACAAATGACCATAGAATTATATTTGTAAGAAACGCTGTAAAGCAAAAGCTCAGGATGCCATGACAGAATAGAACAGGGGCAATTGCGTTGTGGTTATATAGTGATATCATGTGATATATGCTGCAGTGGAAATGCACACTGGGAGCTCCTGGGGGCCTGAAAGGGGAGCTTCACCCAGACAGGCCAGGTAAGGAAGGGTTCCTAAGAGAAGCAGGGTCTGGATCTTGGGTAACCAGGCAAGAAGAAGTCTGGGCTCCCAGGTTTCCACTATTTTCCTGGGGTGATGATGATGATGTTCAGCAAAACAGAGTGCAGGAGAAAAGTAGGTTTAGGGAGAGTGACAGTAACTTTGATTTGGGTCACTTTGAGTCTGAGATACTTGAGGAAATCTAAGTTTAAATGCCCACAGGGGCCAGGTGCGGTGGCTCACACCTGTAATCCTAGCACTTTGGGAGGCTGAGGTGGGTGGATCATTTGAGGTCAGGAGTTTGAGGCCAACCTGGCCAATGTGGCGAAATCCCATATCTACTAAAAATACAAAAAATCAGCCCCAAACATGGTGGCATGCACTTGTAATCCCAGTTACCTAAGAGGCTAAGGCATAAGAATCACTTGAACCCAGGAGGTGGAGGTTGCAGTGAGCCAAGATTGTGCCACTGCACTCCAACCAGAGTGACAGAGTGAGACCCTGTCTCAAAAAGAAAAAAAGAAAAAAAAAAAAAAAAGCCCAGAGGACAGACAACTATGTGGATCTGGAGCTCAGCACAAAGGTAACAATGGATGAGCGAGGAAGAAAAACAGGAACTCAGGCTAAGAGGTACACAGAAGAACTGGGAAAAGAGATAGAAGGAGTAGTTCAAGACAGGAGGAAAACCAGGAGAGAGACGTCTCTGATGTTGAGATAGGGTCTAGCGTGTCCAGAGTTGTAGCAGGTCAAGCCAGATATGTACTTGTATAATTCTTGGGCTGGCATGGGGAGGTTGTTGATATCTTCCGTAGGTGCAGTTTCATGGGTGGATGAGAGCAGTAGGTGGAATGATGGGTGTGGATATGGAAACGAACATCCCAGTTTCTGAAGTCTACATCTCTAGGGAAGGTATTTTAATTTCCAAGAAAGCAAAGTCTTCAGCCACAAGAACGAAGCCATTACATGAAATATTAACAGTCACCAGGTAAGGCAGAGTGGGGATGGCTGGTCTCTTCACAGGAATTGTTTTAGCCTCCCCTGAAACCGCACCACCTATGCAGATAAGTGGTCCATCTCCCAGCAGCCATGCTCAGGAATGTGCTCCCAGTGCCCAGGAAATGTATTGTATTGTTTCTGTGTTGGCATTTGACTCTGTTTGTTTTGAACATAATAAAGAGTGATCTTGCCTTACTTTACTGTCAAATTATCTCCTTAGTCTTTGTTTTAAAGTATGTCTTATACCAACTGGGCTGTAAGAAGTGCAGGCTTCTGTTAAAGTCCTTAGTTTTGGGCATGAGGTATGGGAGGGCATTATTTAGGATTGATCTTTTTTTCTCCCTGTTTTCATTCTCCGTGTATGTGTGTGTTTTAAAATACATTCCAGCCATCCAGATTCTAGAAGGTGGTCAGCATATTATATATTTAATTAATTAACTGAAAAGTTAAAAACAACAATAAGAGAAAACTGAAAATTTTAAGGGCAAAGAGAGTGTTGGGGAAAGGGAAGTAGCATTTATTTAGTGCTTACTATGCTCTGAGACAGCTCTTCCTGGTCAAACTATGTCCATTGACCAGTGATGTTAGTGTCAACTGGGAGCTGGTCAGAAATGTACACTCTAAGCCCCACTCAGAGCCAGCTACTCAGAATCTATGGCCCATGTGATTGTGCACACACTAGAATTTGAGAAGCACTGCTCTGGGTCTATTATAAATTGTCCCATTTAGTCCTCATAGCAAAGCTGTGAAGTACAGATAATTATACCCCGGATCAATCAGGGTCATTGGAGAAACAGAACCAGTGGGAGATAATGTTAAAGTATTTATTACAAAGAATTGGCTTACCTAATTATGGGGGTTGGTTAAGCAAGTTCATAGCTATAGGACTGGCAGCAAGGAAGATTGTGGGCAGTCTGCAACCCCTGGGCATGAGCTGAAGCTGTTCTCCACACGGAAGTCAGGAAGGGATGATTCAGTGAAGGGAAAGCACTTGTAGACCCAGGTGCTGTTTGAAGTCTCATTGACAAGGAAGAGCCCAATCCCTTATAAAGGCCCACCTGATTAGGTCAAGCCCATCGAAGATGATGGCTCTAGCTTGAAGTCAACTGATTAGGGATTTTAACAACATCTTCAAAATCCCCTCACAGCAGCATCTAGACTAAATAACTGGGAAAAAGTCTTTGTATGCTACAAATGACTCTGCCCTTCCTTCTGTGCTCATAGTTTAGCCTGGCCATGTTGACATGAAAAACCATCACATCTTCATTTTTCAGCAAACAGAGGTCATGTAAGTTATCTTGGGTCATAGGCCTGGTAAGTGGTGCCCTGGCATTCAACCCCAGGACTGTCTACCATCATGCTTTTCAAAATGTGTTGACGAGACCAGTACTTGTAGAATTAATGCTGCATGTCAGTTGATCAGCAATTATTTGCAGAGCTGTTGTATCTTGTATAGAAGCCTGTGGTAGGTAGAACTGTGTGAGTGCCATTTAGTTGAGTGCAAATAGAGTGAAAGGCAAGTCAACTGACTGAAAGGGTTTATGGCCTGTACCTGTTTTATTGGCTTGAGCTTTGTTAAAGTAAACTTGATTTATCAAGATTATTGTCTTGCAGAATTTAGATGGAATGTATTTGTGCCAGAGTTTATAGAATGCAAGTTAGTTGTTAGCCTTTTCAGATAAAACTACAAGTGGTGTTTGAATCCCTATGCTCATGGTTTTGTTTTTCACTGTAGAGGTTCCTTTTAAACCTTAGGTTATTAGCTTTAGAGAAGACTTGCATATGAGTATGTGGGTTGTTTTTTTTAATCTAATAAAGTTATTTGCTTTTCTTGATTGTTGGAAAATAAGCTCCAGCAAGTTGTGACCAGACTTGCATCACTGATGGGTTGTCATACAGTTTTATTTTTAGACCATGCAGTATTTTGGTTAGCATGTAAAAATATCTATACTTGATGCAGATCAGAACAAGCAAAATCTTTGAACCATAGACAGCTAATAAGTACAATTTGCCTACTTCTTGAAAATCGTCAACCTTGGCTTTGACTCTTGTCTGTTTATGATTTCTGTGTCTTTGTTCTCAGACTGTCTTGTCCTCCCCCAACAACCTATGTTTCAATCAAGAATTAATTTGGCATTTTCTATTCAGAATGTTTCTGTGGTTCTTTTTGAGGCTATCCTCTTTGCTGACCCTTTCCTGTAAACTTTGTTGCTTTCTTATACCTCATGACTCCAAAAGAGACTTAAACTTAAAGTTGAACATTCCACAGTCATCATGGGAAAAGTACTATGTGTAAGACATATAGCTCTTTGATAACATTAGAAACTTGGGGTTTTCAACATATAATTGGTAAGGTTGAACTTGGAGAAGATTCATGTTTTACTTTTCCCACAAACAGCTTTGATGAATGTCTGATTTTTTTTTTAGAGAGGTGAGAAACAGCTGTTTGACAGACTGCTTGGGAAATTAAGACCTTGCTCATCCTTTTTTTTTTTTTTTCCCTCTAAAAATCATGAAACCTTGATAGGAGCCTGGGTTAGTGAATACTAAATGGTGATCAGTTATCAGGGATATCTATTATAAATGCCATCTGTTCAAGGCTTCACATATATTTAATAGCATTTTTGCTGACGTACTCTCTTTATCATAAAGCCTGTCACTTGTGAACTATGTGGAAGTCTATATTAATTTGAAGCCACCATATTAAGTTTGAATCACATGAGGCTTATTAGCATTTTCCAGGTCAGGAATTGCTTGGATTCTCACCCTGTTGTTTTATATAGATATAGTTTTAAGACAAACTTACTGGTTTTTTTTTCATGTAAAGCTTGTCACCCAGACCACAGCAACAATATGCAACATGACACAATCACTATACAAACAGTTGCAGCCATATTCTTCAGTGATTTCCCAGTAGACAATATCAAAATTGTGTTCTGATTAGTTATTTTCCAGTGGCAACTGAATATATAAATAACAAGTAGATCGTAGTGTGATGGGAGTTTCCCAGGGGTAAAGACCCTCAATGGGTCACGTCATTGCTTTTCTGTTTTTTGTCTTCTTTTCATTCTGCTGCTCTGCTATGTCTATGTCTAAACTCCTGTAGAATTTTTATTTGTGTATTTTATGCCAACATGTATTATAGTAATATATGCACTTAGCTTCTCTCTAAGTCTTTGAGCCTAAAATCTGGTCTGATTTACTTTAGTTTTTTCCAAAGCACTCAATAAATATTTTTGAGGGAATGCATGCCTGAATGAGAATGAAAGTTTTGCTTCATTTAAAGTGAAACTGTGGTCAACTCTCTTTACAAATGGTAGAGAGGATAGCTGGAAGGGAGATATTCTAGAGTCCAGCCTCCTTTCTTGTTGTTTGGGGGTTTAAGCAGAGCTGCAAAGTTACTTGTATGTTCTTCACTGTGTTACTCTGTTGGAAAAAATAAATCTTTTAATCAAGTGTGATGTTTTAGAAGAGGCACCCATGGAGTGATGAAAGGGGAGAGGGCCCTTAGCCTTGTCCTCATCACCTGGTCAAGCAGAAGGATGACATCAATCTCACACCTGCCCTTCTTATTGGGAGAGATAATGATTCATAGACTTCATTTATAAAGGTGAGGAGGGGTGATAGTGGACCTTTGCTGTTTGTAGAAGGAATTCCTCAAATTTTGTCCTGATAGTTTGCAGCCCCAGATGTCCTACTCTCTGCCCAGGCATTTCTGGGAGATAGGTCAAGGGACTAAACTCATAGAACTAAAATTAAGATTATTGCCCCTTGGTAAGATATTTGTCCTCATGGTGAGGTATAGCCTATAAATTCTGTTGCTATTCTTAAAGACAGCATCAACATTCGATTTTATGCCTCTATGTCGATACATCCAGATCAACAGAGTTGCTGTTGGCAATGCAATTAAACAAGAACCTAAGAATCTGGTACTAAAGTTTAAATTTACCAAGTGTAGGGTGCATATGATTAATGAGAAGTAGAATTTGTCTGAGTGGGGTCTTGGTCACCTGTCAACAGTTATCTGCCCTTTGCCTTTTCCCCTTTCCTTCTATGAAGACAAATACTGTAGCTGTAGTAGTATTCATTTACATAAACCTGATTTCTTCCTCTATGGAGAAAAGGAAGGTGTCTTATTAGCCAAGTTCTGCCAGAGAAGCAGAACCAGTAGGAGTTTCTATCTATCATCTATCTATCTATCTACCCATCCATCCATCCATCCAAGCATCCATCCATCCATCTGTCCATCTATCTGTTAATCAATCAATCAATCGATCATCTATCTGCTATCTACTATCTACATTTACATCGGTGCAAAGATAATTGAGGTTTTGACCATTACTTTTAATGGCAAAAACTGCAATTACTTTTGCATCAACCTAATATTTCAGGGAATTGGCTTATCTGATGATGGGGACTGGCTAGGATACTGGACTCTGCAGTCCACAGGTGAAATGTCTTCCTCCTCAGGGAAACCAGCTGTACTCATAAGGACTCTCAACTGTTTGGATCAGGCCCAACCAGGATATAAAGGAACATTGATTTTACTTAAAGTCAACTGATTATAGATGTTGATCATATCTATAAAATACCTTCACAGTAATGCCTAGATTAGCATTTGATTGAATAACTGGGGACTATAGCTTAGCCAGTTGACATATAAAACTGACCATCACAGAATGGTTTTGCACATTGAGCTCCAGATATTATATGGATTTCATAAAATGGAACTTTCTGTATTAGTTTAATGAAGAGTCGCCAATACCGCAATCACTGGTTTAGTCCTTACATGGACAGTTGGCATTACTCTGCCCCCGTCCTCGTGCTATAAATGGCCATAAAAGGCAGCGGTATCGATGGACAATCATAAAAGCACCATCATGGGTGAAAACAGCTCAAAATATGCGATATGCAGATGTGGTTTTATTTCCAGCTATAGCCTAATTAATTATGTCCAAGTGAAGAGGCATGTGGCATTACTGCTGAATTGTAACCGAGACCCAGAGTAAGGCAGGAAGTTTGCCCATGTGAAAGGATACAGTAGTCATTGGAGGACTTGCCTGGGGATATACATCATCTACTTCTAGTTCTGACATATTTACCTGTAAGCTTTGCTTCTCCTGACTTATCTGACCACATGTATAATTACATCATGTCTCATTAAAATGCACAATTGTGGATAATATTTTCACTAAACTTAATTTTGACTTCTTAAAACTGGAGGATGAAAAGAATACTCCCTGTTTAGTTCTGCTGGAGATGAGTAGACGAGTTAGTACATCCCTCTTGGTTTCCTTCAGTTCAGACTGGACTGCCATAATCATTTTCTCTGATATTCCTATAATGGGCTTCCACTCTCTTGATCACTTTCGTTGAACTTCTCTGTATCTTCCTACCTTGTTCTTAGAATACTGAGCCTGAAAACATGTACTCAGTTCTCCAGGTTCAGAACATGATGTGAGCAGAAGATAAGGATGTGGTTCTGTCATCCCAAGGATGTTTTTGTTGGCTCCTTCTCCTTTAAAAGTTGGTGTGTCCCAACTTTTAGGGATGTAGGACTTCTTTTCTTGCTATAGTCTCTTTCCAAGTGTTCTCGTTCAGCTACATGGTTCAAATATGTCTGTACTGACTTGAAAATTCTTCCCTCTAGTCCTGACCTCTCCCATGGCAGACACAGATGGCAAGTCTCTATTTTACTTCTCTATTTGCATATATAATAGATCCTCAGATTTCACAAGCTCAAAAAAGAACTCTTTATTCCATATTTCCTTCCCAACCAATTTCTTCCCATTTCCCTTTACCTCATATAGTTTTTGGCCAAAGCCAAGTATCTCATAGTTGTTTCTAATTCTACCCTCCACATCCAATGCATGACCATCTCCTATGTATTCAACTTCCTAAAATAGAACCTCAAACCATTCCAAAACTTTGTTATCTTTTCCCTACACTGATGCATTAGCCTTCTAACCTGGTTTTGTTTCTACTGTTGCTCAGCTACATCCTTTCCTGGCCACAGAAAACCTCAGCTAAATATAGTGAATTCAGATCATGCCCCTTCTTTTGTTTAAGTTCTTTTGATGCTTTTCTGGTGCACTCAGTCTAAAGTGCACACTCTTTACCTTGGTCTGCAGCTCCCTGCCTCCTCTTCAGACCTTAGCTCAGAGTCTTCACGTTATGACCCACTACAGTCCAGCTGCTGTGACTTCTTTTCCTCACACATCAATCAAGCTTGTTACCAGCCCAAGCTTTTGAACTGTTTAATCTTTCTCCCTGGAATACTCCCTCAGAAACCCACATGACTGGCTCCCTCTCCTTCTTCAGATCTCAATGTAAAATCGCTTCCTCAGAGAGGCCTTCCCTGTCTATGCTGTCTGATCTGGTCACTTGTCTCACCTCCCTTCCTCATCTCCCCCATTCCTCGATTTTTTTCCCTCTCTCATTGTTTGGTTATTTACTGTTTATCATCATCTGCTAGAATGTACTGTTGTGAAGGCAAAGTATTTAGCCCTTCCTACCCACACACCCTCCTTCCCTCCTTCTCTCCCTTTTTTCCTTCTTTCTTTCCATCCTTCCATCCCCCTCTCCCCACCCCCCTCCTTCCCTTCTCTTCCCTTCCTACTTTACCACAGTATAAGATAGTACCTAACACAGAGAATTTGCTTAGTATATGTTATTTGAATGGTTACACAAATGGTTGTCATTTTATTATGCTTCTGGTGTATAGCAATGTACTAGGCTGACAGTTTCAAGGGGTTCCATGGACTGAATTATTTACCCTGCCAAGCTCATATGTTTAAGAGCTAACACCCAATGTGAGTATATTTGGAGACAGGGCCTTTACAGAAGTAATTAAGATAAAATAACAAAAGAAATAATTAGGCTTAAATGAGGTCATAAGAGTGGGATCTTGATCCCATAGGATTAGTATCCTTATGAGAAGAGGAGGAGAAACCAGAACTCACTTGCTGTCTCCATACATGCACACTGAAAAACACTCAGTGAGAAGGTGGCCATCTGCAAGCCAGGAAGAGAGGACTCAATAAAAATAAATTGGCCAGAAGCTTGCTCTTGGACTTTCCAGCCTCCAGAACTGTGAGAAGAAATTTCTGTTGCTTAAGCCACCCAGTCTATGTATATTGTTATGGCACCCTGAGCAGACTAAGACAAGGGGTGATAGAGTGACTGTGAGATTGCTTTTGTAGGTCTTAGCATATGTCTGGATCTTCTCATCTTTCACATGTAATTTAGGTGGAATTCACCTAAATGTGGTAACATTTAAACATTAAAAATAAAAAAATCTACCAATTGTTGACCTTGTCATCCAGCTTCTTGGATCTTCATTTAATCTGGCATTTTATTACTCTAGGCAGTTAGTGTTATTTGATGAACTAGAAATTTACCAATATGTTAAAGTAACATGAAAAAGTATTTAAAGAAAATTGTTCCCACTACTAGATCCTGGGGGTTTGTTTGCATTATTTTCATCTAGAGAAAGTCTCATATGTTCTTCTTTTTTTTTTTGAGACAGAGTCTTGCACTGTCACCCAGGATAGAGTACAGTGGCGTGACCATGGCTCTGACTGCAACCTCAGTCTCCTGGGTTCAAGTGATCCTCTTCCCTCAGCCTTCCAAGTAGCTGAGACCACAAGCACATACCACTATGGCCAGCTATTTTTTAACTTTTTGTAGAGATGTTTGGTTATTTACTGTTTATCATTGTTTGGTTACTTACTGTTTATCATCTGCTAGAATGCACTCTTGTGAAGGAAAGTCTTGAGCTCTTCCCTTCCCATCCGTGACCCCGCTGAACATGGGATCTTGCCATGTTGCTCAGGCTGGTCTTCAGCTCCTTGGCTCAAGCGATCCTTTTGCCTTGTCCTCCAAAAGTGCTGGGATTACAGGTATGAGCCACTGTACCTGGCCTATCATTCTTCTTATTATTATTTTTAATCTGAAGGCAGATTTCTTATTTACAACAAGGTCACATCTTATTGATTGTAGTATCTCTAGCATCTGGTACAGTAAAGCATCTATTCTAGAACATAGTATTGGCCTAAAAATTTTACTGGGTAAATAATGAATTTTTTTCTGGACCTACGCTAATTTGTTCTTAAGTCTTTGATATAAAACCTTATTAGGGTTCTTTAGAAAGATTAAATTATATACTTTAGAATAATCCATATTTACTCTTATTATGCCTATTTTTTATCCTCCATCTTGGTGTTCAAAATTAAAGACATGAGCTAAATTTAGAGAACTTCTTTTTTTCCCCCTGAATTGATTTCTCTAACTCAATTGTAATGATGTCTGTGGGCATATATTCCACAGTATTTCTGATAGTGATTACATATTGTTTTCATTCTGAGATTTCATATATTCTCTGTTCCTCAGAAGTATTGAAAAGAAAAAATATGTGAAGGATTTTGAATAATGCCCTTTTTATCATATAAGAGACTTGAGAAATTCCAACTTCAATTTGTGGGGCTTGAATGAGATTTTTTTTCCTCTGTAGAATTTAAATGAAAGTCATGGGATTCCATAAGTGTTGTTGTTTATAGACCGTTTGAAACTGAAGTCGGGAGTGAACAAAAATTTGTTGCAATGGAGGGAGGTATGAAAAACAAGAAAGAGAAGTGGAGGGGAGATTGGGACAAAGTAGAACAGAAATGTGGGTGAGATTCCAGGGATAGTATGTGCTGGATGCTTGAAATGAAAGTTTTCCAAACATTTGCAAAAATTCCTTTCATCCTTTTGCTTGTCCAGGCAATTCATTTTTTTTAAATACCTCAACAATGATGCTTATTATTTAACTATAGTTATTTTGTGTCTACTCTTACCCCACACTTCCTGCAAAATTAGTCTGAGCTCTGAAGTCACACCACCTGGGTTCAAATCCTGTTTCTACCACTTAACATTTCTGTGACTTGGGCAAATTAGCTGAATTTCTTTATGCCTCCACAAAGTAAAGACACATCTGTAAAGTGGGACAAACAGTTCAAAGGATTGTCATGGCGATTAAATGAGTTTATACATGTAAATGACTGGCATATAATTAAGATGTCACAATTAGTTGTTTTTATCATCATCTTCATCCTCATCATTTCTCAGACGGAGCCTAGCATGTCAATAATTTATTAATTGAGTTATCTTATCAAGGGATTCATGGCCTTATGAAAGGATTTTAATGTAGAAAAGTTCAAAAGTCAGGCAATTATTGGATAGAAATGTAGCTCATTTCAAATACAAAGAGAAGGTTGGGCAAGAAAAAAGTAATGAGACAAGGGAAAGAGGTGAGAGTAAAGAGTGGACTGAATGCAACGCTTTTAGAGCAGGACTATGTAGCAGGTGCTTTTGATGCTTTATATCATATCTCCTCCACCCACCTCTGATTTCAGCTCCTTATTTTTGGGGTTGCAGGAGAGTAACAGTTCCATGGGAGGCCAGACTCTCTCTGACAGTGCCCCAACCTTAACCACAAGGTGGCCTGTTTTCACTTTCAATCTCAGAACCTCCTCAGACACCACTGAAGTCAGATTGGCCAGTGGGCAAGCATGGCTTAAAGTATAGGGGGAGTGAATCCCCCCAGACAGCATTCAGCCAGTAACTCCAGCCTTCAGCCCTGCAGAACATTCTGGGAAGTATTTTCTTTTCCTTTCAGAGGTCCCATGGGCATACAGCCCAGTTGACTATGATTTTTTTATGACAAACCTTCATATTAGCATTTCCTCTCTCTTGGTCTCATTCTTCTCTTCCAATTACTCATGCTTTCTGAGACATCTTTCCAAATGAGTTAAGTCTTTGACCTTGTCTCAGGCTCTGCTTTGAGAGGAACATAAACAAAAAGAAAAAGAAGAAAGAGCATAGGAACACGATAGGTCAGCATTTAATTGTAACACTTTTGCTGTTTTCTCTGGTTCATAGCTTGCTGCCGAAATACCTTAGAGATATTGTAGCATCTTAACTTGTTTCGACTACAGTTGACCCTTGAACAACATGAGTTTTAACTGTGTGGATCTATTTTATCATGGATTCTCTTTCACCTTCGCCGTCCCTGAGACAACAAGGCCAACACCTCCTCTTCTTTCTCCTCTTCCTCACCTATTCAACATGAAGATGATGAGGACAAACACCTTAATCATAATCCATTTCCATTCAGTGAATAGTAAATATATTTTCTCTTCCTTATGATTTTCCTTATACCACTTTATTTTCTCTAGCTTACTTTATTCTCAATATACAGCATATTATGTATACAACATACAAAATATGTGTTAATTGACTGTTTATATTATCGGTAAGGTGTCCAGTCAACAATAGGCAATTAGTAGTTAAATTTTGGGAGAATAAAGAATTATACACGGATTTTTTTACTGTGCAGGGGATGGCACCCCTAACTGCTGTGTTGTTCAAGGGTCAACTGTATATTGACACTTTTTTGAGGACAGGAACAATTTTTACATGTATTTTATGTTCCCCACCTCCTGAAACTCAGGGGTAGGCATATCTGTTGATAGATTGGTTTTCTACTTGAATCTTACAATTCCTCTTGGGATTGTAGTTCAGTGTAATCTAGTTTTACCAGCAGAGAGACAGTGGAAAATGACAAATGAGTTCTATTAGTTTGGGGATTTGAGTTTTTAAGAAATTGGCTCAAGTGATATTTGTGGTTGAAGAACAACTGTGGCCTCTGCAAGTAATTAATTATCTCTCCAGAGATGATCACCTCTGTGGGCTGCCCCTTATCTTGATGCTCCTTCATGTAAGAGTAAACTTTCTTGGCTTTCTGTTTTCAATCCATTTTTATGAGAAAGAAATTAATTCTTTGGGGGTGGGGGGATACTAATGTAAGGCATTTGTCTACGGAGCATGAAAGCAATTTTTCCAAATTACTTATTAAACAAATCAGTAAAAATGGTAAAAATAAAACAAATCAGTATTTTGAAACAATTAGTATTTCTAAAATGTCAATTTATCTTTTTTGGCTTTAACCCATATTCTCTCAAAAGAGATTCATGAGAAGACCTGCAGACTGGCATGATGTCCAGACTTCCACCCCCTGGAATTAGGCTAACATTAATTTGATTAAGAAAATGAGTAGTGCATTAGGATCAGTGATGAGCCGTGTGTAACCAGGCCCATGAGGTAATAAACATGGGGACTGTTTTAATAATTTGATGCATGTAAAGTGCTTAGAATTCTGCTTTGGAACATTTTAAGTTCCAAGTGCTCAGTAAGTTTACTGAGTTAGCCCTGATGATGATGGATGAATAAAAACCATAAAAATAGTGGGGGAATAGCTCTAATACATTAAACTTGTACATTCTCCTTGTGATTTGGGATTATAGGGTAGGATGCCATAAGGATGGCAAAGGTAGTTTGCTGCCTTTGTGAAATATGATTCCTGTACAGAAATAGTTATAGGTAATAAGAACCACTACCACCCTAGCTGCCTGCTCATTCAATGTGAAGCAATTGAACACAGGTCTTGTCTAATGGCTGGAGTAATGTGAATCTGACTCTGGGTGATGAAATGTTACCGTTGAAAGTAGGTTTCTAGCCCTTGTCAGAATCTTATTTTTGCTGTAGCTGTTACTACTGTAAATAGACATCAAGTTAACCAAAAACGAAAAAATCTCTTTTCCTGATCACAGCATGTGTTTAACCACAAATAGTTCCTGATAAACTTCTGGGAGACATGAGCCTGTACAAGACATGGAACACCTGACAGATAAGGCCACACCCCTGTCCCATGTTATTGCTGACATATTTCTCCCAAAGCAGCACTGCTCATTATTATGAAAGCAGGGCAGGCTTGAGTGAAGAAAGGATATGCTTCAGTGGAAAGAAAATAGAGAGCAACTTCTAACATATACTTGGAGACTGTCTTTCACCTTTTTCCCTGTGTTATTTTGAGGCAAGTAAAGGGATTGATGCAATACTGATGTGATCAATCTATTTAAGAAAGTAAAATATCTAAGTTTGTTCTGGGCCCTGAATTACAGTTTTTTTTTTTTTTTTCCAGACAAGTAGCTGCCAAAGAAGTCAGTGTGGTATCAATTTAATGAAATGTCTGCTAGTAAACTGTCATTTATAATTATTCAGTATATTTACCTCCATAGTTACATCTTTTATCACTCAAAGTAGCTGTACTTCAAGGGAGATGTTTCTGCTTATGAAGAAAGTGATGAGAATGTTGTAACTTGGTTTTTGCCATGACTTGAATTCTATATCATCTATATACATGTATATTTATCTTCAAGTCTGGAAGGCCAAAGTGAAAATCTTTTTCTATCTTCCCCAAATGTTCTGTTTTCAGCGATTCCTTTTTCTCAAACATAATGTTTTCAGTAATGATTTGAACTTTGCTTATACCTTTCTGACCCCAGATGTATTCTTACTGCATTTACACAGGGCACATATTTCATTGTGGCTTTTATTATTTGTCTTTGTGTCTGCCTGTCCTCCCTGGGGTCAGGCAACATGTCTTATTCTTTTCTGATGTTGGTGGGAAGACTGGTGCTTTTCGTAAAGTTGACGCTCAAGAACTGTTACTTTGATAAATGTTTATTTAGTAAATATGAGGATACTATAGTTATTTTATTAAGTACCAATTCTAAAAGCATGATGTTTTTTGATAAATTGGAAGTTAGGTAAAAACAAAATATTAGTTCATTGGAATCATAAGATCTCAAAAAGTGTATGAAATTTTAGAGGAACTAGAGACTTTAGCCCAACCTTTTTGTTTTGCAGATGGGGAATCTTGACTTGCTTTGGATAAGAAACCCATGGGTCATGCCCTCCCATCTTTCAGTGCTTTGACTAGAGAGCTGAAGAATTGGCCTATGAGAGACCTGTTGACAAATTAATTCTCAGAGGTTTATAAGGGCTCTGAGCTCTCACCCTATATCCACCCCTCTACATATGATGTGCATGAATTTCGACATTTCAACTCAACCAATTGCTTCTGAAAATTGTGATATTAAGGACAAAATAAAGTTAGGTTTGTAGCCTAATGCCTGCTCATTTTAACTGACTACAAAGCCAGAATTAAGGTGTCACTGATGAGGAAAAAAGGTGTCAAAATGCAAACAGCATTGGAGGTATTTTTGCAAACTTCTGGGGCCTCTCTTCTGAGGATTCAGTGTTAGCTGACAGAAAAAGGGAAAGAAGCAAGGAAAAGAAATATTTATTGATAGGTCATCGTAGGGGGCATGACCACATTTTTAAACCAGTTGGTCTCAAACAGGGATGAATTTGCCCAATAATCCTTTAAACAAGTGGGTCTCAAATAGGGATGGACTATCCATCCCACCCTTTAGCCTCCAAGGCTTTTGGGTAATGTCTGCAAACGTTTTTGGTTGTCACAACTGGCGTGTCCCTTTTGGCATCTAGGGGGTAGAGGCTGTGGATGCTGCCATACATACTGCCATGCACAGGACAGCCCCCACCACAGTTATCCAGCCCAAAATGTCAATAGCATGGTAGATTAACCCTGTAAACTAAATATCATATCGTCTTCATATTTATAGATGAGAAAATGGAGGTCTGGCATTACCTGGCTCATGAGTGGATTGGACTTTTAACCTCTGATTTATCAACTTTTCACTTGTGCCCCCTCACTAAGCCCACTCTCCGGATGGAGCAGTGACTCCCAAAACTGGGTTTGTATAAGCATCAACTGGGAGCTTCTTAAAATTCAGTTCTTTAAAATTCAGTTTCCTGGGCTGGGTGCCATGGCTTACACCTGAAATCCCAGCATTTCAGGAGGCTCAGGTGGGTGGATCACTTGAGGTCAGGAGTTTGAGACCAGCCTGGGTAATGTTGTGAAACCCCATCTCCACTAAAAATACAAAAATTAGCTGAGCAAGGTGGCGCACACTTCTAATCCCAGCTACTTAGAAGGCTGAGGCAGGAAAATCTTGTGAACCTGGAAGGCAGAGGTTGCAGTTAGCCAAGTTGGCACCACTGCACTTCAACCTGGGTGACAGAGCAATACTCCGTCTCAAAAGAAAAAAAAGTCAGTTTTCTGGATCCACCTCTGGGATTCTGTTTTATATGGTCTGGTGTAACAGCTTGGGAGCTTTTATCAAGCTCCCAAGCTCCCATAACCACGTGTTAAGCACCACCTCAGGCAAGGTGTTCACAGTCTATGCACAGATTGGCCCCGTGGCGGGGATCTAGGATTTGGCTACTTCTGCTCTGCTCTGGTTTCCCTCCTCTTGACCATCATATCTCCCACTCTTCTGACTGTACCTAGGGTAGTGAGCTGGGCTTTCTTACTTGTGGATGTGAATGTTCCAGAACATAATGGGTGAATCCAGCTATCATTAAAAAAAAATAGTATTTCTTGGTACTTAAGGTATTGAAAATAGTAATAGGACCATTTCATAATGCTAATTTCAGGAGTAATGACTAAAACTTCCTGTAGGGTCAGTCAGACTGGTTTGATTTATTTAACAAACATTAATTGAGTGCTTCTCCTCAGCTGTTGGGAATTTCATTACAGGCAATAATGTGTGATAAAATGGGGTAAGTGTGGTTGGATGTTAGGGACTGGGAGCCCTCTCAATGAATGAGGCAGGGACTTAAAGGTAACTGAGGGATAAGAGATAGCTCAGCCAGTCCTCATTATTTGTGGATTCTGTATTTGCAAATTTACCTACTCAACTAAAGTTTGTTTGTAACCGCCAAATCAACACTCATGGCACTTTTGTGACCATTTGTGGACATATTCAGCATGGTAAAAAATTTGAGTCTCCTGAAACACACGTTCCCAATTGAGGTCTAACAAGGTAACATTCTCTCTTCTTGTTTCATACTGTAAACAGATATCCTTTTTGTGATCCATTTTGTGTTCTAACTTTTCACATCTTTGTTAGCAATCTTACTGTTTAAAATTGTTCCCAAACATAATGCTAAAGAGCTGTCTAGTGTTCCTGAGTGCAAAAAGGCTGTGATATGCCTTACAAACACTTGTGTTAGGTAAGCTTTATTGAGGCGTGATTTATAGTGCTGTTGGTCATGAGTTCAAAGTGAATTAATTAACAATATATATTAAATAAGGTTCTGTAAACAGAAACACACATAAAGCAAGGTTATATATTGATCAGTTGATGAAAATTTTGTGATCAGAGACTCCTGGAATCCCAAGCCTATATTTCCCCAAAAAACAGTGGTTCAGCATTTGTTAATTCAGTGTTTGTGGTGACATTTTGGAACAAAACTCCCATGAATAACACGAATCAGCTCTATATGGACTAGCTAAACATCTGTACAATGGAGTACAATGCAGTCATGTTATAGAACTGTCAGGGAAAGACTTTCATTTTGCCTGAGATAAAATGAGTGGTGCTTTTCCGAAGTAAATGTAGCTAATCTTCATTCATACAGAGACTGCAATTAGAGAGTAAGATTACTGCTAACTAAAGGAATAAATTACAGTAAAGCTTTCTCTTTTAAAGGCATAATTATCAAAGAGATTTATGGGCTATTTGGTTCATTTTCAAGAGCCAGTGTGAGTGTCTGGACTGATTTTGGGGATCATTATCACTACGCTTTATAAATCTTGCCCTGGTTTTTACCACCGATTTATTCCCTCTTTTCATAGTCCACAAAGCGCACCATATGGAGAAGACCATTTACATGGACTAACTCTGAACTATTTAGATTGTGTATTCTTTAAAATTCAAAATGTTATGTCTTATTTAGAGTTTCTAAGTGAAAAGAATCAAAGTCATCTTTACAATGAAAGCAAATTATGGGAACCTTCTAAGCACAACTTGATATGATTTGAGCCATGTCTTCTTCCTTACATTTTTCACTTTTTTTTCCTGTATTTTTGGGGTTCAGTGATGGATACTAGTTTCTGGCAGGGCATAGGTGCTAAGGAGACTGCTTAGAAAGTCCCCAAATATACGGTGAAGGGCATTTGCATTTTGCTCTGTTTCCTAAGCTCCAGGGGACTTACTGGGTGGTGGCGCTTGAGGTGGAATAGGAGTTCCTGACAATAGTTAGATGTAATGTTGAGTCCCTGAGTGACAAGAGGTTAGGCGCCACTGAAAAGAGAAGAGCATTTAAAAGGATGGTCATCCCAAACAGTTAGATTCTTCTTTCTTTTTTTTCCTTTTTTTTTTTTTTGTTTTTGTTTTT
>NW_016107438.1:940284-1061328 GCF_001604975.1 Cebus imitator
TTTCTCTGTTGTCCAGGCTGGAGCACAGTGGTGCTATCTTGGCTCACTGCAACCTGGACCTCATGGGCTCAAGCAATCCTCCCACCTCAGCCTCCTGTGTAACTGGGACCACAGGCATGTGCCACTATAACTAGCTAATTTTTTGTAAAGAGAGGATCTCACTTTATTGCCAAGGCTCCTCTTGAACTCCTGGGCTCTAGTGATTCGCTCGCCTCAGCCTCCCAAAATGCTGGGATTATAGGCGTGAGCTACCACCTCGAGCCTAGACTGTCAGTGTAATAAAACATCTCTCTGAAAGAGAAATGTTCTTTCAAATCTGTATGTGAATTACTTGAATCAGCAACTCTAACCTAACGTGTAATCTAGTTACTGCTGAACTGTCAGGTTGGGAGTAGAAAAGAGAAATTTTAAAATAATGGAGAAGGCTGGCCCAGTGGCCTGGAGAACTTGTGATGATTAGAACCTAAGCTTCCTCTCCAAGAGCGGGCTCTGGGAGCAGCAGCAGGAAGAGGAGAGGGGAGGGAACAAAGGTGCATTTTGCTGCCTTTGCTGTGGCAGGTCCAGATCAGACTGCTAAGACTGCATCGCAGCAGTCTGGCCTCTTGCTGTAACCCAATGATGCCTGTTTCCCCAGGGCAGTCCCTGCCCCTCCTGCTCGAGAGGGAGCCTGGGGAAGGAAGAGGAAAGGGGCCTGTTGGGTTCTTGGACAGACCTTTCATCCACTATATACAGAATTCTAAAGGCAGTAGTTAGCAGACAGCTTACTGTTTTCAAACTGAAAATCACAAACATGCTATCTGTGACAAGCCAATGGCCCCAAGTTGTTCATATCTCAATCACATATAACCATGTATAATTCTTATGTAGCAAAAGGGACTTTGCAGATGGGATTAAGATAAGGTTCTTGAGATGGGAGTTAGAGTATCCTGGATAGTCAGATGGGCCCAGTCATGTAATCACCAGGGTCCTTTTAGGAGGGAGGCAGGGGGAGTTATACTACTGAGGAGAGGATGATGTGATGATAGAAGCAGTGACTGGAATGATGTGCCGTGAAGATGGAGGAAGGGGCCGTGAGCCAAGGAATAGAAGGGGCCACTCGGAGCTGGAAGGGCAAGGAGACAGGTTCTACCCTCCGAGCCTTAGGAAAGAACCTGCCCAGCCGACACTTTGACTTTAGCCCAGCTAAACCACTTTCAGGCTTCTCACTTCCAGGACCATAAAACAATACCTGTTTTGTGCCTTCAGCCACTAAATTTGTGATAATATATTACAACAGCCTTAGGAAACAACTATACCATCTCTAAGGGTGTTTTTATAATACTGTTATTATATTATTTCCTTTTAGAAAAATTAGTTCACATAATATTTGCAGAAATACACTTCTTGTGCAAATGTTCCCTCATATTTTATCTTTTCTTTATCAGGGTAACTAAACAATGAACTTATTTAAGCATTTTAAGAGAAATGGCTGGGAGGAATCCTAAAATTGTGCCATTTGAGGACATCTGGGGAAATTTTAGTTGATCCCATTTTACAGATGACTTAACTGGGTGCAAAATCTTGGCCCCCCGACTTCTAGCCTAATGGGGTAGAAGACAAAGCCTGGGACCTGCTGTCCCTCTTTCTGCTCATGGGAATCTCCTGCTTCCTTTGTGGAAATGGTTCCACCTTTATCGGTTGCTGCTGAGTAATGGCAACATTGTCTGGCAGTTGTCAAGGAGGCACAGGTGATCGTGACCTTTCTGAAAGCTTCTGGCTGGTGGCAATAGTGCCTAGTTATCCGGAGGTGTGCTCAGGTGGAGCTCTTTTTAAAATAGGCACCAGTTGAGATAAAGCTATTTTTAAAAACTATGCCGAATACATATTTATCACCAAAGGACTGCAGTGAATACTGTGATGTTTAAAGCCTTCATTAAGAAATGGAAGGACTTTTCTCTGAAGCCACACATTAAACCTTGTAATCCAATCCTTGCAAAGTCTGGAAATGAAATGGGATGTCCTACAATACCTCAATTAAAACTTTTTCTTCTTCTTTTGTTGTGTTCTTTTGGAGGCTAATCCAAGGAGAATAAGAATGCAGCAGAAGTCAGGCTTGCCAAAGTGACTATAATACTCCCAAATCTGAGACTAAATTAGAACCTGTGATTACTTTTAAATTGCCATCTCAGATAAATTAAAGTTTATAAGGAATATTTAGGGCTACAGATATAGGGAAGCTTTTAAAACAAAGTACTTTTTTCCATTTAGATGGGAAAAGTATAATCATGGTACTCTACATATTTCAAAGATAATATAGAAATACTGATCTAAAATTTCTTGCTTTTAAAGGGGAAGAGGGAAATGTAGTAATGATAGATACTTGCTTCTGGTAGGTTCCATAATCCTCCCAGCCATCTATGAGGCAAATGTTATTATTTTATTTTGCTTGTCAAGAAACTGCAGTTCAGTGAGCTAAAGTAATTAGCAAAGTTACAGGGAGCAATTTGAAAAGAATCCAGGGCTCGGGACTACAGATTGAGAGACCCAGCTCTTATAACTTCTTCCAATCTGGTGTTCTTTCCTCTGAATTCAAGGCCCTTTGCAGGGTGAGCAAACACATGAGGCAAAATGCGCCGTCAAACCTTCCCAATTCAGGTCTTTTAGAACGAAGAGATGACTTTGTTGATAAATTTTTGATCATGGCAGATGGCAGGCAGGACAAGATTGCAGCTCCCACTCGGACAGACACAGCAGTATGTGGAACTCACATTGTGAACTTTTGCTCCAGAACTACGTACTGTAAGAATAAGCCAGGAAAGCTGAGAGAACCCACATACCCTCTGAAGGAAGTGGATAGCTTTGTAGGACCTGGGAGACACCCCAAATACTGTGCTGGTATCCACGGGTGAGAGACCTACAGATAGTTTATATCACAGGATTCTGTTCAGATAACCCCTAGTACCAGCCCGCAGCCTTGTAGACCAGCTGGGTGGCCAGATCCAGGATAGAGAGAACAATCACTACAGCTAGTCTCTCAGGAAACCATATCCCTAGGAGAAGGGGGAGAGGACCATCAAGGGAACCCCTCATGGAACAAAAGAATCTGACCTGCAGCCTTGAGCCCTAGATCTTCCCTCTGACGTAGCCAACTCAAATAGGAAGGAAGCAGAAAAACAAATCTGTTAATATGACAAAGCAAGGTGCTTTAACACTCCCCAAAAATCACACTAGCTCACCAGCAATGGATCCAAACCAAGAAGAAATCGGTGAATTGCCAGAAAAAGAATTCAGAAGGTCAGTTATCGAGGAGGCATCAGAGAAAGGTGAAGTCCAATTTAAGGAAATAAAAAAGATGATACAAGAAATGAAGGGAGAAATCTTCAGTAAAATAGCATAAATGAAAACTTCAGGAAATAAAGGATGCATTTGGAGAAATGTAAAATGTTCTGGAAAGTCTCAACAATGATAAATTTTTATTTGTAGGACTGGTTTTCAAAACTTCATTGTTTACTTATATTGAACTTTTTCTACATTATAATTTCTCACCACACGCTTATTGTAACAAGTATTCAAGGTGACGTTAAAACTTTGTATATTCTTCCATAACTTTTCCTAAGTTCATACGATATAGAATTCTAGGGGTTGGGTGTATCAGATCACACCTGTAATCCCAGCATTTTGAGAGACCAAAGCGAGGGGATCACTTGAGCCCAGGAGTTCGAGACCAGTCTGGGCGACAAAGTGAGACCCCATCTCTACAAAAATAAAAATAAAAATAAAAATAAAAAAATTAGCCAGGTGTAGTGGCACGAGCCTGTGGTTGCAGCTACACGAGAGGCTAAGGTGAGAGGATTTCTTGAGTCAGGGAGGTCGAGGCTGCAGTGAGCTGTGATCGTGCCACAACACTCCAGCCTGGGCAACAGAGCAAGACCCCATCTCAAAAACGAACAAACAAACAAACAAACCAACCCAAAGTATAATTCTTTTTACAGAAAAGCCATACCTAGTTTAGGTCATACTGAACAGACAAAAATGAATTGTAATTTTTATACCCATTATAAATGTAAGTCCATGCTCCAAAAGCACGTGGTAGAGTTTGCTGTCTTCAGTAGTTAACCCTGGAGGTTGCATGCACTGGTGGGCCCCTTCCTCTCTGGCTTCCAGTTGGGTGTAAGCAATGGAAGATACCACAGGAGATCGGGTGTGGGGTGTGGTGTGGGAGGAGCATGAAGTAGGGATATTTATTTCTCCAGCTCCCTGCCTCCAGTTGGGTGGCTTCCTCTGTCCCCAAAAGGCCACAACTCTTCTGGGTTCTGCAACTGCTCTCCTTTATGTCTGTTTAGACCTGGTGGTGCTAATGGCAACCTCTGTTTGCCTGGGGCTTCCTTTACCCTACCGACACCTCTGTCAACAGCCTATATCTTACACTTTCCTTGAGTCCCCGTTTGGAGTGAGCCATCTATTTTCTGCCCTTTTCTCTGAGGTTTGTGCATTTCTGTAGTTCTGAGGACAGAACATTAAACTGTCAGAATCTCCCTGGCTAACTTATCAGTTACTGCAAGGGTCATAGAAGCAGGATCATATTGAAACTGACCTTTGAAAATAACTGCTCTTAATTAAGAGGAGTATTTGATTCTGCATAAGTTGTCAAGGAGGCTAATTTCATTTATCTTCTTTCCTGTTGACCTGCCTCACAAATGAACTGACAAAGCCAGAACAGCCTATCGACTCTGCACTTTTGAGCTCCCTGTGCCGGAGTTCCTGCTGTTCTCAGGCTGTGTCCTGTCTGGGGTTCACATAGCCGAGTCACCTAAGCTCTTTACCTTTCTTTACACAGCCTGTGCTGAGCTCATCTCTTGCTAGTCCTTCTCACCCTTTATGCAATGGTAGCACACAGCACACTGTGCCATTCCGCTTCACTCCCCAGGACCTGTGCTCCTGCACTTCCTCTTCCTGGAACAGCTGCTTCTCTCTCTTTTCCTTTTCCCTACCCCTCACATAGCTTCCAAGACTTTATCTGGGACTACCTCCCGGAAGCCTGTTTCCCCAAAGCTAAGCTGAAGGCCCTGGTCTCTGTGTTCTCATTCTCAGCCACTCATACATTGGTCATAGCATGGATCATTTTGCATATAAATTAGCCATTGTGATAAGCTTTGTATTTGCATGTACTATTTATTCTCCCACCAGAAGCTATCAGGCTTAGGTCTATATCACTTCGGAGTCTTAGCACCAAATACACAGTCTCTGGTGCATAGTGAGTAGACACACATCTCTTATGAAGGTGCCCTGATTTGTAGGAAACAACAGTTATATTTTTGGGCTTTCCTGACTTCCACAGAGTGTCAGCTTTTGCTTTGCCTTCCTCTGCCCCAAGCTTTTCACATCTCAGGGACATTTGTACGCTCTGAGAAGTTGGGGCCATAGGGATGGCTCATGTGTCATTGTCCTGTCTGTGCCTATGAGAAAGATGATGCAATTATGGAAAACAGGTTTGTCTGGTATGGCAGCATCTGAGACAGAGAAGTTACATGAATTATCTATGTCTATCCAATCATCACAGAGCAGGGAAATTGTAGGTATTGGAGCTCCTGGCAGAAATCAATGATTGTTAGGTTATAAAATCACAGGTCCTGTTAGGTGGCAGTGCCTCCAGAGAAGCAGTAAGCTGCCTTCTTTCTGGCTGCACAATGTGGGGAGTTTATGGCACCCCATGTCCACACCCTCTGGGGCTTTATTTCCTTTCACTGAAGTGGGAGCATTATCCTCTCTCTGTGCATATGGTGTCGGCCATCATGGCCTCCCACAGGGAGAGATGGTAATTATTGCCAAAGAAAGGCAGCATGGATGTCTAAGTGCTTAAATTATAGTGAGAAGTTTCATCCTGAAAGTAATTGCCTGACATAACTAATAGATATTTATAGAAGTAGGGAAGGGGTTATTTCAGGATGGGGTGGGTTATAGACACGGAAAGGACATGAAGGAAACTTCTTGGTGTTGGAAAGTTTATCTGTGGAAACCTGTATGGTGGTTGCATGACTGTCTCAATGTGTGAAATATTGTTGAGCCATGCACTGAAGACAGGTGCACCTATCAGCCCTATGGAGAAATGCCATCCTTCAATATATTTTTTAAAAGAAGTTAACTTGTGAAAGTTTATATACTGTAATTGAAAAAGCAGGGAGGCAGGAGGCTGATTCTGACACCTAATAAAAGAAGCTATGACTAAAATACTGCCTTTGAACTTGTCTGCTCATTAGGCTAACACAGGATCCATGGAGAAGGCATGGGGAAAGCTGTGTTGTGGCAAGCATTTGTCTGAGCCCCTGTCGCCCCTAGCTGCCTTCCAAGGACTCTTCACCTAGACCACCCAGCATGGGCCCGGGGCTTGGGAAGTTGTTTCACTTCATCAAATTGTTCCTTAGACTTGGACTCAAGTAAAGTTCTGATATGAAGTAATCCCATCTTTTAAAAAAATTGTGGTAATATATGTACAACATAAAATTTGCCATTTTAACATTTTAACTGTGCAGTTCAATGGCATTAATCACATTCATGGTGTTGTGCAACCATCACCATTATATGTTTCCCAATATTTAAAATTATCACAAACAGAATCCCTGTACCCATTAAGCAGTAACTTTCCATTCTCCCCTCTCTCCGCCTCTGGTAACCCCTTATCTACTTTCTCTCTTTCAAAATTTGCCTGTTATAGATATTTCATAAATGGAATTATACAAGATCTGCCATTTTGTGTCTGGCTTATCTCACGTAGTAGGTTTTCAAGGTTCATCCATGTTGTAGCATGTATCAGAGCTTCATTACTTTTGATGGCTAATATTCCATCGGATGTATGTGTGTGTGTGTATATATACATATATATATAGAAGATTATATATGCATTCATTCGTCTTTCATCTGTTAAAGACACTTGAGCTATTTCCACATTTTGGCCATTGTGAATAATTTTGCAGTGAATACTGGCTAAGTAATACTTTTAAAAGGTATGTAAAACTAGAAAATTGTCACCTTTGCAAATTCTTATCTGTCCTTCAAATCTCATCAAAATGTTACCCTCTCTGTGGAACCTTCTGTGACCTCTTCCCTCTTACACTTGCTGCATTTTGTGCATCACCTTTTTTCTTCCTGTAGGCCTGGTGTAGTAGTGACTCTTGTCTGGAGATGTGGACTATGCCTGTACCCCCAAAACCAAGTCAAAGGAGCTTAAGAAAGGGAGAGGCTGGTAAATCAAAGAAGTCAGTCTGAACAGATAATCTGTACAAAGGCAATAAAGGTCTGTCCTAAGGGAACCAGAGAATAAGAATGCAAGGATATTAGGACTTGCAAGCAAGCCTGACTTTTACTTCTTTGAAAGTGGTGTGGAGTAAACCTAGTGGGTTTTACAATACCAGGGATAGGAAATTCTCTGTAAATGCATTTATTTACTCCTTATTTATTTTCATGCCTTTTACTATACCACATTTCACACACTCACAGGGTCAAATATGTGATATCAACTTAGAATTTTCAACACTGAGCTAAGCACATAATAAGTACTTGAATTCATTGAAATATAGATTCTATTTACTATGACTGAGCAAATAACAGTAGCTTATGGGCTAAGGTTGAATTCCCTGAGAAATAAGTTCTGGAATGGAAATTGGTATATAAGTGTTTTATTGGAGAATGTTCTTGGGGAAAACACTATGAGTATCAGGGAAGCAAATTTGAGCAGAGAGAGAAGGTGCATTGTGACACAGTCACAACAGAGGCTTCAGCTGATCCCATGGGAGCTCTGGAGTTGGGATGGTGATTCCCAGTTGGCAGTGCCTCTAGGCAAAGGAGCCAGGGTTTTGCACCTCATTAAGGACTAGTCTCTCGATGCAGGCTGATGGCAGGGAGAAATACTATTGTGAGACACAGATCTCTTCAGCCAAGAGCAATTCCTTCCCCACAATCCTGTCAGCTGGGAGAAGAAAGAGTGTTTCCATCCCAAAGGGAAAGGTCTAAGTGGCCTACCACGATTAGAATGTGGCTCCACAATTTTGTACACCCACATTCCTTCTGTCTTGCTTATCCATACATCCCTCAAGGTTGTATGGTCAATAAGATTTGTCCCCACATTTGCATTGCAAGGGAGAGGGCAGAACGTGAATATATTTCTCCTCCTTCTATAATTCCTTCAAGTGCATTTCACTTGGGCATGACCCAAAAGTTACACATGCTGTTTTCATTGACTTGGCCATTGGCTGAAATGCAGCCAGGTGAACACAACTGCAACTAAAAAGGCTGGGAAATTTCTTTATTGTCTGTCTCTGTAAGACACAAGTGAAGGAAAGCAAATTATAACAGTAGTTATTGGGGTCTTTTTTCATGTCTTATTTTCCAAGTCTTCTGGAGTAAGCACATAGAGCTTTTGTAATCCGGATAAATATTATTAAAATGTATAACAGATATACTTGACTGCTAGGAGAATATGGACATTTAAAGGGTGATTTTTTTTTAAACTGGATTCTGTGTCAAATATGGAGACTATAGAGAGGAGAAATTTGGTTGACAGTTGCCCAAAATGTCTTTAAATAATTTTTAAAATTAATTAGCTCCTCAAACATTGACTGAGCATTCTTCTTGGGCAGGGAACCATTTCCCCTATTGCTTTTGTTCAGTTTTCATTGGTCGTTTTCATTGCCAGTTTTCATTGGACTTAAGAAGTCACCTCTGTGACTTCTTAAGGTCAAAAGTTAGTCACCTACAAATAGGGTGCTTTTTCAAGTTAGAAAGACTCATGTGTATAATTCCTGGGTCTCAAATGTGCACAGATAACTTTAATAGGTGGTGTGTTCATTATTTATGGTTGCCACTGAATTTAGCATGGAGCTGGAACTCAAACAATAAGGTCTGTCCTCTTCAGGAATGTAGTTGGCTCTGGGGAATTTGGTAGGAGGAGCTGAGTTTTCTGCTGGGGCTCCCTTTGTAGACTGGATTGATGTCGCTGAAAACAGCAGAGGAGTAAAAGGCTAAAAATGTCTTCTTTCTTAAATCTTGCTCCATCTCCTAGCCAGTACACTTGTGTTCTATGACTTGTTTAGGCAAAGGTACTGTTAGTTTCTATCAGTCATAAATCTTCTTGCTTAACTTGATAGTATCTTGTTGGGTTAGGAATAATCTAAATTCTGTATCTGTCTTGAAGTTGTCCACAACCCTGTCATAAATTGTTTTGCCACATACACATTTAACACATACATCAACTTTTGAGAAATGTTTTAAGCAAACATAGAAGTTGAGATAATCATATAATGAACCTCATGTATGCTTCATCTGGCTTCAAGAATTATTAACATTTGCCAATCCTCTTTCATTTGCCTTTCCCATTTTTAATTTTTTACCTGGAAAGTTTTAAAGCAAATCCTCATTGTATCTGAACATCCCACATACATCTTGATAAAAGCAGTACACTTTGTGGGTACCTTTCAGATTTCCTTGAGAGCTGCCTGTGAAAAGCGTTTTTGATTTTACAGCAGAAATTTCTCTCAGGCCAATAGGTTGCTTGTGTCAAAGCCAGTTAATTTATTCATTCACAACTGAGAAAAACAGCCCTGTACTTTGTGTAAGTGAGTTGTGCAGCTTTACCTGGCTATTTATTTTAATTTGTCTGCATGTATAGGACATAACTAGCCAGTCCTCTCTTGACAACCTTGGATGAACTGAGGGGCCCTTGTCACAGAACTAGGGGACAAAAACCAGGCTTCTTTGCACGAAGGCTGTCCTCCCAGTTGTTATGATCTAGGACCATAGTCTGTGTTCCTTGAGATTAATCACTATGTGAAACGTGCGTCCCCCCTGCACCCCTGCCATCTCTAAAGCAGTCAATCAGGAGCCAGTTGGTAAGTGTAAAGGTGCAGAGAGAAGTGAGGTTTGGGGGACACCTGATGGCTATCTCAGCCATATTGTGTAACTTCATCCTGGTCTGTACAATTTTGTTTGTTTTAAAAAATGTTAATTGTGGTAAAATACATATAAAATAAAATTTACCACCTTAATTATTTTTCACTGCACAGTTTAGTAGTGTTAAGTGTATTCACATTGTTGTACAATCAATCCACAAAACTCTTCCTCTTGCAAAATGGAAACTCTATATCCATTAGACAACTCCCTATTTCCTTCTTCCCCAACACCCTGGCAACCCCCATTCTATTCTCTCTTTATGAATTTGACGACTTTGGGTATCTCATATAAGTGGAACCATACAGCATTTGTCATTTTGTGACTGGCTTATTTAACTCAGCTTAATATTCTCAAGATTCATCCAATTTGGAGCATGTATCAGCATTCTCCTTCCTAAGCTGATTGATATTCCGTTGTACGTATAGACTACATTTTATTTATCCATTCATCTGTTGACAGACACTTGGGTTGCTTCCACCTTTTGGCTACTGTGAGTAATGCTGCTATGAATGTGGGTGTGCATAAAACATTTTTTAGTGAAAACTTCTTTTCTTATTCTGGAATTTAGTGCTTCTTATTTTTGGTGTCTTTCATTGGTTGAGTTCTCTCTTAGCCTGCTATTGTAGAACCTGAAATACCATGTCATTTCTTACAGATCCTGGGCTTTTTCTTTCCCTGACATGTGTGCCCACCACGTGGCACAGTGTTTGGGACATCAAATGTGCTTGGTAGATACTTATTAATCAGTGAATGAATGAATGAACACAGTAAAATTAAATGGAAGGGAGATAAAAAGTTGTTCTTTCCCATTGAAATGGTTTAGACTCAGGCTTGTCTAGATTTGCCCCAGAATGCTTCTCTTGCAAATATCTGGCCCATGTTCCCACTTAAATGAGCTCAGTGTAGATTTTTATAACTGTTATTATTTGTATTTTTGGTCAAGATGCACAAACACAATCTATACCTCTTTTGCTGCATTCCTTTCCATAGTTTGAACTTAGTAGGTGCTCAACATATATTCACTATGGATGATTAAATCAGTGTATAAATACATGCATAAGGGAATGATTTCATGAATGAGCCAACTAAGAATATATTCTTTGGTGAATGATCTATTTCTTGGAAACCGTCACTGTTATAAATAATAGGAAGGGAAGGAGAGGGGAATGGGCCATTGTTTATTCTCTCATTTCACAAATATTTGCAGTTCTGGGCCCTGGGGGTTGAGCGTAAACTGTTCTTACTCTTAGGGCCTTATCTTTCAGGGAGTAAAGCAGACATAAACAGAATGGTTTCCAGTTGTTTTCGGTGCCATGAAGCGAAATGGGAAGCCATGATAGAGAATAATAGGGGCCTACATTGGATGGAGCAGTCAGGGAAGACTTGGATGAGGAAGTAGAATCTTAAGAGTGAGAGAAGCTGAATCAGAAGAAGGAAGAGACTGTGTTGGAGAAAAGAAAACTTCATGGCCACAGGAGAGTATTTTCAAGGAGATGATAGAAGACCAATATGACTAAGGATGCATAGGGAATGAGGCTGAAGCAATGTCACGGGTCTGGCAGACCTGATGAGAAATTTGGGTTTTTTTAGTCCATGAGATTGCACTGATGTGTTTTTAGGTTGATGTGTTAGTCAGGGTTCTCCAGAGAAACAGAACCAATAAAAGATAGATAGGTAGGTAGGTAGGTAGATAGATAGATAGATAGATAGACAGACAGATAGATAAGACTGACAGATAGATGGATGGATAGATAGATGGACAGACAGACAAATAGGAGATTTATTATGGAGTTGGTTGGTGTGGGCAGAAGCTGGATGTCCCAGCTCAAGGAGAGAGAGAGAGAGAATTTGCCCTTCCTCTGGCTTTTTGTTCCATTCAGGCCCTCCATGGATTGGAGGATGCCCTCCCCTATTGATGAGGGCAGATCTTGTTTACTGTCTGCTAATCTCCTCTGGAAACATCCTCAAAGATACACCCCCAAATAATACTTTCAAGGTATCTGGGCATCCCTTAGCCCAGTCACATTGACACATAAAATTAACTACCACATAGGAGAATGGTATGATCTGGTTGCTGGTTGCATGTCTGGAAGAGAACTGTTCTGTCGGGGGCTGCCAGAGCTGCAGCCCAGGTAAGAGGTGAGAGTGGCCTGGACCAGAGGTGGCAGAGGAGCCCAAGAGATGAGGGCATGTTGAAGATTCATTTTGGAGATAAGAGCTTGCTTTCCTCATCTCCCGTGTTTAGTCTGCTTATACCTATGTTAATTTTGTTAGCTCTTAAGGCACCTCCTGAAAGTCTGCAAAATCTGTTGTTGGCTGTTGTCATCACTCACTGCAATTTTTATGAATAATTTTACCTGGTACTGTGCCAGATTTTCAGCATGCATTCAATGAACAGTAGCTATGGCAAGCTCCTATTCCTTCTAACTCATGAATCTATAAGATATCTCATCTCTCCTCTCCTCCCCTCCAGTCCCCTCTCCTTTTTTCCTCCTTTCCTCATCTCTTCTCTTCCTCTCTCCCTCTCTCTCTCTCTCTCTCTCTCTCTCTCACACACACACACACACACACACACTAGTTGTATTTATGTTAATATTTTATCAAATGAAATCTGATAATTCTGTCCATCCTGGTCTCTCCTCCCTTGGACTCTTAAGAAATTTGATTGATTTTGGAGGATACACACACAGGGAGAGGGGAACTATCCTAGAAGGGTCTATGCTTAAAATACAGCACACTAGGCTACCTCACAGCTCTCTTTTTGTGCATAGAGGGTGATAAGTTTGGCGTATATCTGGAAATATGCTCACATATGCTGTGATGTGTTCAACATATTCTGAATTGGAGAAGAGTAGACAATGCATTTCCCAAGTGCAATACAGTTCATTAAGTGAGCATTGCAGCACCAAGCTAGGAATGGTTAGTTGCTGATTGTGTGGCAATGGATCGTCAAGTGCATACTGTTTGTCTTATGATATCTGATTGAAACATAGGTTTTGACCTGGCTCTTGGATCTTGTCTAATGGCAAATCTAAGAGAATTACTCTGTGGAATGTTTGGATATACTGTCATTCTGGCCCTACTCTTGAAATTGAAGAGAGCCCCAGAATCAGTTAAACCAGTGTTCCCAGAGGTATTGAAACAAATGATGATTCAGCATTGTTCCAAACCCAGAGCCACCCACTTGTCACCTTTGGAAGGGGACAACCAACCAATTGGCTTGGGAGATTAGTGAGAAGGTGACACATGTAGATTGCTTGCATCCAAATATTCTGAGCTTGCCTTCTCTGTGTGATTCTAAAATTTGATATTTCTTAGGGAATGATCATTAAAACAAATTCTTTACATATCCTTTCAATTCACAAGAAATGAACTTGAGGTTTACAAAAGACACATTTCTTTCTATACTTATAGAGGGAACATGGTCTATTTTAGGGTTCATTTTCCCTAATGTGGGATTTCAGCTCTAATATAATTCAAGAAGTGCTTATATGGTAATTACATTCTTTTGCTGGTTTTTCTCTTTCTCATCTTGGAGATGATTTCATTTTTTCATGCTATAAACCAAATGCTCTTTAATGTTCTTATTAGGGAAGATCTATTAATATATCTGTGAATTACAGCCCTACTTATACATCTATTATCAGAGTGAATTATTTGTTTGTTTAAGAATGAAGTTCTACCTCATTTAAAGCCATTTTTGTCTTTTAGCAAATGAATTCTATTTGAATTTTCATGAGTATGTTTTATTTCACACCGAAGGCCTATTATTTTAGAAAATCAAAATATTAAAACTTTTTTTGAGCAAACAAAAAATGTATTATCTGATAAACAGTAGAAGTAGAACCACAAATAATATATTTCCTAATTGCTTTTTTCTTTTACACATAGCAACAATTGATGATGTGTAATGTAGACATCAGCCAGTGTCTAGGACAGGTAATATATATTACTAAACAAAAGTGTATTTTAAGAAAGCTTTGAAAAGAGCCACCTGCCAGATCACATTGATTAAGCATCTAACTAACATGTTGAATTTAAAATATATTTGTGTGAGATACCTGTTTCATCCTTGAGAAACAATAATAAACTTTGTTGAGAAGGCTGAGCTTTCTCCAGAGTTTACTTGAGATGTCAGGATAAGTAATTGCCTTGCTGCTACAAATTTGGAACTTAACATTTTGTTGGGCCTATTTTTGCTGCCACTCCATAGATAATAAATTTCATGAAGGATCTTTTCATCGGCAGAAGTTAGTTCCTTTTGTTTTCTCTGCAGAAAATAACTTGCTTTGCTCTGTGATAGGCAGGTATCCAAGTACTAATACTTTTCTTTTCAGTTTAGAATCAGGTAATGAAGGCCCATCATTCTCACTGACAGCGGGGATGACAGTCTTGCTTGTCCCTATCCTCTAGTACAGCTCAAGGACAGGAACGGGAGCTGGAATTTTATCAGCAGGCTGAAGAGTCAGAGGGCAGCAATGATGTGAATTGGAGCAGATGATTAACTCTCTGAAGACTCCTCTCATTTTATCACCTCCAAATTGACCAGTATCCTTAACACTGTTGCCTCATTTATCCCTTTGAATGTTACAATCTATTCTGTTGATTCACACTTCCTTCTCCTTTTGTTTTGATGCAGTAGATCAGATGTTTGCAGACTAGAGCTTGTGGGTCAAATTCAGTCTATGGCGGGTCAGATTCAGCCAAGAATGGATTTTACATTTTTAAATGGTTGAAAAAGTCAGAAAAGTATTTTGTGACACATGAAAATGATATGTCAGTACCCCTAAGTAAAGGTTTATTGGAACCTAGCCATTGCTGATTTATTTACATATTGTCTGTGACATTTTATCTACAACGTTGACAAAGTTGAGTTGACATAGTCGAGTAGTTACAACGGACACCAAATGGCCCACAAGGTCTAGGCTGAAACAAGTCCAGGCAGTTCTCAAAAAATATGTTGTCTACTATAAGTACAGCTACAATCTTGTTCTTACCTGTAGTGGCAATTTTTCTGTATTGTGGAAAGGAACCAAGTGTGGGAAATTTTAGCATGTTTCTCGTGTTCTGTATAATCTAATTTCAATAGCAGAACAATCAAAGCAATAAAATATTACAGTCCATTCAGGCAGTAAATCTTCTAATCTGAAGGTGTGAGACTAGTACGACCTTTGATTGTGTCTATTCTCTCTCTAGCATTTTATTTAGCAGCTCATTTAAAAAATATGGACATTTCTTGTGAATGTTACTATGAAAATTTCAAGAATACTAGAAGCATTTTTTCTTTTTCTTTCTTTTTAAAGAAAGTAACACATTTATTAAAAAATACTACAGGCTGGGAGTAGTGGCTCATAACTAACTTTGGGAGGCCGAGGTGGGCAGTTGGCTTGAGCTCAGGAGTTTGAGACCAGTCTGCGTGACATGGCAAAACCCTGTCTCTACAAAAGATACAAAAATTAGCCAGATGTAGTGGTGTGCACCTGCAGTTCCAGCTACTTGGGAGGCTGGAGTGGGAGGATGGCTTGAACCCAGGAGGTGGAGGTTGCAGCAAGCTGAGATCATGCCACTGCACTCCAATCTGGGCGACAGAGCCAAACTCTCTCAAAATAATAATAATAACAATAATAATATATAACCAGTTATGTTTTCTAACTAAGAAATGGGAAAGTAGAATTTATTATAAAGGCTAGATATATCAAATTTCTTTCCTGTTCTCTATTAATATTTTAAGATATTTTTCCCCTCTGTAGAAAGTCTTTACTTATTATGAATACTGTATGTACACAAAGCTAACTTGACTGTAAACAACTTCTGGGCTGATTAATTGATAGTTGTAGTAAAATTACCTGAGGGGTTTTTTTGCATATGTATTAGAAACTTTTGCATATCTTCTGTCTTTATTTATGCAGATCAGCTAAGTAAGATGCCATTTTCTGTGTTTATAAGAGCTAGCTGCTAACTCAGAAATAAACCTGTTGGTATGCCTTAGAAGGGACCCTCATTTCCCAAGTACTGTTATTTTCCACAAATATACATGTATCCTTGCCAAGCCTCATTTCATTCTTTGCATTGTATGGCTCACCATCCTCCCATTTTTATATGGGGCTCTTATTAAACCACCCTGCGTGTGTGGAACGATATGGTCCAGGGACATATTGTTCTACACAGAGTTTTGCAGCAAACCCTGCTTAGCTAATGAATACTTCCTCTTTCCTACATTTGACATGAGGCTTTAGGACAAGGTCACAACACCCCTTAAGTCCCATATTGTATGTCAGTCATGGGGCCAAAAATGAAGGAAGACTGATAGAGTATATTTTGGATGAAGCCCAGGAAACAAATTATAGTGTTCGCTCTGTCTTTAACAGAATCATTCCTCAACCGTACTGGGAGTGTCACGTTTATCCTCAGTGTGGCCAGATAGAATTCTCCCTGACTGTTAAGAGTGGGTGTCAGCCTCCTATAAGGTCTGGAAGAATATGCGTGAGCAGGGCAGAGCTGTGGACTATGTATTACTGGGCCCAAGGCACTGGTTGATTCTGCTCAGCTCTGGAAGAGTTACAGAGTTATCAAGCCAGACAGAACTTGGGAGGACTCCTGTGGACTCTGTTGGAACACCACAGTGGGATTCACTAGGATTCTGGCACTGGTCAGCAAGTTTTAATGGGCCAGTTATTCAAAGTTGCTGGCTGCCCCCCTCTTCCCTTGCTGTCCACTATGTGGTCTCCTGCTTATTTCATGCCTGTGCACTTCATGTCACCGACAAGACCATGAGCAAATGACTAGTGGGACTTTGCACACAGTGACTTCTCTGTAAATGTTGACTGTGGGGCAGAAAGAAAGGCTAGAAGCTCTCAGGAGAATGTTTGCCTTTGCATATATATGCTGGTGATGCTAATAAGTCCCAGCTAGACCTGGCAGTAAGTTCAGGGGTAACAATTTAATTTTCTTGCTATTAGTAAAACAAACAGTAGGTGGGATGGGTGGTAAGCTTACATATCTCTGGCGCACCATTTAAACCATCCATCCCACCTGTGGGCTGTCTGCTGCCTGCCCTTTTGTTGCAGTGGGTCTCCTAATTCGCTTTTCAGTCCCTTTCATCTCATCATTGTTCTCGAAGGCACAGCTCTGCAAACCACACAGAGGCCTTTCAACTTCCCCTGCATTTTGTTTTATTCAGCCAATTGACTAGTACCTTCAGCTAATTGGAGTGGAAATGTAAAATGAAAGCTGTATTATTCAGCTGCCAAGCCTCCTCACTTGGCAGAGAGTGGGTGATGCTGGTAATTGTACCAGAAGTGTAATTGCCCGGGGTTCTGCCTCTGGATTTAACAATGAACCCTGGGAGGGTCTTCCTCTGAGACACTTGATACCTGCTTCTCTTCAGTGGCTTCTTGGCAAACAGTGAGGCTTGAAGCAAATCAAATGAAGCATTTTTGTGTTGTTAGAGAATACAACCAGTGTGTAGTTTGCTGACTGTGGGAGTGGGTTGCTTGGTCTGAGTACTGAGTCAGTGTGTCATTCCCATCAGAACTGGCAGTTAATTTCTTCTTGGTTTGGAATGAGGATGGGATTCACATCCCTGGGGGTGAAGATGCTGAACTCACATGCCAGATATGGTCCATTGTGCCAGGGTGTTCTTGGGAAAAATAGCTGATGCAGAACAGCAGCCCATTTTGTAAACTGGTTATGAATGAGGACAGGTTTACATGTCTGGAAAGAGTTGAATAGCTTAATGGAAAAATAAGGAAAGTAAAATGTTGATGATTAATTTATCATTGAAGTTGATCATCTTGGTGGTTTTGGCCCAGCCAGCTTTCTTTTCTTTCTACTTGAATTCATTAATCTAATGACAGTAGTGAACAATACTTTAGGGTAGACTATGTTGGCTTAGTACATGGGAACATATGGTATAGGTACTTCCATTCCTCTTCTCAGCTTAACCCTGAGCCCGCGGCAGACAATAGTAATCTTTCCCACTTGATTTGCCTAAACAGAGCCTCAGAATCCTCCTCAACATAGCACTTCAGATAATTGTTTCCAGGGCTGGCATGTGTGATGAAACCTATTTGTTACCTCTGACTTGGAAATTATATTTCTATAATATTACATTTAATACTATATTTCTATAATATTTCTACTTTGAACCCAAGAAATGGAAATAGCAGCTAAGCAATTCTTACTCTTCTTATTTGCCAAGATGAAAGAGGCTGATTTGAACAGTGTTATATAGTACAATTTTGTTCCTATATTATTATTATTTTATGTCATGTGGCTTTATGGAACACTTCCTCAAACATTTCCAGCAGAGAAACTGTTTTCATTTCCTTAGAAGCTTAAGATCTTAGTAAGATATTGAGAGTCAGGTTGCTGAGACAGGGCTGGCTGCCCTTATGGATCCCTGATTCCCTCCCTCCCTCCCAGAAATCCTTACCAGCTGAAAAAAGACAGGGTATAGGTGGTAGTGGCAGCCAAAGTCGATTAGATCTGTAGATCAGTGAGGCTCACACCTGGTGAAAGCTGTTCTTCCTGGAACCAGTATCACTTTTCATTTGAAAGAAATGGGAAACGACTAGTGGGAAAGAGTGTGGTCCTTGAAGCCAGTTAGTCCTATGTTCAAATCTTGGCTTCACCAGTTGTGTAATAACTGACCAGGCTTTCTTTTTATGTTTCTTGTTTTATAAAACAGAAGTGGTAATAACAACTTCATAATATTTTTGTGAGGATTCAATGTCACAAATACACATACATATGTATGTATGTATGTGATATGTCTATGTATGTATTATATATTACACCTATAATATACATGTGTATATATATGTATGTAATAATTGATCAGTAAATAGTGCTATGAGGATGTGATCATATAACTTTTGATTTTTGAGGCAGAGTCCCTCTCTGTTGCCCAGACAGGAGTGCAGTAGTGTGATCATGGTTCACTGCAGCCTTGACTTCCCAGTCTCAAGCAATCCCCCCACCTCAACCTCCCGAGTAGCTGGGACTACAGGCGTGCACCACTGCACCCAGCTAATTGTTTATTTTTTAGTGAGATAGGGTCTCACTATGTTGGTTGATCTCAAACTTCTGGCTGGTCTCAAACTTCTGGGCCCAAATGATCCTCCTGTCTTGGCATCCCAAAGTGCTGAGATTGCAGGCATGAGCCACTGCGCCTGGCTGGCATATAACTTTGCAGTGACGTTTTAAAATGTGGCTTGGGAGATTTTTGTGTTTGATTTTTTTAAAAGGCAATGTCTCTATGGTTATCATATTTTGAAAAGTATCCTTTCTAATTTGTTTGTACATTAGTAGTGGTCGTATACTGAAATACACACAAAAGAAGAAATCCATTACATGACAAATAGCTTTACAAATTCTATGCAAGGGTGTGCATTGATGATCTCTCTGAGAAACAGGTCATATCAAATGTGTCTGGAGCACAGGAAAGATCTGAGGATGGATGTCTGAGAGCCTCTGTTCTACCCTGTGAGTGCTGAGCATGGTGCTAAGGAATCTCATATGTATTATCTGATATATCCCCCTGACATTCCCCTAGGATTTATTTTGTTATTTTTGTTCTTTTTAAGAAAAAGAAAATGGAGGCTTGGTCAAGATGCTCATCTTGCTTATAGTTCTAGAATGGTTAAGTTCGGAAACTACATTTGAACTGAGAGTTACCTGACTTTGCAATCCATCTCAAGATTATGAACCATGTGGCCTAATCTCTAAATTTCATGGAGGAGGAACCTGAGGCCCAGGGAAGTGATTTACCTGGTTTACCCAGCTTGGTAAAGGCAGAGCCTGGGCCAGAATCCAGATTCTGATGCCCAGTCCACTGCTCTTTTTCTATGCTATGTTCCCTCTCTAATTATTTATTTTGCTTTGTTCCATAATTGTTTTGGAAGTCTTGCTTCTTTAACTATATTCCCAGCTGAAGAGCAGATGTAAAGGATCAGGTTGTAGTCTTCCATATCTGGGTTAGATTATATTCGTCTTCTGCATCTGGGTCAGATTATATTTGTCTATATCTTCCACATGGCTTACCATGTGATAGATCTTCAGTAAATTCTTGACGCCTTGAATTCTTGAAGAATTTAGTGTCTAAGATTCTATTTTGAATGAGGCATAAATTTATACAAATACACATATTGGGGTTTATCCTTTAAGACATTCAGTTCATACTTGATAATAAATGCTCTCAGTGTTACTGGATCTACTGCTTTGCTTTTATCCAGTCTCACAATTTTCATCTTTTAATATGTTCCACCATTATAATTATTGATTAAGTTTTTATCTACCTTACTATTTGCTTTCTGTTTGTTACTCCTGTTCTGTATATTTTGTCTTTGATTGTCTTTGAGTCAATCTATTATTTTTTAAATATTTCAGTTCATTGTTCTTTGCTTGTTAAACATACTTTTCCTTTTCCTTTAGTGGTTACCCTAGATATTACAACATGTATTAATCATTTCATTTATCTCTTCTCAGCCAGTACTATAACCTGTGAATTCTCCATTTTTAAAATCTATCTCCTATCTTGTGTGTTTTTATGCATTTTATATTTACACATATGTTAAATCCCGCCAGATGTTATTATTTTTGTTTTGTATAGTTATTATTTAGATCTACCTATATATTTACTCTATCTATAATTCTAAATTTCTTCCTACATTACTGTGTTTCTATTTAGAATCATTTTCTTTTGCCTGGAGAACTTCCTTTAGTATTGTTTTAGTTTAGGTCTGCAGGTGACAAATTCTCACTGCTTTTATTAGTTTAAAACATCTTTATTTCATTTTCATTCTCGAAAGGTATTGTTGCTGAGTATAGAATTCTTAGTTAGTAATTGTTTTTGTTCAGCAATTTAAAGATTTGTCTTGTGACTTCCATCTTTTTTTTAATGTCTGGAGAAGTTAGATATCAGTTTTGACATTTTTATTTGAAGATAAATTTCTGCCCCTCTGTGACTTTAAAGATTTTTCTCTTTGCTGTTTGTTTTTAGCAGTCTGATTCTAAGGTACTTAGGTGTTTTTTTTTTAATTATTCTGATTGATATTCATAGCACGTCTTGAATTTATGGCTTGATATCTTCACTTTTAGAAAATTCTTGGCCATATTTTAAAAAATTTTGTTTCTGCCCTCATTTCTGTCATTTTGTCTTTAGAACTCAAGCACCCATTTGTTAAACTTTGTAATGTGTTCCATGTGTCACTAATGCTCTTTTCTGTATTT
Source organism: Cebus imitator (assembly GCF_001604975.1). NCBI lineage: Eukaryota > Metazoa > Chordata > Mammalia > Primates > Cebidae > Cebus > Cebus imitator. Next base: position 961,438 of record NW_016107438.1, read on the forward strand.
TTTATCCTTTTGGTTTTTTCTGCTTCAGTTTAGATATTTTGTATTGACTTATATCTTGTTTTCTTTAGGTATAGCCAGTCTGCCATTAATCAAAAGTAATTTTATTTGTTTGACTTTTTGTGTTCTAAAATTTCCATTTAATTGTGTTTGTAGATACTAGTTATCTGTGAAAATATTAGTAGTTATTTAACATTTTTCAGGGTATGTATTTATCGTCTTTCATTATCTTCATTAAGTTCTGAATAAAATACAGTCTTTCCTTGACTAGTTTCCTGGATAATTCAGTGTATATTATTAAATCATAATAAAATACTTTGGGTTTGTATGTAAACCAGAGTTAAGATATATAATCAGATTTTTCACTGACATGAATATCTGGACATTTGAAAGTCATGTGAAAGTGGGACAGTTTTTCTTTGTGCAGGTATGTCTTACTTACCATATGACATCTAGAATTTAAGACCCCTGTTCATTAAATGCCAGAAGCACCTCTAAACCGGCAGTCATCAAAGCAAATTTTAAATTGCCTCCTGAGATATATAGCCTCATGTAGGCGACCTGGTTAACATTACATCGTGAGGCCATCACTGGCAATGAAGCCTTGGACTCAGGGCCTCTGCCAGGTTTAGAAACACACTTAGTAGGATGTGGCTTTACCTAGTTGAATGTGAGTGTTAGTACAACTCTCAACCATTTAGTGGATGGCCAATTTAACTGGCCAAGGGGCTGGCTAGAGGAAGAGTTAGGGATTGAGAACACACAGCAGAGCATCAAATGATGACATAGCTGTGGCATGCCAGATCACAAGTTTTGATTGAGACATATGTCTAGAAGGCGAGATCTCAAACAGCATAGATTGAAGATGGCTGCTGCAGCAGCAAGGATTTTCAAGAGCAGCATGTTGATCTTGATGCTGTTGTCTGTATATCCAACTTTTCAGCAATGATATCACAAGATAGTTAGCAGTTCTCTAAATTAGAGAATATTTGTTCATCCATCCATCAACTCATTCAAAAACATTAAGTGCCTGCTATGTTAGTCACTACAAGAATACAAAGCTACCTATATATAAAGAAATTGTCCCTACTCTTGGGAAGAGAGAGAGACAAGTCAAAAACTAATTATAAAATGAATGATAATTATCCAGTGGAGGAAGATGACAAGAAAATAAATAATTTTAATATGAGAGATAATGGTATAGCTATAATTTAATTTCATGTGCAAACATTTTGAATGTTTATTTTTTCCATTTGCCTGAGGAATATGAAATGAAGTCTCTGGGAGCTGAATTAATAGAGAAAGAAAAAAAATTATAAGCTTAAGCTATAGTAAAGTCTCCCTTATATCTGGATTACTTAAAGTGAAAAGATGAGGCAGATGTTTTACTCATAATGGAACTTCTGTGGTTAACATCTCTAGGAATTTATAATGGTTATTCTGCCATTGGGGTTCTCTTAGATCTGCCTCTCACTATTATAGGTTTGTTTTAGAACAAGTGGAAAGCTGGATGTAAATAATAGAACAGTTACAGAACTGAGCCTGTGTTTGCATTGCGTCAGAATTTGGAATGAAGAGGAGCACATTTTCTTTGTATTTTATTTTATTCTATATTTTGAAGATATTCTATTTTGTGTGTGTGTATGTATGTGTACTACTCTAGAAGCATAGTTTCTATAGCACTCAATAGTGGAATATATACAAAAGTTAACTTCTTCTTATCTTGGAAGCTGGAGATTCCAGCAGGGATTTTCTGTAGCTCTAAATGCTACACCTACTCCCTCTGTCACAGAAAATACCATGATTAACAGGCTAAGATTGTGGCAAGTGACCAAACTCATACCTAACATTTATTAAGTACTTCCTATGGACAAGTCACTGTGCTAATACAAGTACCTTAGCTTATTTCATCTTCATTGTCACCTGATTGGGCCCAATCTTATTCTTAGTTTGCATATTAGGAAACAGAGACTCAGAAAAGCTAAGAGAATTGTGCAAACTCCCAAAGCTAAGAAATAAATGAACTTGCATTTGAACTCAAGTTTACCTGTTCTACCATTTTAGCATTGCTACCTGACTTAGTGTGGTATATAACCTATGTTCATAGACCAAGCCTGTGGGTATGCAGGTGGGTTTGGTGCAAAAAACATAAGTTTTAAAATAAAATGGACACTGGTTGAAATACAGGTATTAATACCATCAGTTACAAGCTTTGGAGTATTACTTAACCTCTCTGAACTTTGGTTTCCTTGTCTATAAAAAGGAGATGATAAAATCTATCTCAAAAGGTTTGAGGAAGAAATAAAAATGTGAAAATGCCAAAGAATCTGGAACCCAGAAGGTGTCCTCTTTGTCCCTGTTTTATTTTTTAATTTTTTTTTCTGTGTAAAACAAGCTTAGAGGACTAAGCCTGGCTTTGTGGAAGCAGGTGGAGCTTTGAGACATGAGGTAGGGGAATATTTATTTGGTTAAGGAGGCAGAAAAGGCCATCCTGAGGAAGTGATATTTAAACTGAGACCTGGAGAATGTGTGGAAGCTAGATTAAGAAGAGTGGGAGTATGCTGTTGCAGGCATGTGAACATTTTGGGCAAGTAAGTCACTTAAGCATCACGGTCCCTTTATCTGTAAATGTAGGCAGCACTGCCTAAGTGTGTCCCATCTGGTTAGTCTGTTAAGGAGTAGAAGTAAGAGAGATTTGAAATGGTAAGACTGCTATATAATATAAGGCATTGTTATTGGTAATATATGATAACAGCATAGAATTTTAAGGATGGGTTTGAATCCCAGATCTAGCTAATCCTGTTAATAGCTGAGCTCTGGACAATTCACTCAGCCTTTTCACACTTATTCCCTCATTTATAAAATCAGAGTCATGATGTCAGCTTCACAGGAAGCTGTAAGAAGTTGTACCATCATGAGTATGTGGAGGACTGGGAATTACTTGGGGGTAGCTTGTCTCTTTCCTTCCATCTCCCTGCTCCACCCTTGGCACCACACTCTTCTAATGTACTTATGTACAAAAGCATTTTGTACACTTATGTAGAAAAGCATGATGCTAACTTACTATGTTGTTCAGGGTCTCTTGAACAAAGACACTTTTAGCTATAAATAGCAGCAATCTTTTCATCTGTGATTCATTCTGTTGTTTCTGTATACAAGTTGATACTCATAGCTATGCCTTCAGGTTTATCATTTTAAGACAGCGGGAGGAGGAGATCAGGTATAAGCTAATCATGCCAGGATGCTGAAATGGGAAACTACTTAGGTTTTTGATGTGTAAAACAAGAAACTCCTTAAGGGGGTATTATATGAAACAAGTCTTTGAAATAGGTCTTAAACAGGAAGTGGTTCACAATTTTGTTTTTGAATTAACCTGTATTTGCTCCTCCTGAAAGGAGAGAATTTAATATAAATATAAAGTCTCACATCTTTTCTTAACAATAAATGTCCTCTGCTCCTTTTTATTTGGGACAGGATGAGGAGCTTTACAGGAACTTTAAATTGAGAACAAATAGAAGAGGTATTGTTTATCTAAGCTGTCTGAAGAAGGGCACTTGGGGAAAGAATTGCACTCTAAAATAACCTCATGAAAGTTATTGATTCGTTTCTTTATGGTTCCCTGACAAACAAGGACCATTATTTCTGTGCCCGAATGGGAGCTGGGTCAAAGAACCCTTTTTTATAGATAGTCTTTCCTGAAAACCAGACTTGTCAGGAAAATGAACTTCCAGAAATGAAGACATGAGACTCAGTTGAATATTGCATCCTGTTTGCTGCTTTGAAGGGCAAGTAGGAAACACTGTTAATTTTAAAAAATTTTACTGAGTACAATAAGGTTTGGGGATAGCTCCAGAAATTTAGATAAATGGCTACTGTTATGTATTTGCTAAGTGGTTTTTATTTGAATTCCCTTCCCCATGACAGTTGAACTCTGTAGTCCAGGGATTATCTACCTATAGTAGGCTATGGAAAAAAGCATAATTTTTTTTGTTGTTTTTACCTTATATTTTAAGATTAACTTCAAAAGATCACATAAATTATATATCTTTTTTATTGAAAAATGGAAAATACAGATAAGTATAAAAGAAAACAAAAAATTATCTGAAACTCACACCCAGGATTATCTACCCCTCACTTATTAGTTTATATAATTCCACAATTTGTTTCTATGCACATAGATATATTTTATCACAAAATATTATATTTTACATACTGTTTTATAACTTGAAAATACAGCTTTTGGGGAGCTTTATTCCTTCTTTCTCACTTTTGGTCTAGGAAGCCAAGGGAATTTAAAATGAGATCAATCAATCAATAATTAAAGTAGGGTTATTATACCATTTAGATGAAAGAAAATTTATGTTGCCTGTTGATATACTGCTCTTTAGAATTCTATAACAACCCCCCCCACAGAAATTTGAGTACTGATTAGCGATACATTTATTGTTTATTTTTAGCACTAATCATATATTCAATAAATACCCAAGTAAAACAAGTGCTTTTTTTTTTTTTTTTTTTTTTTTAAAGCACCTTGCTATTACTTTGAAGTATTTGGGGATGGAGGCATTATATTACCTGCAAGAACATTTTCTTCATATATTATTAAAAATATTAAAAGCTGTTTACAAAGATATTTTGATTGCTTTTTAGGCTTGTCATAATCTAATCCTTTATCTCCTAGTGAAAAGCTATTTTAAGAGTATTTCTTTTGCTTGAGTGTGTTAGATTGGAAGAGACGATTTTAAAGTGTCGGAATTGCAGTAGTAACATGGAAAATCTGTAAAACTTAGTTTACAATGTTATTTCTTTGGATTTTATAGCTTTATCCAAGGTTCTAGCTATTGAGGAACTCCAGCATCCCTGCTTCCATAAAGCAACTTTATGTGACCATATAATTGATTAGTAAAGATTTAGACCTGAAAAACACGGCCATCTGTGCAGGCCTTGGTAAAGGGCTCATTTTACTTAAAATTAACCATAAAAATTATTTAGTTCCATAGAGATATTAATAAAAGAAAAATTTTTGATAGGTCCAATACCTAAATGAAGAAAATTTTTCTTTAAACATAGTTTGACATCAATGCAGTAATGACATTCAACGTTATGAAGATTTTGTAGTGACATTATTTAAACATTGTTCTCTCAAGCTCTCACAACCTAACTGGAATACTTCAATTCTTATGGATGGATATTTTTGTGGGGGTAAACAAACTCAGGGTTGATTATTAATTAATTCAGCCAACATTCAGAAACTGTGCTAAGTGAATTTTGAGATATACAAAGAGGAATCAAATGAGATCTCCTTGCTTGAAGAGTCGTAGTCTGCTGGGAAGACAGATATGTAAACATGTCAGGAGGGCTTCCTAAGCCCAGGTACATTTAAACTTTGAATTAACATGAAGAAAAACTATGGTTTCGTGAATGAAAGTGAAAAACCTGCACCATGTTCTTAGGAGATCCCGTTTATAGTTTAGTAAGCCAAGTCCAGTGACTAGGGGCTGCTTAAAAGTATAATGGACTGCTTTCAAGTTTGAGGGTCGCTGTCGAAATAATTGAAGTGAGGAGAAGAACTTCACCTCAAGAAGTATGAATGTTGCATCTGGAGACAATAAAGATGGCTGGCACTTAGAGCCATACCAAGCTTAAGGGAGTACATGTAAGCTGGTGTGGTCAACCAATGTCTGGGTCAAAGACACGGCTCATGATTATGCCAGCTTAGTGAGATAGAGACATTTTGAATTTCCCAAGTAGTCTTGAAAACTCAACGTATAGATTCATTTCTCCCTTTGGCAATGTCCTGGATCCTCTAAGTGCTAATTAAGGTCCTAATTAAGGAATAATTTCACTTTGTTAGGTTTTACTTGTGTAGACTGGAATGAGAAGATGGGAAAGTCAAAGTACTTATGGGACTGTTTTCCCTTCGAGAAAATGAAATAGACGATATTTGCTGAATGCCTGTGACATAATAGAAAATATTTGGATTAAAAATAAATTATATTAATGGTCCTTTAATAAGTGCCTGATACTGTTCACATATCTTTACATATAGCATCTCCTTTGATGCTTTCAATAACGCTATTGAATAAGCACTTTCTCATCTCTCTTTCACAGATGAGGAACCTGGACATGGACATGTTAACTCAATAACAGACTCAGTTAATAAATGGTATCACCAGGATTCAAACCTAGGCAGTCTGTCTCCAGAGACTGAGTCCTTAGGCCTCAGAACTCTGTGAACTTGGATAACTTGTTCAATCTCTCTCATCCTGTTTTCTTATCTGTAAAATCGGAATCATAATAATAGTGCCAGCTTCATAGGGTTGGCATGTATGTAAGGCTTTGTATAGCATTGACTACAGATACTTTCTCCAGCCTTGCAGGATGATGGCAGAGGTGGGGAAAGCCACCCTCCCTCCATTCCACAATTGTCCCTGTGATCATCACTTCCTGCTTCCAGAGTGGGAAGCATAAGTAAGTGATCAATAAATAGTAGCTGCTGGCTTTGTGAAGTTGTCATTTTTATTTAATCTGTATCCTGAAACCAAGATGGTTTTCTTGAAATCAGCAGGAAACATACTACATTGTGGCATAGGAATAAAATTTGTTTTTCCTCACCTTCTTGTCATTGCTCTTTGGGTTAAGAGTAGACTGTAGTTATCACACTATTGCCAATTTTGAAGAATGTGCTATAGCAATATAACAGAAAGAAATTCAGAGGTATTCTAAGCTGAGTCCTGGTGCTCTTCTGCTTTGATCTCAGTATTTTTGTAAATCAGACATTGGGAATGTAATCTCACCTTAGATAGACTTTATACTTCCTGAGTGACCCTGGAGAGGCCCCAGTGTTTGAAGCACATTTCCCTATAAGTTATGAATTTAGCATTTCTTGACTTTAAAGGATGATTTAATTTTTTGCTTGGAAATGTCATGTATACACATGTAAATCTATATCAATGTTGGTATATTAGTCTTGGTTCTCCAGAGAATCAATAATATATACACACATATCCTATTTGGATATCTCTCTAAGATAGAGGGAGAGAGATTTATTTTAAGGAACTGGCTCATGCAGTTGTTGGGACTGGCAAGTCCAAACTATAAACAGCAGATCAGCAGGCTGGGAACTTGGGCAGAAATGCTATATTTCAGTCTTGAGGCTGAATTCCCTTTCCTTCAGGAAACCTCAGTTTTTGTGGTTGAGGTCCCTAACGGATTGGATGAGTCCACCATATTATGGCGGGTCAGCTCCTTTGAAAAGTCAACTGTTCACGGTACTCTCCTCTACAAAATACCTTCACAGCATCATTGAGACTAGCATTTGACCAAACAAATGGGCACTAAAGCCTAGCTAAATTGGCCCATGAAAGTAACCATTACACTTGGTTTCTGCCATTTTGTGTGAAAACGTCTGTTGCTAGCATCCACTAGTTTCCTAGCTCATCTCCGCTCTAACTGAATGCTGGTGTTCTGAGGACTCCATCAGGAGCGTAGAAACTTATTTTACTTTTTCCTAAAGTATTTTAGTAGGACTTCAACTACTGGTTGACTGAGGAAAACAGGGTGAGAAAGTTTAGAAAGGAGGGAAAAGGCCTTCACTAAGCAATTTATGAACAATGAACTCTTGCTTCCTAAGGATCTAGTGTGCCAGGCCAAGGATCGTTCTTACTTAAGGAACCCACAGTCTGGTCCAGCAAGGCTAACCAGAATATAAATGAGCACAATAAAGTGTGACAGGGGTTGGCGCAGTGGCTCATGCCTGCAGGCTCAGCAATTTGGGAGGTCGAGGCAGGCAGATTGCTTGAGCCTAGGAGTTCTTCAACAGCCTGGGCAACATGGTGAAACCCTGTCTTTACAAAAAATAAAAATTTAATTGGGTGTGGTGGTGCATGCCTGTAGTCCCAGCTACTGAGAGGATGAGGTGGGAAGATCACTTGAGCCTGGGAAGTGGAGGTTGCAGTGAGCTGTAATCATGCCATTGCACTTCAGCCTGGCTGACACAGTGAGATCCTGTTGCAAAACAAAACAAAACAACAGTGTAATAGTGGGTACAGAAAAAAGTGAGGTCACAGACGGATAGTGAAGAGCCATACCTGAATGGTGGTTAAGGATTAGGAGTGATTCATCTCTGAGGTGTTGAGACTTAGAAGAAGCTTCTTGGTTGCAAACCCTTCTCAGGAAAAGTCAGGGAAGAGTAGGAATCCAGAGGGAGAATGAGATATAAGACCAGGAAAGAGGAGGCTGGGGTTGTCCAATAGTGTTGACCAAGTTGTTAAGACCAGGGAGATAGGTGAGGATCAGGTTGTGGGGTCTGCATTTTATCTCATCAGAGGTAAAGATGAGCCATGAAATAGTTGTACTTATTTATTTATTTATTGGCTTTGAGTTTCTTTTTAATTATTTTTTTATTATTATAGGTTTTTCGTGGGAACAGGTGGTGTTTGGTTACATAAATAAGTACTTTAGTGATGATGATTTCTGAGATTTTGGTGCACCCATCACCTGAGCAGTGTACACTTTTAAACCAGAGAATAACATGGACAGTACTCTTCAAAAAGATTTAGTGTTTGAAACTTAGGCAAACAATATGTCTGCTTTCAACTCATGTAGGAATTTGGGTTAGGAAATCTCTGGGAAAACGGATCTCTGTATAGCCCATGGGATGTTTAATGTTTCAATTTGAAGTCATCAGAGTAGCCTGTCAATGGCCAGAAACAGGTCTGCGGAATCTATGAGATAGTTGATTTCAAAGTTACTTCAAAATGGGCACAATTGAAATGTGGATTCAGCATGAGGGAAGGTGAGAAATAGAGAAGGCATTTCTGAAACCCTTAACTGATCCAGGGTTTACTTTTCTGTTTGTGACCATTGTTTTCCTTTCTAATTTGTGGAGTAATAACATAGTAACATTAATTTATGTTTATTTAATTCTCTCATGTTCATGACCCCAAATAATTTGTGAGATCCTCAGGGATACTGCCCATACTTATGCTTCATTTATATCTCAGTATGCCCAGCACTCAGCCAGGCATAAAATAGTCACTCATACATGTGTTGGTGCATCTGTCTTTAGAAATCCAACTACTTACTCAAATCCTTCTTGTTTCTGTTGAATGTTAGATGATGAAGTAGTAAAGAGCTGAAAAACGCAGCCTATGGTGCTTATAGTATCTAGTGGCAACTACTGCTTTTAGGATGCTGGTTAGTGCTAGTCAAGGTCATTTTCCCTTAAACATGCTTCAATGGTTTCTGCTAGCTAACAGCAAAGCGAAACTTCAAGTCAGGGAGCAACTTGTCCTCCTGTGGCTTCAGGCCAATCGATGATTTTTACTCTGGGTATCGACAGCTCTCTGCCGCATCCCCTTGTCTTTGGCTACGTGGGTTGACTGTTGTGAAATGGATTATACTGATTATATTGCCCCATGGGGTTTAATCAGTGCCCAGCAAATACTGTGTGTGGTGTGCCTGTGACTTTTCTTTGTCTTTTAATTGTTCAGCATGTGGGACTATTGATGGTGCTGCTTTTGTGTGCTCATACCTTGACTGATCAGTTTTTAAATCAGAGCTTATGCCTCTTTGCAGGATGCCACAATTTGGAAGCCCGATTCATGCCAGAACTGCCGTTGCCATGGTGATATCGTTATCTGCAAACCTGCTGTTTGCAGAAACCCTCAATGTGCCTTTGAAAAGGTACGGTATCCTAATTGTGTCCTAAATGTATTGGTAAAGTCAGTGAAGGGTCAGGTTTTTGGATCATTTCAGACATCTGTTTTTGACATTTATTCTAATCTCTAATTGGAAGCTGTATGAAATGCAGAAGGGAATTTTAACATGTTATGTCTAAGAATATCCTAATTTCCAGAATTTTAATGTACCATATCTAAGAACATCTTAATTTCCATTTATTGGGCATTTACTCCGGACCAGGCACTTGGTTTAAGGTCTTAAAAATGATATTCCATTTAATATTATGTGGGGCAGGTATCTTTATTCCTACTTTATAGATGATGAAAGAAAGTGAAGCCTGGAGATTTTAACCAACTTAACCATGATCATGCAATTAATAAACTGCTGCCCAGAGATTTTACCTCAAGTCTGACTGATGCCAAAGGTACTGACATTAACTGCAACATGCATGAACCACTGAATGAACTAAAAGTCAGAATTGATTTATTGAAAAAGATTTTCTAAAAATATCATTTGGATCTGCCACTGATTGTATTATTGTGCTACCATTGGGCTCCCTAGGAACGTGAGCAAGTCTTTGATTCAATAAATATCCTTGTATTTGACCAAGTCTATGATTGGTATTTCCTCCCTTCCCTTCTGTTAAAAATTTTCAGTTTTTTTCTGACTACACATCTATTCTGTTAGAATAATACTTTTTCTAGATGCTGACTCTTTTCTTTTTAAAGTGAATCTATTTTTCAAAAAAGCTTAAGCTTTAAATTTGAACTTTTGAAACTCCCTGGACAAGACCAATTATTTTATTCATAAAGCATTCTGTCAATTTTCAAAGTTTATTTTTCTACATTTTGGCTCCTTCCAATAATTAATCTTGAGTCTTTATGCCATCCAATGCTAATAAGGTTGTGTTTGTACCTGATGTTGGAGTGAAGGCATGCCTTTAAGAGTATTCCTTCATTTCTGCATGAGTGTATTCCTGAGAAGCCAGGAGTACTTTAAATGTTGGCAAATTTGATAATATTTTGTTGTATATTATGGAGCTTTCCATTTGTAGGGCAAATACTCCTTAAAAAAATCACTATTTGGCTTGCTAAGTAAGTCACATCAGAATTTGAGCTGGTGGTGAAAATGCCATGAAAAATGCCCTCCCACACTTCATGTGAAGAATTGTGTTGTCATGAAGGAAGCCCTGAATTACATGTTAGAAGACATGGATTGCATTGCCGAAATCTAAACATGTTCTATATTAGAGGTTAGCAGACTCAGTCTGGCCCACTGCCTGTTTTTGTACAGCTTTTTAACTAAGAGATGCCTTTTACATTTTTTAAATGTTTGAAAAAAATTTAAAACAATATTTTGTAATGTGAAAATTATGTGAAATCAAATTTCACCATTGGTAAATAAAGTTTTATGGAAACACGGGCTCACTCATTTGTTTATGTATTGTCCTTGGCTGCTTTTGCACTATAACAATAGCATTGTATAGTTGCCATGTAGACCATGTGTGACTCTCAAAAGCTAAATATTTACTATCTGGCCCTTCATGGAGAAAGTCTCCCATCTTTATTCTATACCAAACTTGTAATTTTATCTCTTCCTAATTTGCTCTTCTAATTTTTCTCATCTTGGTAAATGGCAACCTCATTCTCCCAGTTGCCAGAAAACTCAGCGTCACCTTTGACTCTATTTTCTCTCACATCCCATATCTAGTACATCAGCAACCTCCTCCCAGCTCTTCCTTCATGAAACAATAAATTCCAAATGTGACTCCTCTGCTGTCAGTCTAGTTTCCTTATTATCATCCTTTTGCCTGGATTCTCACAGTAGCCTCTTAACTGGTTTCACTGTTTCTATACTTATCCTTTTCACTGTAATCTTGATACAGTAGCCAGAGTGATCCTAATGAAATTGAAGTTAGTTAATGTTGCTTCTCTCTTTAAACCCCTCCAGTGACTTCCAGTGGCTTCTCTTCTCACACAAAGTAACATCTCACAATGTCCTTTAAGATACTACTGTACCCCTCTCATTCATCTTCCACTGTTCTCTCCCTTGCTCACTGCTTCAGAAACCAAGCCTCCTTGCTGTTCCCTGAATACATAAGCATATATCATCTAAGAAAGAACAATTTCAGAGGGAACAGCAAAGTCCAAAGGCCCTATGGCAGAAGTGTGTCTGGTATGCACATATATATGTATTTGTGTGTTACATATATATATATATATATATATACACACACCCCCCCACACACACACGTACACACACACAAACACACATATACACAGAAAGAAAGAGAGGTGTTTATATATATAAGTACATATATATATATATATATATATCTCTACATATTATTGCTTGATCTTTTACTTCAAGTCTTACCTGGATGCCATTATGTTTAAAATTGCAAATCTCTACCCCTACCACACATTTTGTATCCCTCTTCCAGACTTGATTTTCCTTTTTGATACTAACTACTATTTTACTGATATTTTTCGTTTACTGTCTCTTTTATTCTCTGTATATCCACAACATCTACAGTAACACCTGACACATGGTAGGCACTCAATAATTTTTTTTTTACTGACTGAATGAATGAATGAATGAGAGATGAATCTAGAGAGTTGGTAAGTTCAAGGTTATGCGAGCCTTGTGTAGTGTAGTATGGAGTTTGGAATTTTATTTTTCAGGTGATAGAATACTAACAAAGGTTTTAGGCATAAGGGAGGAGTGGCCAGCTTTTTTAGAAAAAAAAGTCTTTCTGGTTTTTCAGAGATAATGCACAATATTAGAAATGAGGAGATCGGTTTAGAGGCTGAGAGAATCATCCAGAGCAGATGAATAGTAAAATTAGAGCACTGGTAGTGTAGGGATCAAGAGATAAGGGCAGAGTTGGCAAATATTTAGGGGATAAATCAGCAGAACCAGCTGAAGGTAGGAGGGTGAGAGAAAGGAAAAGGAGAAATGAGTGTGATGTTCTCACTTTGAATGAGAAGAAAAGCCACTGGAAGCCACTGGAGAGGTTTAAGGGGAGAAGCAACATGATCTGACTTCAATTTCATTAGGATCATTCTGGCTACTATATAAAGATTACAGTGAAAAACCAAGTATAGAAACAGTTTTAAGAGGCTACTCTGAGAATCCAGGCGAAAGGATGATAATAATGGAACCAGACTCACAGCAGAGAAGTCACATTTGCAATTTATTGTTTCATGAAGGAAGAGCTTGGAGGGATTGCTAATGTACCAGACATGGGATGTGGGAGAAAATAGGCTTAAGGACTAGTTGCTTAGCTGAGTCACCAACTGATACTGAGAATATAGGAGAATGAGGAAAAGCAGCCCATCTGGGAAAAATGACGGTTTCAGTTTGGGTGGCATTGGGTTTGAAATGTCTGGGAAAAGAGCCAGGTGGCTATGTCAGAATGGTAGCTGGATATGTAAGTCTAAGGCTCAGAGGAGCAGACAGGGCTGGGGATATAATGTAGCTGTCATTAGCACATAGATGGTAGTGCAAACATGTAGAACTAATGAACTCAGCCACAGAGATTGTGTGAGAAAAGGGTACAAAATGAAGGATGGAATTTGGGGAGCACAGTCATTTAAGGGGAGGTAAGCATAAGAAAAAGTGCTTAAGAAGATTGAGAAGCTGTGGTCAGAGAGGTGAAAGGAAAGACGTGGCCAAAGAAGAGAGTAATATCATCCCCAGGAGAATAGAAGATGCTCAGAAAGTTTGTGTTAACCATATTGAGCACAGTTGAAGGAGTCAGTGGGAGGAGAACTTAATATGGCCCTTCAGGTCTGGCAGCATGTAGGCCACCGGTGGCCACGCTGAGGTTGATTATCAGTGGAGTGAGGGGGGTGGAAACTGTACTGCAGAGAAATGAAGAATGAATGGGAAGTGAAGAAAGGAAGGCTGAATAAAGGCCATCCTTTCAGAAGCTTGACTGAGGGTAGGAGAGAAGTGGGGCCTTAGGTAGGCAGCATCACATCTGAGAGGTTTCTCTAAATCTCCCATCCCCAACCATCAAGTCCTTCAGTGTGCTTCCGTGGTGCTTTGTGCTTGCCCTATTCATATCCCTTGACCAGGCTGCAATGTCTGTTGACTTATCAGCTTCTTCCTCCAGGCACTTAGCTCCCTGAGAGCAGGAATCTTGCCTTCTTCCTATTGCAGGCCATCAAGCAGCATAGTACGCAGCACACAGAAGGCACTTAGTCAACATCTTTTGGAATGATTGCACAAGGAAAGGGAGAGGGTTTTGTTGTGTTTTGCTTTCTAGTTTTTGATAGTAGCATGAAAGATATATAATCACCTTAGGAGGGAAAGGGTAGTAGCCAGACTTGAGAGGGAAGTTGAAGAGATGGGAGTTAGAGGGGAGGAGAGACAGAGTTAGTGAATTAGAAGGAGTGGTTTCTGGACATTGAGGCTTACATGAATAGGAGAATGGGAGGCCAGCTGGGGGTTGAATGACTGGAAGGAAAAGAAGTGCTCAAGGATCTCCCTGGAGGAAATGAGAAGATGAGTGACAGTAAGGGCGAGAGAGTGCTAGACTAGGAGGCCCAGGTTCATTGGAGTGAGGACAGACTTTAAGGTTGGCCATAGCTTTGTGAAATAGAAATGAAAATCACTTGAATTGAGGTGGTTAGGGGTGTACAAAGATAAAATATCATTTTAATGGGCATTGAAGGTGTCCAGAATCATCTAGACACAGGCAGAAAAAAGCCAGAGATCCAGGTATCAGGTCTTTACTGAGTGACTATGAGACAGTGATCAGTAAATTTGTGGATCAAGGCAATCTAGGAATCAGAGAGCATGAACTCTAAGGAAGGAGATTCCTTATCTGTAAAATGAGAGGCTTGAACCAGATGATCTAACCATAAGAAACTTTTCATCTCTAAGATCATGGAAATATTCCGCAGAGCTTTTGGGCTCTTTATTTCAAGTAATGAAATAGGATCATAGAATGGAAGAACTAGAAAGGACCTTTAGAAATCATTTAGTCAGACATCCTCAGCCTGTAAATGAAGAAACTGATTTTTAGTGGTTGAGTCACTGACCCGGAGCTAGGAGGTGGCATGGCCATGTCAACAACCTTAGGCTTTGGCTCATGTCCCAATGCGATTTTCACTCTACTGTGTTGCTTTTAAGTTTTCTTTTGTGCTTTCAGCAGCATGTGTTGCTGTTATTCATATCTGCTGTGGTACTCTTACATCAGTATGTGGTACAAGTTCATGAATCACTGCTGTACCTAAATTAAATTATTATTTTATTTTAGACAAAGTTTCATTCTGTGGCCCAGGCTGGAGTGCAGTGACATGATTTCTGCTCACTGTAACCTCTGCCTCTTTGGTTCAAGTGATTCTCCTGCTTCAGCCTCCCAAGTAGCTGGGATTACAGGCATGTGGCACCATACCCAGCTATTTTTTGTATTTTTGTAGAGACCGGGTTTCACCATGTTGGCCAGGCTGGTCTCTAACTCCTGACCTCAAATGATCTAACTGCCTCAGCCTCCCAAAGTGCAGAAGATTGAGAGAAAGAACACAAAGGTATTTAGAACCTTGAATAGTTAACCCAGTTCTGTCAGAAGCTATCCCGTCTAACCATTTCTGAAGAATATGTCTGCGCAAAGAACAACGCCATGCAAAGAAACATGACATTACACGGTGAGGTTTTGGCTGCAAACCTCAATGCAGATAATAATGACATTTACCTAATAAAGTTTTTGTGAAAATTAACTCTTTCTCTCTCTATATATATGTCTATATGTGCATATATGTAAATATCCATATCCATATAAATTTGTAGAGGAGTACTCTGCTATTGTAAGCACTCAACAGGTGTTAGCTGTAATGATCAAACTATCATCATTGTTAGTGGTTCTCCTAAGTCCTAAGCAATTGTCCCCAGCAATCTTCACTGATGTTTTTTGCCCCTGCAACCACTTTCTAAAGCAGGACACTGAAAAGCCTGGATAAGGAGTCCTTTGTGTTCCATGCAGCCCACAGTTCACCAAGCCATTCAGTGTTACATGGTTAGGTGGCAGGAACTTTCTGCTTCTCATTCTTCAAGTACCCGCATGCAAAAATTTTTGTTCCTCCTTTAAATTACCTCTTTCTTGTTCCACCAGAAGTTCAATAGATGGACCAAGGAACCATCCTCTCCCCTCCCCCTACTGTCACTAGCAAAATAAATAAATAAATAAATAAATATGCACACATCCAACCCACATATATATCATATTTATAAAATGACCTTTGAGGGCTAAATTTGAAAATCAGCTTTTATGTAAAACAAAGAAAACTAATTTAGGTGCATGAAACATTCCTTGAAGTCTTCCATTCTACCTGCCTTTCCCCCTTGCTCCTGGCTTCTGTGTTAGAATATCAACAACACTTAGATAATGCTATTTTCTATCTGTATAAAATTCTTAGGGGAAATTAGGCTAATATAGTTTCTCTAATTTTCTTAGTAAAAATCAGACAAGTATAGTTTTATCTTGGGGTTCAGAGGGTACTTTTCTGAAAAGTGATTAATGTTGCACAGTATGTATAATTTCATAAAATCCCATGTCATATAAGTTTTATCCTTTATCAAAAAAATAGGAATTTGATGGTCACTGTTACTGACGTATTTATCTGTTTAGTGGATTAGTGGTTATAAAAATTTAGTCCTATTTTCCATTCACTCTTGTAGATATGATTAATAATGTTAGAATTCTCTGATAGGTAAAATTCTTTTTTAAATGGAAGCAACCAAAAATAAATAATAAACAATAATATTAATACACATGCGCACAGGCTCGCGCACGCACACACACGCGTGCGCACACACACACACACACACAAAAACAATTTTTTTTTATTCTACTGGTTGAATTCTTGGTAGACTTTTATCCTGTGGATAAGTCGTGATTTCCTGGCTAATGTAGGGTCTCCTACCATTTTTGATCAAAATCACTCATTGCTTGTTCTGACATATCACTAGACTTGAGAAAAATCCTAAGTAGAGGAGCAGCATGAGTAAAAAGATCTAACATGAGAGTCATGGGCCTCAAAGACAAGCTAATGCTCTTCATTCCATATTTTTAATAACTCTTAAACAGATTCTTTACAGTGGTGAATGGATGGTTGACATGTGACACCTCCCCAATAAATCCTGGGGTATCAGGTGGTGGCCTATTCTCTTGATAGTATCAAGAAACACAATTACAACGATAAAAGCCCTGAAAACAATATAGATCTTTACTAGAGCCTAGGAATTCTATTCAGCTCACCACAGTGTGTATATATGATACCTCTGCAGAGATATTACTCCCTCTCAGAACTCTGTCCTCCAATCTCATATCTCAAGTAAAAGTTACCCATGAAAACTTCAGTTGCTGCACTGGTTGAAGTTCTCATGGGTAACTTTTACTTGAGACAGGAGATTGGAGCTTAGACTGCGCTAGGCTGTCTAAGACATAGACAGCTGGAAGACCTGCCAACTCTGTGGCCACCCTCCACCTGAGTCTTCTTCCTCTTTCTGGCAGGCAGAAACTGCTTGCCTCGTGTGAAACTCCAAGTGTTTGTAGTGAAAAAAGTCTCAACTTCACCACATGTGGAAAGATGTAGACTTTTTTTTTCAAAGAAATTACTTTTACAAAAGGATTCATTTTATCTTTGAGTGAAGCTCTTCTGGGCACAGAACCTTTTTTTCAGTCTGGTCATTTTATCTTTTCTGTTGTTGTCACCTCAGAAATGCATGAAATTTGGTGAATGTAAGATGACTTGGGGTCTGATGAACTATTGTGATTCAGTGTGTGCTGCTGCTGTTTTACTTTGAGCTGCTTTTAAATGCTCAGGGAGAAGTGCTTCAAATAGCTGCCAACCAATGCTGCCCTGAGTGTGTTTTGAGGACTCCAGGATCTTGCCATCATGAAAAGAAAATCCACGAGGTAAGTGTTTTCTGACCCAAGGTTGATTCTGTGTCTGCAAATCTCTGACAAGGGAAAGCTGAATGTTAAACTTGTGTTGATGAGTTTTGTTTTTTTTTCTTTGCCCAGGCAATGGAGGATCTGAAGCCCATTTGACTTTCTGTGAGCATTTAGGTTTCCTGTAGTATAGGAGTAAAACATTGCTTAGGCACTACATAAATATTTGTAGATTGAATTTGTGTCTGAGAATGTTGATATTGAAGAAGTTGTGATACTGAATAATAAAAGTACTTTCTTCCTTTTGTGTACTACATACATTTTTACTTTGAGAGTTACAAATAACCCTTAGCTGGTGAGAATAGCAGATGTTATTACTCTCATGGTAAATATTTAAAAAATTTTTTTAAAAAATATATATTATATTGTACTTTAGGATCTGGGATACATGTGCAGAACATGCAGGACTATTGCATAGGTAGATACATGGCAATGTGGTTTGCTGCATCGATCCCCTGTCACCTATATCTACCATTTCTCCACATGTTATCCCTCCCTAACCTCCCTACCCCTGTTGTCCCTCCCCTATTCTCCCCCAATAGACCTCAGTGTGTGATGCTCCCATCCCTGTGTCCATGTGTTCTCATTGTTAAACATCCACCTATGAGTGAGAGCGTGTGGTGTTTGATTTTCTGTTCTTGTGTCAGTTTGCTGAGAATGATGGTTTCCAGGTTCATCTATGTCCCTACAAAGGACACAAACTCATCATTTTTGATGGCTGTATAGTATTGCTTGGTGTATATGTACCACATTTTCCCTGTCCAGTCTATCATTGATGGGCATTTGGGTTGGTTCCAAGTCTTTGCTCTTGTAAACAGTGCTGCAATGAATATATGTGTGCATGTGTCTTTATAATAAAATAATTGATAATCCTTTGGATACATACCCAGTAATGGGATTGCTGGGTCAGATGGAATTTCTATTTCTAGGTCCTTGAGGAATCGCCACACTGTCTTCCACAATGGTTGAACTAGTTTACACTCCCACCAACGGTGTAAAAGTGTTCCTATTTCTCCACATCCTCTCTAGCATCTGTTGTCTCCAGATTTCTTAATGATCGCCATTCTAACTGGTGTGAGGTGGTATCTCAATGTAGTTTTGATTTGCATTTCTCTGATGACCAGTGATGATGAGCATTTTCTCATATGTTTGTTGGCCTCAATAATGTCTTCTTTTGTAAAGTGTCTGTTCATATCCTTCACCCACTTTTGAATGGGTTTGTTTGTATTTTTCTTGTAAATCTGTTTTAGTTCTTTGTAAATTCTGGATATCAGCCCTTTGTCAGATGGGTAGATCGCAAAAATTTTTTCCCATTCTGTTGGTTGCTGGTTCACTCTAATGACTTTTCTTTTGCTGTGCAGAAGCTCTGAAGTTTCATTAGATCCCATTTGTCTATTTTGGCTTTTGTTGCAATGCTTTTGGTGTTTTAGTCATGAAGTCCTTTCCTATGTCTATGTCCTGAATGGTTTTGCCTAGGTTTTCTTCTAGGATTTTTATGGTGTTAGGTCTTATGTTTAGGTCTTTAATCCATCTGGAGTTAATTTTAGTGTAATGTGTCAGGAAGGGGTCCAGTTTCTCCTTTCTGCATATGGCTAGCCAGTTGTCCCAACATCATTTATTAAACAGGGAATTTTTTCCCCATTGGTTGTTTTTGTCAGGTTTGTCAAAGATCAGATGTTTGTAAATGTGTGGCGTTGCCTCAGAGGCCTCTATTCTGTTCCATTGGTCTATATCTCTGTTTGGTACCAGTGCCATGATGTTTTGATTACTGTAGCCCTGTAGTATAGTTTGAAGTCAGCTAGGGTGATGCCTCCAGCTTTGTTCTTTTTACTTAGAATTGACTTGGCTATGTGGGCTTTTTTTTTTGGTTCCACATGAAGTTTATGGTGGTTTTTTCCAGTTCTGTGAAGAGGGTCATTGGTAGCTCAATGGGGATAGCATTGAATCTATAAATTACTTTGGGGGTTATGGCCATTTTCACAACAATTGATTCTTCCTAACCATGAGCATGGAATGTTTTTTCATCAATTTGTGTCCTCACTTATTTCCTTGAGCAGTGGTTTCTCCTTGAAGAGGTTCTTTACATCCTTTGTTAGTTGTATTACTGGGTATTTTATTCTCTTTGTAGCAATTGTGAATGGCAGTTTGTTCTTGATTTGGCTCCCTTTAAGTCTGTTATTGGTGTATAGGAATGCTTGTGATTTTTGCCATTGATTTTGTATCCTGAGACTTTGCTGAGGTTGTTTATCAGTTTCAGGAGATTTTGGCCGAGACGATGGGGTCTTCTGCAAATAGAAACAATTTTACTTCCTCCTTTCATAACTGAATACCCTTTATTTCTTTTTCTTGCCTGATCACTCTGGCTAGAACTTCCAATACTATATTGAATAGGAGTGGTGAGAGAGGGCATTGTTGTCTAGTGCCAGATTTCAAAGGGAATGCTTCCAGTTTTTGCCCATTCAGTATGATATTGGCTGTGGGTTTGTCGTACCTTTTATTATTTTGAGATACGTTCCGTCGATACCTAGTTTATTGAGAGTTTTTCGCATAAAGCGCTGTTGAGTTTTGTCGAAGGCCTTCTCTGCATCTGTTGAGATACTCATGTGACTTTTGTCTTTGGTTCTGTTTATGTGGTGAATTACATTTATAGACTTGCGTATGTTGAACCAGCCTTGCATCCCTGGGATGAAACCTACTCGATCATGGTGGATAAGCTTTTTGATGTGCTGTTGCAATGAGTTTGCCAGTATTTTATTGAAGATTTTTGCATCTATGTTCATCATGGATACTGGCCTGAAGTTTTCTTTTCTTGTTGAGTCTCTGCTGGGTTTTGGAATCAGGATGATGTTGGTTTCATAAAATGATTTGGGAAGGATTCCCTCTTTTTGGATTGTTTGGAATGGTTTCAGAAGGAGTGGTATCATCTCCTCTTTGTATGTGTGGTAGAATTCGGCTGTGAACCCGTCTGGATCTGGGCTTTTTTTGGTCGGTAGGCTATTAATTGCTGCCTCAACATCAGCCCTTGTTACTGGTATATTCAGGGTTTCAACTTCTTCCTGGTTTAGGCTTGGGAGGGTGTAAGTGTCCAGGAATGTATCCATTTCTTCCTGGTTTACTGGTTTATGTGCGTAGAGCTGTTTGTAGTAATCTCTGATGGTAGTTTGTATTTCTGTGGAATCTGTGGTGGTATCCCCTTTATCGTTTTTTATTGCACCTATTTGATTATTCTCTCTCATTTTTTTTTTATTATTCTGGATAGTGGTCTATTTTGTTGATCTTTTCATAGATCCAGCCCCTGGATTTATTGATTTTTTTTGAATGGATTTTTGTGTCTCTATCTCCTTCAGTTCTGCTCTGATCTTAGTTATTTCTTGTCTTCTGCTAGCTTTTGAGTTTTTTTGATCTCCTCTAGCTCTTTCAATTTTGATGATAGCATGTCGATTTTAGATCTTTCCTTGCTTCTCATAGGGGCATTTATTGCTATAAATTTTCTTCTAGATACTGCTTTAAATGTATCCCAGAGATTCTGGTACATTGTGTCTTCATTCTCATTGGTTTTGAAGAACGTCTTTGTTTTTGCCTTTATTTTGTTATTTATCCAGTCAACATTCAAGAGCCAGTTGTTCAGTTTCCATGAAGTTGTGCAGTTCTGAGTTATTTTCTGAATTCTGAGTTCTAATTTAATTGAATTGTGGTCTGAGAGCCCGTTTGTTATGATTTCCGTTCTTTTGCATTTGCTGAGGAATGATTTACTTCCAATTATGTGGTCAATTTTAGAGTAGGTGTGATATGGTGCTGAGAAGAATGTATATTCTGTGGATTTGGGGTGGAGAGTTCTGTAAATATCTTTTAGGTTTGCTTAGTCCAGATCTGAGTTCAAGTCTTAGATATCCTTGTTAATTTTCTGTCTCATTAATCTGTCTAATATTGACAGTGGAGAGTTAAATTTTCTCACTATTATTGTGTGGGAGTCTAAGTCTCTTTGTAGGTCATTAAGAACTTGCTTTATGTATCTGGGCGCCCCTGTATTGGGTGCATATATATTTAGGATCGTTAGCTCTTCTTTGTTGCACTGATCCTTTTACCATTATGAATGGCCTTCTTTGTCTCTTTTGATCTTTGCTGGTTTAAAGTCTATTTTATTAGAGACCAGGTTTGCAACTCCTGCTTTTTTTTTTTGCTCTCCATTTGTTTGGTAAATCTTCCTCCATCCCTTTATTTTGAGCCCATGTGTATCCTTGCATGTGAGATGTGTTTCCTGGATAAAAAGTCAAAAACTGGTGGGTTTTGACGTTTTATCCATTTTGTCAGTCTGTGTCTTTTCATTGGGGCATTTAGCCCATTTACATTTAAGATTAATATTGTTATGTGTGAATTTGATTCTGCCATTTTAATGCTAGCTCGTTATTTTGCCCATTAGTTGATGCCGTTTCTTCATTGTATTGATGGTCTTTACCATTTGTTATGTTTTTGGAGTGGCTGGTACTGGTTGTTCCTTTCTATGTGTAGTGCTTCTTTCAGGAGCTCTTGTAAAGCAAGACTGGTGGTGATAAAATCTCTGAGCAATTGCTTGTTCATAAAGGATTTTATTTATCTTTTGCTTATGAAGCTTAGTTTGGCTGGGTATGAAATTTTAGGTTGCAAGTTCTTTTCTTTAAGGATGTTGAATATTGGTCCCTACTCTCTTCTGGCTTGTGGGGTTTCTGCTGAGAGATCCGCTGTGAGTCTGATGGACTTCCCTTTGTGAGTAACTCGACCTTTCTCTGTGGCTGCCCTTAGCATTTTCTCCTTCATTTTAACCTTGGTGAATCTGACGATTATGTGCCTTGGGGTTGCTCTTCTTGAGGAATATCTTTGTGGTGTTCTCTGATTTCCTGGACTTGGATATTGGCCTGCCTTGCTAGGTTGGGGAAGTTCTCCTGGATAATACCCTGGAAAGTGTTTTCCAGCTTGGATTCATTCTCTCCATCACATTCCGGGACTCCTATCAAACATAGATTAGGTCTTTTCACATAATCCTACATTTCTTGGAGGCTTTGTTCATTTCTTTTCACTCTTTTTTCTCTAACCTTGCCTTCTCATTTTATTTCATTGAGTTGATCTGCAGTCTCTGATATCCTTTCTTCTGGGTGTTCGATTCAGCTATTGAAACTTGTGTATGCTTTGCGAAGTTCTCATGTTATATTTTTCAGCTCCATCAAGTCATTTATATGCTTGTCTAAGCTGTTTATTCTCATTAGCATTTCATCAAACCTTGTTTTAAGGTTCTTAGTTTCTTTGTATTGTGTTAGAACATGTTCTTTTAACTCAGAGAAGTTTGTTATTACCCACCTTCTCAAGCCTGTTTCTGTGAATTCATTGGACTCATTCTCCAACCAGCTTTGCTCCTTTGCTGGTGAGGAGTTGTGATCCCTTCGAGGAGGCGAGGCATTCTGGTTTTGGTGTTTTCATCATTTTTGCACTGGTTTCTTCCCATCTTTGTGGATTTATCTATCTGTGGTCTTTGTAGCTGTTGACTTTCAGATGGGGTCTCTGAGTGGACAACCTTTTTGTTGATGATGAAATTATATCTTTCTGTTTTTTAGGTTTCCTTCTAACAGTCAGGTCACCCCCTCCTCCCCCTGCTGTAGAACTGCTGGAGGTCTACTCCAGGCCCTGCTTGCCTGGGGATTACCTGTAGCAGCTGTAGAATAGTAAGGGTTGCTGCCAGTTTCTTCTTCTGTTATCTTCTTTCCAAAAGGTTACCCACCAGAGGTCAGCCTGAGCTCTCCTTTATGAATTGTCTCTTTGGATATACGGGAGTCAGGAGCTGCTTGAGGAGACAGTCTGTCCCTTAGAGGAGCTCAATTGCTGAGCTGTGAGCTCCGTTGTTCTGTTCAGAGCTGTCGGGCAGGTACCTTTAAGTCTGCTCCAGCAGAACTCATATCTGCTTTTTTTCCCAGGTTTTCTGCCCTGGGAAGGTGAGGCTTTATTTATAAGTTCCTAACATGCTGCTGCCTTTTTTCAGAGATGCCCTGCCCAGCAAGGAGGTAGCCTAGTCACAGTCTTGCAGCATTGGTGTTGCTGACCTGCCATGGGCTCTGCCCAGCTGCTGTGTGAACTTCCTTGCAGTTTTGTTTAGGGAAGTAGAGTTAGGACTGCCTCGGCAATGCTGATCTGCCTCAGTAATGGCAGACTGCCTCTGTAATGGCTGACTGCTTCAGTAATGGCAGATTGCCCCTGAAATGGCACACTGCCTTGGTAATGGCAGACTGCCTCAGTAGTGGCGGACTTTCTTCCCCTGCTCAGAGCTGGACCATCTCAGGTCCAGCTGCACTTGCTGGGAAACTTTCAATTCAGAGCGTTTCAGATTGCTGGTCTTTGTGGGGGTGCGACCTGCTGAGCGAGATCACCTGGTTCCCTGTTTCAGCCCCCTTTTTTCAGTTGAATGGGCAGCTCTCTCTCCCAGGCATTCCAGGCACCAGTTGAAATGGCCTCTCAGATTTGTGTGGGTTTTTGTGCGGAGACCTGCTATGCCAGCTGAAACAGCCATGCTGGAAACTCGTGGCATTTCTCAGCCTGGGAATCTCCTGGTCTGTGGGCAGTAATAACCTGTTTGGGAATGTGGTGGTCACTCACCCTCTGCATTGTTCTTGCTGGTAACTGCACTGCAGAGCTGTTCCTATTAGTTCATCTTCTAAATCTGAAAAAATTTGATTGCAAAGAGCTTAGGTACTTGCCCAATGTCATATTACTAATAAATGGTATAACCTGGTCTCGATTACTGGTCTTCTGACTCCTAATTCAAGGCTCTTTTTTTTTTACCATAGTAGAAATTTTCAACTTAGCAATCTTGGCACTTTAAGCTTTGTTGTGGGGGCTGTTCTGTACATTTTAGAACATTTAGCCATATCCCTGGTCTCTTCCCACTAGATACTAGTAGCATTCCTCATTTATGACAACCAGAAATGTTTGCAGACATTGCCAAATTTCCCTTGGGGGCAAAATGTTCACCTTCCCCCTCTTTAGAACTACAGGACTAGAAATGTATTCTCAAATTTTTTAAATTATATTTTCTCATTTCAGACCCTTCAGGATTAATTTAGAGGTATTAAATATGATTAAAAACTACCAACTGCAAAGTCCATAATAGAAATTATGAAAATAGAAAGTTCATCTTCATTAATTCATAAATGTTACCTGAGATAGCAGGTAAGGTTCAGTAAGATGGAAAGAGAGTTTCCTTTAATCCTCATCTTTCATCTGATACAAAACTTTCCCCAAGTTAGTGTCTCTCCATTCAGGAGACAGCATAAGAGACCTCATGTTAAGGGCATGTTTGTCAGTAACCAGTGTGGCTGGGTAGCTCTAGGACCACACAGATCTGCCATGGGTTAGTTAAAAATCCTCTTAGCCTCCCCCTTTTGCTGGGACAGTTCAAAAAGTTCTCCCTCTGGTCTTTCTTTTCCCCACCTCCCTTGTGGTTCATCGCTCTGCAACAGTTACCACACAGAAAGCTGTAAACTGAGTAAGAACATATCCATGTGTTGCTTTTCCAAATGTGACTTTCGAAATTTACTCCCTCTGAAAATGTTATATTTCTGGTACTTAATGTAACTGAGTAAAAGGCTGAATTTCAAAAGTATCATATTTTGGGAAAAATGTCTCTAGTGGGTTGCTTTCTTCAAATAGAGCTAGAGGATGGATTTTTTTAAGGCAAGACAAAATCTTCTGCTTTTAGTCTTAATAAAGTTAAAATAATTCTATTTCTTGTTTTTCTGTCTTTCCTCCCTTTCTTTCTTCACTTCCCCTATGTTCTTACCAAATACTCCATAGTGTATTAATTTTCTTGAGTGGGTTAAATGCTTGTCTGGTCTGGGTCTCACCTCATCACTTTCGTCACTAGTTTGGTTTTTTTGTTCATTTTTGACTCTTGTAGCATTTCCTTTCTTGCTTGTTTGGGGAGCAGTTTTCAGAGTACTTTTTCCTCCCGCTGAATAGCAGTGATCCTTTCTCTTTGGTCTCTGGCTTGCCTCCCATAGGGCAGGTAATGGAGTCTCCCAATAGCTATAAAATAGCCTGGTGTTTTACAAACTTTGGAATGGTGATCTGAAGTGGAAGCTTTCCCCTAAGAGAGATTGAGAAGATGATTTAGGATAGGCTGGGTGTGGCAGGAGGGAAGCTGTTGAAGTAATACTGTTTCCGAGGAACATGGTTCAAAGAAAGGAAAGTGAAGGACTGGCTGAGCTAAGGGCTGCATGAGAAGACCACCCCTTAATAAAACAGTGGAGCCTCGGAAGAGGACCTCCTTTGCTTGCAGAGGAGGCAGCGTCTTATACAACTGGCATTTCAGCAAGTCAAGACAAGTCTCAAGATCTTTCCTGGAGTGAGGAAAACACTTGAACCTTTTGGCTGATTCTAGGTTATTTGAGACTATTGCATGGGTTTATTACAGCCAGGATTTAGGGGATCATTTCATCTATGACCTTCACAAAGCTATACTTTGAAATTAACTTTTGAATCTGTGCCTCGCCATGCCAACCAGCCAGGGAGGCAAGTCTCAAATGTGTTTTAAAGTTGTTTGAATATTTTTTTTCTGTGCTTTCCCCACAAATTACTTTGTGAAAGGGAGGGGAAAGGACCATGAATCCCCCTTCTCTTCCTCTTTACTAATCTAATCTTAGCACCAGATAATGTCAAATCTGAGTAGATGGGGCTTGAAGGTTTACTGAAAAATGAAATGGCAGGTGGTAATGCCCTAGTGCCCAATTCGATTGAATAGAGGAGTGAGAAGGGACAGGCCTGCTCACTTTTTCTGTGAGGCTAAAAGGAGAACTAATTTATATCTGTAAGGCAAGAAATAAGTATTGAATTCTTTAGCCTTGTTCTCCTCAAAGTAGAGGATGTAATTATAATATGCACTGAACATTCCCAGATATTTAGTATTCTGGATCTTTAACTCCATAACAGGAACAAATTATGTGAAGGAAAATTATATTTTTGTTCTGTCAGTAAGCCAGGCAAATGCTTTATGACCTTATCTTTCTTTTGGACTTATGTCAACAGCCAAGCCAACTTGTTAGTTGACTACGCAGGAGAATTTTTTATTTAAGATGTTATCTGCAGAAGTTGCTTCTGCCCAGTGTCAAAATGTCATGTTTTCAAACAGGTATTAATGAGGTTAAGATGGCACAGGTAAAACTGGGTCCTATGGGAGCATTGCTTTGTGTATCTATTATTCCTTCATTTTACAGAGCTCTCTTTGCTGCTACAGTGTATATAATAAATAATGCTTTCATAAATGTATATGGAGAAAATTACCTATATATGTGTGTGTGTGTGTGTGTGTGTGTTTGTGTGTATGTGCTGATACCTTAATCTCTAGGCTGAGTGTATTACATGCATTATCAATGCTCAGAACACTCACTCTGGGGAAGGAGGTATCACTGTTTCAGGGACAGGTGTAAGAGATAAAAGTGGAGTGAACTTAGGTAACTTGTCTCCTCCAGAGATGTGAGAGTGATTTCTTCTCATCATGATGCGCACTTTGGATCACAGTCTGGACTTTCTTCCATGGCTCTGACGTCAAACCGTGGAGCCTTTTGTGTGTGTGTGTGTGTGTGTGTGTGTGTGTGTGTGTGTGTGTGTGTGTGTGATGGAGTCTCACTCTGTCACCCAGGCTGGAGTGCAGTGGCCTCTACCTCTTGAGTTCAAGCGCTTCTCCCTCCTCAGCCTCTCAAGTAGCTGGGACTAATTTTTGTATTTTTAGCAGAGATGGAGTTTCACCATATTGGCCAGGCTGGTCTCAAACTCCTGACCTCAAGTGATCCACCCACTTCAGTCCCCGAAAGTGCTGGGATTACAGGTGTGAGCCACTGTACCCGGCTTGAATGTTTTTTTAATTCCCACAGTTCTCAAGCTTATTGGGAAGGGAGAACCTATTGCTTAATTTTACATCTCTTGGGTTACATAATAAATTTACATGATCAAAGAGAGCGAGTACTGAAAAGATCAGCTAATATAGCCATCTAATTTTACAGATGAACAGCTTTGGTTATTGGCAGGCTGTTGTTACAATTAATTTTTCTGGTGGCTGTCTGAAAGGTAGTGTGTCTGCAATGTTTTGGAAACAACAGTGGTGTTTCTTGGTGGTAACGAAAGGTCTTGTTTTATGAAGTGAAATGTCTAGATGTTTAAGCAGTCTTCTTATTTTTAATAAAAAGAAGTTTACTTCAAGTTGTTCTATACAGTCTTTAAGACATTAAGATTTGACTTTAAATATATAGTCAAATATATATAATTTAAAGACTATGCAGTTGCACAAACCAAGGATTTACTTGGCCACATGCACAGTCTTTAAGACTTTAATTTTGACTTTAAGATATATAAATCATTCATTAGATACTTTAGACAATAACTTGCTTTCTGATGACAAAAATATATTTTCTTTGGGAAAATCTGGAAAAGATAAAAGTATACAAAAAGAAAAAATATCACCGGTAATCCTAATACTCTGAAAACCACTGTTAATGTTTGTTCAGTTTTGGTGGAGGGATTGGCAGTTGAGATAGATAGATAATACATACAGATCTGTGTTTTAACATAATTGGAATTATGCTGTGTTTTATGTCTTGCCTTTTTACATAACATTATATTGTAAGTAGTTCCTTAATGTACTCTTGGAGAACATCATTCCCTATTATTAGATATTTGCATAGCTTCCAGTTTTTACTAAAATATTTCCAATTTCACTATAAAGAGCAATAAATGGAGTTTCTTGTATTTAAGGCTTTTGTGTGTCATTAATCATTTTCTCCAGATAACTTATAAAAAGTGAAATTAGTAGGTCAAAGCATCTAAAGAGTTTGAGTATTGAAGCTGTGACATCTTTAGTCATTAAAATTTAAGTCTTCTGTGTTTAATGATAAGCCCAGGGGAAATACCATAGATAGTGCATCCTCTTTTCAAGTGTGATTATCCTGCATAGGCCTCTTCTGGTTAAGTGAGTCCAGGTGTTATCGTCAGGGAAGGCTTTGTGTATGAGAGAATTTCTTTCACTTTTCTGCAGCTTCACCAACACTAGGTACTGCAAATTTTAAAGTCTTTTCATATCAGATATTTAAAATGTTATCCAAGTTTTATTTTATAGTTAGTATTTTTTACAGTTAATAAATTTGAACATTCTATACGTTTATTGCTATTTTAAAAATTTGAAATGTCTTTTCTTACTCCTTATAAGTGCTTTTCTATATTAGAGTTTAGTTCTAATTAACGTAATTTGCAATTTTCAAAATTAGTTTGTCCTTTGCCTTTTACTTTTATTTTATAAATTTTATAATGTATTTTTGGAAGATTTAAAAATTTTAACTCATTAAAACCTATCAATTTTAAGTTCTTTCTTTGCTTTCATGTGTAGGCCTTTTCAAGCATAAAGTTCAATTACCCTGTCTTTTATTAGCCCACAGTTTGTGGACGTACCCATTTCCATGCTGTACTAAATTTGAAATTTATACATAATTGTAGCAGAAGTAAGAATGGATGGGAAAGGACTTGACCTTCATTATCTGTGTCCATTCCTACTACTTACAATCAACACAAAGTGTGGAAGAAGGGAGGAAGGTCAGGAACTCATGCACTAGAAATGGGAGAAAATTGAGCAGCTTTTTAATTTTAAGATGTTTAATTGACAGATGAAGATCAAATATAGTCAAGGTGTACCACACAATTGGATATGCATATATATTGTATAATAATTACCACAATCGAATTAATTAACTCATCCATCACCCCTCATGCTGTACCGTAGATCCCCAGAACTTGTTCCTCTGATAGCTGGAAGTTTGTAGCCTTTGGCCTACATTTTCACAGCTCTGGGTAACACTGTTCTATTCTGGATTGAATGCCAGTGTGCTGCACACCTGGGTGGCTCTTTAGCAGGCCACCTATAGAATGAAACGGTATGACAACATCCCCTTCACCAGTGGACTCTTCCATGGGTTAAATGAGGTGGCCTCCTAAAGAGAAGAAACTGAGAAGAAAAAGATTAAGAAGAAACTGAGAATTGAAAAAGATTCACCAGACAAAGAAACTGAGATTGAAAAAGATTAAGTCACTTACCTATAGTTTCTGAGGCAGGAAGGGCTGAGCTGGGATCTGAGAATATGCATGTGGCCAAGTAAATCCTTGGTTTATGCAACTCAGGTATATTATTGCCTGCTTGTGCTCCCTGTTGGCTATCACAGTTTCCCCAGGACCATGAGATGACTGTAACAGTTCAGAGCGAGGGGGCGGGGGGATATAGGAACTAATCAGGATGAAAAATAAAGTCAAAGAAAGGAAATAGGATCAGAGAGAGCTATTGAAAAGAATATAGTCATTATGAATAACACAGTAAATATGTCTATATTTGAATTTGGGCTTTATTGAATGTTTTAAATGATAGGAGACTAGGGTTATTTTCTTTTCTTTTTGTATTTACAAATTTTCTGAATTTTTTAAATAAAGAATCTTAGGGGTAATAGAAAGAGAAGTCCATATGTAAACTGGTCTTTGACTTGGAACATTGCAAATTCTGCTCTCAACCTTGCAAGCTCATAGCTTTCTTCCACCTTTCCTGAGTTCTATCCTTAGTTTGTGTAAGAGAAGACTTGTTTCTGTTTGCCTGAATGAAAGCCTATATTTTAGGACTAACCTTTGTTTTTTCTCCCTGACACATAGCATGGGACAGAGTGGGTCTCTTCTCCATGTACTGTGTGCTCTTGCAATCATGGGGAAGTCCGATGCAACCTCCAACCCTGTCCCTCGCTGTCATGTGGACACCAGGAGCTGGCATTCATCCCTGAAGGAAGCTGCTGCCCAATTTGTGTGGGCCCTGGGAGTGAGTATGAGCTTGTAGAAGGAGACCTTCTTTGCCTTTCACATGGTGACACCCCAACTCTTCTCTTTCTTGCTCAGTGTGGCAAAGATTTCCTAACCCCATTCCTTACTGGAATCAAGTGCAAAACCTTATACGTGGCAGGGCGCAATGTCCCAGAGAGTGAGATTGGAACAAATCCTTAAGCGCCATTCCAAATTTGAGATTCTGCGAGTTTCTGATATTTATCCCTCTTCATTCACAGTTCCTGAAAGGCAAGGGATAGGGAAAAGATCCTTTCATATGATTCCATAAGGCCAAGGTGGTTCCTTCTACCTCCTTAGTGGACAGAAAAAGGAATAAATCAGTTCTCTGAATAGTATTGCCAACACTAATTCTGTGGGCTTGTCTTTGAGATGACATAACATCTTTTTCCAAGACATACACGACAGGACGCATGCCTTTTATTTACCTTTATTTTATCCTCACTGAAGAAAGTATGCCTGCCTAGAAACCAAGACACCCAGATTTTGTTCACCAAGCCAGGTTCAGACTTTTAGGCTCACCCGTTGGAATTCACGCTTGTTCCCATACTCTTCTTATTACATTTCGAGGATCTATGTCCCCTTCCATTTCTATAGCTAGGTAGTATATACTGTATAATAAATAGGATAATAAATAGGAATTATTGTCATTGATATATCATGTTCTCTCTTGACATATAACAGCTAAAATACTTTTATTTAATAGCACCTGGAAGGCACACTCTATTCTTGCTTTTTCTCATCAAAAAGATACCTCATTTCTTTCTGATCCCTACTTACTCCATTTCTGGCAATCCTTTATCCTGGAGAATTCCAGGGATAAAAAAATATGCCCAAGAATTGATGAAAGTAGAATGTTTGCCTCATGCATTTCAGATGTCACCCACCAGAAAAAGACTGACAGACGTTTTAGGCTAAATAACCAACTCTACGAGTAAAAATACCTGGAACAACAGAGTTGGGAGTGGTGTTGGGAGTAGGCTGTCAGAGCTTGTGGGATTCTTTGTTAGGTCGTAAGAGGCTTTCTCCTTGACTCTCCATGAGAAAGACTATGGAAGTATATTTCCTGGAAAGATTGGAGGATCAACTGGGACCAACAATATAATTTGCAAAAATGTAGGGTCCCTTGTTGAAAAAGCAAGAAGGGAAAAAGCTTTTTTGTTGTTGTTCTTTTGTTTGCCTCTGTGACCTCTTTCTTTCAGCCTGTCATATTTGTCATGTTTTTTAGTTGCTGTTTAATGTTTTCCTCGCTTGGGCCTAGGAATGAAGGGTGAGAGGAGATCTTCACAGATACCCCAGGCTCCACCCTGTGACTTGGTGCATAGGGCTCATGCAACCTCCTGGCACCAGCCCCCAAGAGGGTTGGGGATGATAGCATTCACTGGGATGGGGTGGAAGAGCTGGTAGCTGAGAACTCATCTCAGGAAGCCAGAAGCAGGTGGGACCACGCATGAGCTGAGCCTCAAATCTTCACCTATAAAACACAAATTCAGAGATTTCAAGATAGTGACTGTAGAGCACTGCACACCAAACACAGGACCTCCTTCTGTGCACTGGGCTTCTGACTGGTTGGCCCTGTGCAACTGCACTGGCTGAATACCCATGCAGTCAGCCCTGGGATTAACAAATGCCATTCCCTTAGTAATCCCTGTTTCTTTGACCTTCCAGAACCCTGTTCCTATGAAGGCCGTGTGTTTCAGGACGGGGAGGACTGGCAGCTGAGCCGGTGTGCCAAATGTCTGTGTAGAAATGGGGTTGCCCAGTGCTTCACAGCTCAGTGCCAGCCTCTATTTTGTAACCAGGTAAGGAAGAGAACCTCAGAATGGAGCCTTCACAGGCTCTTGAAGAACTTGGAATCTCTTCTGAGATTATGGCAAGCAGGCCTCAGAAGCACTAGAAACAAGAAGCAAAAGGCCTTTTTGTTTTCCTTGTACTTCTGAAGACCACCGCTGAGACATTTCTTTTACCCTTAGAAACTACACATAGGTCTAATTACCAGCCATTTAGGCTAATTGTTACATAATGCAACTGAGCCTTGAGGATTCACACAAGGAAGCCTCCAGCTGTAATGGCAGATGATCCAAAATGTCAAGCTAAACATCTGGAAAATTTAATAATGTGATTAGGTTTGTTATTGTTTTTCAATGCATAGGTATAGTCTGCTTTTTAAAGACATAATGCATATATTTGAACATGATTATCCAGATGTACATTTAATTCTTATAGGATAATGATTCAAATTATCAAAGGATTTTCTCTGGAGATGTTTAAGATAGTGGGATTTTGTTGTTCATTTAAAGCTGATCTGATTTGCAAAACATTAGACTCTTCACACAAATTTAGAAGAGAAAATCAATTGCAAATAAATGTGGCATACATGATATTTTATATTATAGTTTTTTACTCTTCCAGAGGCTCCAATGGATGTTCCATGGCAGCTGATAGATAACCACGAAAGGAGTTTGCCTCCAGTTGAAAAATAGCTCATTTTTTGATCTAAGGAAAAGCTGGAAGCCAACATTCAGTTGATACAAAGCAGTACTTTGTGTCAAATAAAACAAAATCAATAACATAGCATATTGTGACAATTGGGCAATATTTTTAAAGGCGACAAAAGGCAATTAGACAAGTAATGCTAAATGCCAAATAAAGGAGAAATGTTTCTAATTGAAAGACTAGATTGTATTATCCACAGCATGCCAGCTACTGTGCTCATGTCTTATCCAATTCATCACAGAGCTATGTCCTTGCTGAGATTGCAGATGAGTTTGTTGATAGAGTTGCACAGTGTCTTGCTCTAATGCTTTTACGTTTGGAGGACACTCGAGTGTTGAGGCATTTTGATTAAGCCCATTTTGGGGCTTGGTCCTCTTGGGTAGGAAGGATAATTAAGCAGTTTGCCACCCTAACAATAAGGAAGGTGTGAAGGAGGAATGGAGAGAAGACTCCACTGGAAACCTTCTGCTTTAAATCTTCAAAAACATCACCTCAGACTGCATATTACAGAACCAGATACTGGAATAATTGAAAGTCCTATTTCTCATCTTAAAAATCACGAAACATAAACTCTAACTTCTTGTGCAGTATTCACTTACAGTTTGCATTGATATAGATAATGTAAAAACATGAAATTTGGTACCATACTTTAGAGCTAATTAATATGCAAGCAATTCTGAAGACTTGGAAATAGATTGATTTTAATCACCGTTGTATCATTGTCTATATTTTTGCCATTACATACGTTAAAAAAATTCAATTGTCAGATCATTTATAACCATTTTTCTCAATTTAATATCGCTATTAAATTTTGGATGTTTACCATACCTAATGATACAGTTTGTTAACAAATATATTGGATGCTCTGATGATGCAAAAGGGTACTATCAAATTAGTGCTATTGTTGGAAAATAACATCCCACCTCTACCATACCTACCACTACCACCAACACTACCACCATTACCGCCACCATTTTGGGTGTTTACTATGTGTCAGCTGTTAATTATAAGAGCTTTTAAATTCTTATAACAGCCTTACAAAGTAGGGGCTATTATTATTATTTCTATTCTATAGCTGATTAAACTGAGGTGCAGAGTGTAAGTAACCTGCTCAAGCTATCAGCACTTTTAACCTAAACAGTTCTACATTGCAGTCTCAGAAGAATATATGTGACTTATATTTTTAAACAGTACCCTACTACTCCCAGAATAATGAATTACACATTTATACATAATATTGGTTGGTGCAAAAGTAATCATGGTCTTTGTAATGGCAAACAAAGACCATTTGCCATTACAAAGACTGTGATTACTTTTGCACCAGCCTAATAATAATCACAATAATGATGTTTGCTAACATCAAACCCTTTCAATAATTGTATATATATTACATCATTAGATATAAGGAAAACACAAGTGTATCAGTAGAAATGCATTTTCAGGGCTTGAACGCTGCAAAAATTTACAACCTGTCTTCATGGATTTTCATAATTTTTAAAGGTTTTTATTTTTGTTTATTAAATTTCAAAAGAAATTTTGTAATAATTAAGGGAAGTTTGGAAAGGGTGGACAAGCAGAAAGGGAAAAAAATCACCCATATTTCTACCATTCAAAAAGACCAATATAGATTTGGTGGTGGAGGGGGGAAAAGAATTCATTTCAGTCTTTTGGTAAGAAAATGTAGATATGTTTGTTAGCATAGTTATAATTACATTTTAGAAGTTGGTGATAATCCCTGACAAAAGGAGAAATTCTTTATGTTCATATAAGGGGTTATTCTTCTAATGAAGGATATAAATTCATACTGAAATTGCCTGCTTTCAACTTTTGTCCGGATGCATTGTGAACAGGGCCATAACCATAACCCTTCCACATTTTTGTAGGCTCACTGAAATTGTTTGTGTAGTCTGATAAGAGTTCTTAAGAGATTTTTAATAATATAATTTTAGCAAATCTAACATTAATTAATCTGAGTAGTTTGAACTTCATCTTTTTATGTTTTTTCAAGAAAGATAGATGGGCCAGGCATGGTGGTTCACGCTTGTGATCCCAGCACTTTGGGAGGCTGATGGGGGTGGATTGCTTGAGCCCAGAAGTTCGAGACCATCTTGGGCAATGTGGCAAAACCCTGTGTCTACAAATAATACAAAAATTAGCTGGGCCTCATGGTGTATGCTTGTAGTCCCAGCTACTTGGGAGGCTGAGGCGGGAGGATCTCTTGAGCCTGGGAGGTTGAGGCTGCAGTGAGCCGTGATCGTGCCACTGCACTCCAGCTTGGGTGACAGAGCAAGACCTGTCTAAAAAAAGAAAGAAAAAAAGAAGAAAGAAAAAAAAGAAAGATAGATGATTGGTAAGTCTTCTGAGCCTTTACATATTTGAGTATGATTTTCTTGTTGCTTTCATATATGAAAGACAATTTGGAGGGATCTAAAATTTGGAAGGAGGATAATCTCTTCCCATCCTGATCCTATGGACTCCTGTCCATTGCATTTTGAAATTTAGTGCCATGAAGGAGAAATCTGAGGTTTGCGTGCTTCCTATTCTATTATAAGCAGCTAATTTTACACTGTAGCATTCTTGTAGGATGTTTCTTTACCTTTATAATTCAAACATCTTTCAAAGTATTTCTAGTTGAGGTATCTTTTTATAAATTTTTGCATAGAATATTATGGAGCTCTTTTAGACTGTATTCCAGTTTTTGAAATGTTTTCTTCAGTGATGGCTTTGATTAATCATATCTGTTCCAATTATTCTCACTTCTCCAGAAATATCTATGACTCTTAGATTGCTCCTCTTTCTTTCCTTCTCTTTATCAATCACGTTTTCTTTAATCATTTTTCACTGTGCCTTTCCTCTGCATGGGGAGAGTTTCTTAAGTTTATATCTTGTATCTCTAATATTGATTTTAATTTGACAATTTTGCTTTAATTAAGTCTTCTTTTTATTAGTTCGTATACTTTTTATCCTGTTTATTCTTTATTGCTTCCTGCTTCTGTTTGATAAAGTCTGCATATTCTTGCATCTTACTGAACTTACAAAATGGTTTTTAAATATATTTTTTTAGATCCGTAGTCAATAGTTTTCAGAAGTCTGCTGTTTCTCTGAATCTTCAGAATGTTACTCCTTTGTCTTTGATGAGATTCTGGACATTGCTATCCCGAAATATAGCATGTTGCCATAGTGAATATTTTAAGCAGAAGGAATCTAAGTAAACGGCAGTAGCAGGAAAATCACTTTGACCTTCCCCCTACCCTTCTACCCTGAAGCAGGTCATGAAACCTAGGAAGCATTTTCAGATCTTTCCCTAAATTAGGTTTTAAGTCTCTCACGTGAGAGGTCCTATCCTTATACGTTATACAAAAGGAACACCCTTATCGCCAAAGATACAAGGACACAGAAAAAAATCTGAACAAATAGGCCTTGCAAATTTTTCCCTTATGATATTATTAGATCATACTTTTTGCCCAATGGAATGACTATCCATTCTGTGTCACAGCTGCTCTAAGAAAACACAGGTTTAACTGTTTCTTTGGGCCTTTATTTCCTTATGAAGGTTTCTGTGTCACATAAAAGGTAAATACATTTTTAGGCTTTTCTCTTGTTCATCTGTCTTTTGTTATAGGGGCCTCAGCTATGAACTTAGGATAGGTAGAAGATATTTTTCCTTTTCTACTGATCATTCTTCAGAGGGTTTTCCCTTCTTTCTATTTACTCATCCTTCATCAAGAAAAATCAGTCTATTGTCATTGTTTGAAAGCTGCAAGGGTAAGTGGATTTATAACCAGATGCTAGGTAATAAGCATGTCTCCTAATCCAAGGATCTGGCAAGTTTTTACTTAGTGTAGCTACGCTGATGGAGATCATGTCTTTTCCTTTCTCCACTGCCCAGCCCTCTTACATGCTGACCACATGGAACAAAAAACTCAGATCCTCAGCCTGCACTGCTATGAAATTTCTTTCCATGTCTCTCTCTGACTGTGGTTCTTTATACTGGGGCACTCTCCTTCCTCACTGCTTTTCATCACTCTTTCTACTTCCCCAGCATACATGCTTCCCACTCATGTTTTATTGTTTGACATCATGGACTCCAACTATATGCAGAAAGAAAGATATTAAGGGAGGCGAAGGGCTAGGGCTAGCTCTTTGCATCAAACAGCAGTGACCATACATCAGAGGGAGGAAGGTTCAATCTAGGAAGGTGGAAAGTTGGGAAGAGATGATGGTTCTTATTTGTATTTAGGCTTGCACAGCAATGGCAGGTCATAGGATGTCTTAGGGTCAGTGGGACTTCCTCCTGGCAATGGCAGGAGGTAGACTGTTTGTTTTACTCTTTGGTGGTAGAGTTTTTGTCTCTTTCTGTATTTTCAAGCGTATTGTGCTGGGGAGAAATTTTTTCAAGAACTTTGAGCCATAATACACTATAAACTTCTTTATCCTAAATATTTTAACTTAAGGAATACTGAAAACCATAATTGAATATATCTTTAGTGATAGTCCTACCCCAAATTATAGTGGGATTTAGTAATATGTCTTAGTACTAAGCCCCTGTTTACTGAGGGCATCACGTTAGTCCTAGGGTTGGCAAATGTTTCCATAAAGAACCAGATAAACGTTTTTAGTTGTGTTTGCCACACAGCTGGAACAACTACTTGGCTATACCACTGTAGCACAAAACCAGCCATAGACAATATATAAGTGAATGGGCATAGCTATGTTCCAGTAAAGCTTTATTTACCAAAACAGCAGTGGGCTGGATTTAGCCCACGGCTCATTTTTTGTTGGCCCCCATATTAGACTCTATGGTTAGAAAGACATGTATATGGAGGTCAGAATGATAGAATTCAGACTTATGGTAGCAACAGAAGTGTACTGTCAAAAAGCCTTTCCAATCTCCGCTCCACCTCCCTTCTCAGCTTCTTCTTACTTCCTCTCCCGTCCTGGCTGTAAAGCACCAGCTCAGATGGATCTCAGCTCTCATGCAGTTCTCTTGTTTCCTGAAAATTTTCTCTTTAATGCTTTTCCTTCCTGCTCTTGTTGGTTTATATTTTTGAAGAAAGTTTCTGTTTTGGTTAATATCATGTATAACTGGGTATTGCCAATAAGATTTGGAAAACACAATTTGCCGTGTACTAACCACCATACAGGTAATACCTCCCTCCCTGCATATACTCATGGGGACTCTGCTACAGTTCTTGGGTCTACTCCATGTTGGTTAAGATAGATTGATACTAACTCTATGCCTATTCAAGATTTGTGAGTTGGACACTTGTTCCCTGTTTGTCTGACATTGTGTAAGGCTTAGCTCATTTATTATAATAAAGTTGTTGAATAGTGTGACATCAGCTAACCTTTATTTTCTCACTGAAATTTTATTAAGCTAAAGAGGTCTGTCTGAAGTCAAGAAATGCTACACGATTTCAGTGCAAGTTCAATTTCCACGTATTCTATTAAACATCAATTGTTATAATACTTTGCATATAAAAAAAATAAAGACATAAAACAACCTAAAACAGAAAAAGCAGTTATCCATTTAATTCCAGTGGTTCAGGCATTTAAGATAAATCCCAGTTAGGTAGTAATACATGAATACAACTGATCATATATAACGGGGTTAAAGAACTGCTGAGGTATGACTGGGATTTTCCACAAAAATTAAAGTCTGCAATTCCACCACTCCCAAGTAGACCGACCTTCTTGTTATTTTTGGATGAATACCAGAGTAACAATGACAATAAAATTATGTTTTGTACTCCTCATAAGAGAAAGTGAAGACAACTGTTCTAGATGTATCTTCTGTATAAGGTCTACCACTTCTTAGTTGTTGAGACTTGGTTTGTTCTTACTCCTTCTTCTGCCTTTCATTTGTCTCCCTTCCCGACACTGAAGAAAACTGTAGTGCTAAGTCAAAGTGAGAGGCTGACTCTTTGGCATTAATAAAAATCAAAGAAAGAAAATTATTCTTAGTGCAGCAGAGACAAATAGTCTGATATTCTGGGGGCGGTGTTTGTGGTAGAGGTGAGAATGTAGGGACAGGGCGGTTGAGAAAGGGTTCTTTGGGCATTTAATCTGTCACCCACATTTCTCTACACTGGCTTATTCATAGATAGCTAGAGATATGAGTTATAGTTTTTTTTCATGTGAAAGACATCTCCAATGTACATATAAAAATGTATACATTTATTTACATTAATATACACATTTATATATGAAAAATAAGAGTGAAGTAGCTTATCAAAGGAAGAATATCTTCACTTTTGAGTTTCAGAATGACCCAGCAGGAGTATGAATGCTCTTAAGTGTTGATATGGCCGATACTTAGAAGTTCTGCTGCCAGCCATTGGTAACCATTACCAAGTTAGCTGTGTGACCTTGGGCAAATTACACAACTCTCTGGTCTTCACTATTCTTGTTTGTAAAGCAAGGACAAGAGCATCTACTCATAGGGTCATGTGAAGTACTTAGAACAGTGCTTGGGAGACACCAAGAACCATTATTATTGTT
This sequence comes from Cebus imitator, assembly GCF_001604975.1. Lineage (NCBI taxonomy): Eukaryota > Metazoa > Chordata > Mammalia > Primates > Cebidae > Cebus > Cebus imitator. The sequence continues at coordinate 1,000,955 of NW_016107438.1, forward strand.
AATTGTGCTTTTCTTTGTTTTCATAAGAAGACAGGACTTGAGGCATGTGCACACTTCTTAAGGGCACCCCGACCTTGGAAGTGTTCATTCTTATCAGAGCCCCAGGTGACTAAGAAATGTTAAATGAGAGGCAAGTGCTGTTATAGATCCTTGGGGTGTATGATTTAGTTGGCTATGAATGAAATTTTCCTGCTGTTGTGGATCTAATTAATATCTCTCTGTGATGGATTATTCCTATTCTGGGTGTTAAGGATGAGACTGTAGTCCGAGTCCCTGGAAAATGTTGCCCGCAGTGCTCTGCACAATCCTGCTCTGCAGCTGGTCAAGTACACAAGGTAAGCTTTCATGCTCTCCATGTAGGTGTTTTGACATCTGTCCTTATACATCTGCCCTCCACCCCCTCCAGCCACCATAAGCGCCACCGTCATGTCCGACTCTGCCAGGATTAGTTACTCAGTACATAAACAGCTTTTCTCTTCACGGAAAACTTGCATGAAAAAATTAAGTTGAAGGGGATTAGAAATATAAAGGAATGTGCTGGCAAGCAGCACCTGGTTCATGAACCTTGGTGAACTTACTATTCACACATCTCGAAGGGGAAAAAAGGGCTATTATTGGTTACCATCAGTTTACACTTAGCTTTGAGGCTCTGGGGGTGTCTATATGCTTTGGTTGGATTTTATGCATTGATATCCAGAGACAGTCCCCTCATACCCCTGCCATCTCACACTGGGGAAAACCTGGGGGTGGTAGAAGAGATAGGGAAGGGAGGTGAGAGGCTGTTGGTGGTAGAACCTGCAAACTCAGAAGTACTATTGGGTAGCCTGAATAACTATGTGCCTAACATGTAGTAGGCATCAAATAAAGGTGAGTTCAACAAATTGAATGAATGGATGAATGAGGAAGTGAATGTTCTGTCTTGGCAGTGCCCAACTGGCCCAGAAAAAGGTTACATTATTCAAAAGCAAAGAACACATAAAAAATAAACTCAATTACTTCCCTTACTTGCCAGCCACTCTAAAAAGGACTAAAAGCAATTGGGATCATGACTCTCAGTAGAAAATCTGAAACTAAGTATTAGGGGATAGGTGTCTCACAAATTCTAGACAGGTCACTTGAAATGTGAATGAAAGTAACTAATTGGGAGAGTATTTTGACACACGTTAGATCTGCGCTGTCTGACACAGTGGCCACATATGTGGCTTGCCTTGTATTTTTATTGGGCAGGATTATGTTGGACTGATTTCTTCTTTGAAGAGACAGGCTTTGTATCTTTGATGGCATTTTTGACTGCCAGGAACAGAAATCTCACTCTAAAAGTGGCTAAAATGCTATCATTAATCATGTCATCTAACACAAAGTATAGAGGTGGAGTGGGGCAGCTGCAGGGTTTATCAGTTCAGGTCTCAATAATGCCTTCAAGGATCTAAGCTCTTTTGATCTTTCCACCTGCCACCTTTAACATGTTGGCATTTGCCCTTCATCTTGTCCCCTCCCATCCCCAAGAAGACTCTTCAGCCCTAGGCAACTCATCCTCACACAGCTATTACTAAAGGTTGGAAGAAGAGAGGGGTGGGATTTTTTTTCATGTGGGAGGAGAGTCTTCACTTTGACCTCCACCACTCTAGCAAATTTCCCCTGAGGTCCCCTCTGGTTGGACAGTGTCCATGCCCTAGCTGCAAGGAAAGCTGGCATAGTGAGTATATGGCAGTGAGAGCTGGTCTCCTGGCAAAGGCAAGAGCTAAAGAATGCCACAGGTGAGCCAGTCAACAAGGTCTTTCTGCCCATCTCAGTGTCCTGTCTCTCTGTGCCTGGCACAGAGCAGGCCCTCAACACCTGTCAAATGAATATAGGTGAATGAAAATCTAAAGTCCCCTTTGTACATTTATTGACTGTTTTCATAGAGGCTATTCCTATCTAAATGTTATCTTTTCTCGAGTATATTCAATGTGGCACAGCTTTAAACTGTAATAAAAATTGGGTGTTTTGTGTCAGTGCTTCTATCTGATGTATGGGACATTTGATTTTCCACATTCTTCTTTCCTGTCTTCATGCAGCATGGTGAGCAGTGGAGCGAAAACGCCTGCAGCACGTGTGTATGTGACCAGGGTGAAGTCAGGTGTTACAAACAGGCCTGCCCACCCCTGAGATGTGGAAAGGTATTTGAGAATGTGTACCTTACTTGTCTAAGCGCTATACTGGGTCATTAAAGAAATGTACTGTACTTCTTATTCCACCATGTCTTTTGGGGGAAGCAAAAGTTTTACAATGTTCAGAAAGTTACATAAAAATATGAGAGCTGTGCTTCCTGGGAAGAAGGGTTGAGGTGCAGGGGAACCTGCCCATCATGGGTCAGGCTGGGAAGAGAGCCATGTAGAGCTTTGGTGTTTTGGGTCCTCCTGCCTCTGTTGGCCTGGGTGTTTCACTGTCTCTTGAGGATCATCCCTCACCCTGCTGCCTGTGTCCTAGGGTCAGAGCAGGGCTCGGCGTCATGGGCAATGCTGTGAGGAATGTGTGTCTTCTGCCGGGAGCTGCTCCTACGATGGGGTTGTGCGGTACCAGGACGAAATGTGGAAGGGCTCGGCCTGTGAGTTCTGCATCTGTGATCATGGCCAAGTGACCTGCCAGACTGGAGAGTGTGCCAAAGTGGAGTGTGCCCGGGTAAGAAGCAAAGGCGTTTCCATTCGGACCGTTGCAGCTCTTTCCAATGGATAGTAAGGGGCCCTGCCTGTTCCTTACTTCTTGGCAGCAGCAGGGATGTCCACATTGACTGTTCATGTTTCCCGGGACCTTCTAGCATAAAGATTCCGTGGTTTAAAATGAATGTAACTGTTTGTTCAGACTAGCTTGGAACAGCACCCTGGAGCTTTTAGCTCTCAGTGCATCTGGTCAAATTGGAAGCCCTGAGCTAGACACATGAAAGGGAAGGACATGATATGGGACATTAGCCTATCAGGCAGCACAGCTGGATCTCATTGCTGATGGCCTGCCCAGCTCGCCCCAGCTGCGAAACAGGGTCCACAGGTGTGCTGGTGGATGGGCTCTTGCTGTAGACCCCACTGACAACATTTAGCAGAATGAGAGCCAGCAGAGAGGTGCTGCTTCTGTGGAGCAGGAAAAACAACATGGTTTTTGTTTTTAAGAGAGAGCAAAGGGAACCTTATAAACAATTAACTCCATTGACCTCTGTTAACCTTTGCTGTCTGCAGAATTTCTAGAAGCTTCTAACAAAGCAGCCTCTGTTTGGACTATAGATGTACTGTATATTGGAGGGAAATGACTTTTTTTTTTTTTTTCTCTTTGAACTTGATTTTGACCCGTTACAAAACAAATTGCTTTTAAAGTTGTCTCCTTCTCCCTCACCACTCCCTTCCGCCCCACCAATTTCCCTATGGGCCGTGAACTTGACTAGAGGGGGAAATTAGAAAGGTCTGGAGCCCTGGGTTCCTGTGAAGGCATTTTTCTTTCTAGTTCTTCTCCCCCACTTCTCAGCTCCTCCTGAGCCTAAGGAGGAACAACCTTTCAGACAAAGCTGTCATTGACAGGGTTATTTTTCACTGTCTCCTACTTGTAAGTCTTGACAGAGTTGAGACATATTTAGGTAAAGAGGGTCCTTTTGCAGATTTATTTCCCCCTACATGCCTTTTCATTTCTTTATGTTAGGGGATTCAGGACAGTTGGATGAAGATGAGAAGAACATGTAATCATGGCCCTTTTGTTTCCTCTCTCTCTGGCTGAAGCTGGGCTTCCCTGCCTTGGCAGTCCGCCCAAAGGACCTCAGTTTATTTTCTAAGGCCTTAATTTAGCTAACATCCTAGAGTTTATGAAAATGTGTGAGAGGGGATCCCGGTAGGGTGGGTCCTTTAACTGCCTAACTTCAGTCAGATCTGAACAGAGTCTCAGTCACAGAAAAGCGTTTAATCCATATCCCCGGTGTTTCTACATGTCCATATGCCTGCCTGCCTGCTGCTGCCAGCTGTGACACCTGACCCTGGTGGCATGAACCAGGGGCTCTTGGCTATTCTTAGGGAATATGAGGATTAGCTGCCAAAGTGGAGATCACTTCAGTATTCCTCAAGTCACCCCATAACACTGTCTCATCCCTTTCTAGTTACTTCCACCCCACTGCCATCTTTTCTTTTCTTTTTTTGAGGCGGAATTTCACTCTTTCACCCAGGCTAGAATGTAGTGGCATGATCTTGGCTCACTGCAACCTCCAATGCCTAGGTTCAAGCGATTCTCCTGCCTCAGCCTCCTGAGTAGCTGGGATTACAGGTGTCTGCCATCATACCTGGCTAATTTTTGTAGTTTTAGTAGAGATGGGATTTCACCATATTGGCCAAGCTGGTCTTGAACTCCTGACCTCGTAATCCACCAGCCTCAGCCTTCCAAAGCACTGGGATTACAGGGGTGATCCTTTTCTTTTATGAATTGAGGAGTTCTGATGCCTCTAGCCCATTTCTCTAGATCTTTAGCCAGCTAAATTGTTTTTTTCCATATCACTTCCATGTTTCCCAAGTTTTGCTTAAAGCCCTGGGTTCTAAACTAGAAACTCTACCAGAAGTGCAATTTTAACCGACATTGAATCTGATGAAAAATATCTCTTAGGCTTCTTTCTTTGTCACGCTTCTGTAAATAGCTCTGGTTAATATCCATGTTAAAGCCTGGATGTACTAACTTCCTAACTTCTGCTTAGCTTGTATCGCTAGTGATAAAAAGATGAATAAGGCACGTTATGACCTTAAGAGTTCCTAGGCTTTTCAGGAAGTCAGCTATGTAAATAAAAATTACAACGCAGTATGAGCACCAATGGAAATATGAGTTAAATATATTAGGAGTTCCGGAGGAAATGCCTATGTCTGCAAAGGGGTGCAGTGGAAATGCCCTATTGATTTTTTTTTTCAGCTCTACCCCACTTTCTGCCTTCCTCCTTCTCTAAAATATCAAGGTCATTTTGATTTCTGATCTTGGATACCAAGGATGGATTAAGTGTAAGTGCAAAGCACATCAGAAAGTACAGTTAAGTAAATTTTTAAAAGAGGTAAAGGTGTGCAGCTTCACCGTTGTCTTCATTATCACATTGGTTATCATCAGCAATGTTCTGAATAGCATTGAAATAAATATGCAGTTTTTTGTTGTTGTTAAAAAAGAAGAAAATGGCCTGATCTTTGTTTTTGCTATATTCCACCAAATCTCTATAAACATTGAAGCATAAACAAATCAATGGTAGGCTAGCACAATATAACGATTTACATATTTCTAGATTTGATGATGTCTTTGAACATGAATTCAGGTGAAGAATTCAAATTACCTTTTAAAGAAGGGGACCTAGCATTCACATCTGAAGCATAAAATGGAATGGGGAGAATTGAAGCTTGGAGAAAATGTATGGGAGAGGTTAGGCACATGGTAAATGTGAGCTGTCTTTCCCTGCCCCAGTGGAGGCAGGTTCCCTCAAAAGAGTGTCTCTTTTTCTGATGAGCAAGTTAGTCCAATCTCAGTCATTGGTCTGGTGTCTATAGTTACGATTAAGTGGGGAAAGCGTAGCAATTCCATCTGGCCTATGGGACAGAATCCTCTTAGAAAGAAAAGAATATGTTTGTTTCTGAAAGCAATTTTACTAAAAAATCAAATGCTAATTGGAGCAAACTCCCCACTGCAGTGACCTGATGCGGTTTGGGGGTCACTCAGGCTGCTTCTATAAATAGCAAATCTATTTGCAACTTCCTACCTCACCAAAACTGAATCCTTGTGCACCATGGGGCAGTGGTGTTTGAAGGTCAAGAACAGCCTTTCTGTTTCTATCCCTTCTTTACCTAATCATAACTACCTCCATCAGTATAAAGACTGAGATTGGACTAACTAACCTGCTCATCTGGAAAGGAAACTCGCTTTTGAGGGAATTTGCTTCCAGTGGAGCAGGGGAAGCCAGCTCACATTTATGGAGTACCTACCCTCTTCTGTGCATTTTGCTACAAGCTTTAATTTCCCTCCCTCAATTTCTTCAATTCCTGCCCTCCCACGCTACCCCCACCCCAACCACTTTCTTTGCCTCTTTTAGGTGATAGGAAGTCACTTTTCAGTTTTGTCTGTATGTATTTTAGTGGACACTCAAGAATCTCTCATGCGTTTTGTCTTTTACAGAAGTATGCATAGTCGGTCTTGTTTCAAAACATTGTTTTAAGTGGCTTAGATTACATGCATATAAACTCTTTTATATGCTTTGAAAGCAAATTTCAGTGTTTCTGGGTTATGCCTTCACTACCAACTGATTTGTCATGTTTCTGCGAAACAATTTATATGTAAATACATCTGCTCTCTGCAGCACCTACTGCTTCCTATGGGCCTCTGATTGACATGAAATTTTAATGGACAGTAATCTGTATAACTCCAAAATCATTATAATCATTTATGTATTTTTGTGTTTCTTCTAAACCTTTAATTTGCTCTCGTTAAAAATAATACATATTCATTCTAGAAAATTTTGAATGCTCAAGAAAAGTAGAAAAGAGACTTAAAAATCCATCTATATAACGCTACTGAAGACATCCAGTGCATCCAGAGACAACCAATGCTTTTATAATATTTGTCATTAGTACAGTGTTTTTAGACAAAATATCATTGTGATTATTCTGTTTATGCAAATTTATTTTATTCATTTTTCATTTAACATGGTTTCTACATACTTTTAAATATAATGCAGGCCCCAAATTAAAATATTAAATAGTTGGGGAAACATTACCATTCTTTAGAAAGTATATATATCTTTTGAAAGTGAAAAGTGCTTTAAGAATACTCTTTAGACTACAGATATTATATGTTAGCATAGAGTACTAATATATAGATCAGATGTTAGTGTATACACATGACAAATTGTAAACAGAGATTGTTTTTAACAGATTTTCTGGGAGATGGGACTTCAGTGGAATTACACTTTCTAAATTACAGAATTCCAGATTATTTACATTTTTACAGCAAGTATTTATTATTTTGTAAAAAAAAATAAAATTTTTTAAATTATTGAAATTGGAAAATGAAAGTGATAGACTTGGAAAGTTAAATATCTACCCTGCAAATCTTCCAGGGTAGATAAATTAAAATTATTCCTCTTACAATTTTAAGAATAGTTTTGATATGATCTGGCTAACAGTAAGAGTTTCAGAATATTGAGTAAAATTTAGTTTTCTATTGCTTAATTTATGCCTAAGATTACATCTGTGCATAAAGGGATGCATCTGATTTTGTATTCAGGGAAAAGTGGTGGTTTGATTTGAGCTCTGTTAATGAAACTAAAGTCACAAATTGTATATTTAAGGAATCCTTTTCTGAATCTGATAACTTTCCTAGACTATAACATTAACCTTGGCCATCCTTCTTACTCACGTGAACTCCTGGTCATGGGTAGAAAATTATGGAAGGATCAGAGCGTAAGTGTTCATCATAACAGGAAAGAAAAAGCACGTGGTGGCGTGTGCTGTGTGGACTAGACTTCCCATGGGAAGACAGCACAGGGGAAGATGAAGTAGGGAGAGGGCTAGAGCCAACGGTGTGCCAGGTTTCTCATTCCAGTCAGGAAAGCGAGCTGCTTCACAATTTAGCCCTTCTACCTGGAGATGTTAATTTGATATGTGCCACTGCAATCCTTATTTCTACAGGGTGAAGAATTAATTCACTTAGATGGAAAGTGTTGTCCTGAATGCATTTCAAGGAATGGTTACTGTGTTTATGAAGAAAATGGAGAATTTGTGAGTATCAGTCTAATAACCAAAGACTATTTAAAATTAATTCAAAATTAATCTACTGAGGGGACATTACTTTTTTATTTCTTTTTTCCATTCATTTGTTCAACAAATGTTATTGTGTACCTACTATGCACCAGGCGCTGGGGCACAGAAAGGAATACAACAGGCAGAGTTCCTGCTCTCATGGTGGGGCATACTTTGTAGTTCAGGGACACAGAAAACACACACACACCCCCCACATACTGCACGTCAGGTACTGAGGAGCACTACCCAGAAGAATAAAGCAGTGTAAGTGGGCTAGACACTAGCTGTGCAGGAGGGTGGGGTGGGGGGAATGTGTTCCTTTATGTAAAATGAACCAGGAGGTTTCACTTACAGAATACTTTGAGCAGGGCCTGAAAAGAGGGAGCCACATGAATGCCTAGGAGGAAACATACCAGAAAGAGGGATTAGGAAATGCAAAGGCTCTGAGATGCAGGTGTGTTTGGCATGTTCAAGAAATCAGAGTCTGGTGGGAACTTAATGAATGAGGGAGAAAGGCACCAGCCTTAAGGTCTAGTAAGTAGCCTGGAGGTCATTTTACCCTGAGGCAGTTAGGAGCTGCTGGAGAGTTTTGAGCAGAAGAGCACTGGACTCTCACTTAAGTCATGAAAGGACCATTTTGGCTGCTGCATGGGTGAATGGCAGAAGGAAATGAGACTGCAGGTAGACGACCTGGTTAGTGGGTTTTGTAATGGTCCAGGCAAAGGGCAATGGTGGCTTGGTCTAGGCAGGAATTGGTGAATTTGGTAAAAAGTGATCGGTTTCTAAATTTATTTTGTAGGTAGCATTGACAGAATTTTATTCAATTAGATGTGGGGTAAAACTCTATTTACTAAGTTTTTTTTTTTTTCTGTGTTTGTACTTTTATATTACCCAAAGGAAATATATTTATTTTAATCTTTTCAAATTTTCCCTATTTATGTAGTCCATAGTTTTCATCTTGGGTATTGGAATGTTGATAAATTCATTGTGTTTTTAAAAATATGCCAGTTGATCATAAAAACAACTGCTTCATTGACCAGTCAGAATAGTATTACAGAGGTCCTCACTTACCACAGAAAATATGTGCCAAGGTCCCCAGTAGATATTTGAAACTGTGAATAGTACTGATCCTGATTGCTGTCAGTTGAAATACATTTCTGTTCACGTTTTCCATCAACACAGTCGTTGCCTTTTCCATCTTAACTAAACATTTATCACACACTATGGCTCTAACTTTTGCAGTTTGAGGTACAACAGCAAAACTAGCACAAATTTGTTTTTACTTCTTCACAATTGCATAGACAGAAGATTTGTTCTTACCTTTGACTTTAGCAACCTCATCATAATTTTTTTTTCTTTCCTTGTTAAGGAAACTTCCATCTCTTCACTTAAAGGAAGTACTTTGCAGCTTCTCTTTGGTATATCCAAGTTGCCAGCATCACTACTCTTGGACTTTGGGGCATTATTAAGTAAAATAAGAGTTACTTGAACGTAAGCACTGTGAGACTGAGATAGCGGCTCTGATAACTGAGATGGATAGTGAATAATGGGCAGGTGGCATCTACAGCTTGGATATGTTGGGCAAAGGAAGGGCTCAAGTCCCGGGTAAGATGGAGCAGGACAACTTGAAATTTTATTACACTACTCAGAACGGCATCCAATTTAAAACTGATGAATTTTATATTTCTTGAATTTTCCGTTTTGTATTTTCCCACCATAGTTGACCAGGGTTAACTGAAACAGCAAGAAGTGAAACCATGGATAGGGGGGAGCTACTGTATATGAATTAGGAATAAAAGATTTGGTGAACTGATTCCTCCACACTTTGTGTGTGTGTGTGTGTGCCTGTGTGTGTGTGTGTGTGTGTGTGTGTGTGTGTGTGTGTGTGATTTGGGTATATTACGTCTGTCAATCTACCAGTGTTTCTGTACATTCGGGGGAGGGAGTATTGTGTAGTGTTAACAGTACAAGCTCTAGGTTTCAGTCTCTACTTTGCTGTGCACTGCAGTCTTGGGCAAGAAATATTTCCTAGGCATGTTGTTTTCACCTCAGATTAGTATGCTTTTCTTGTTTTTGATAAGATAGATTTCATTTCTATTCATAACCAATGGATAAAGTTGCACGTTACTTGGGAAAAATGGATAATTCCTCATGAAAAAATAAATAGATCAACCTAATTGTGGTTTTAGTGGCATAATAAAGACATTTCTCTTTGTTCCTAGATGTCCTCAAATGCTAGTGAAGTTAAACGTATTCCAGTAAGTATAGATTTTTAACTTGCACATAGATCATTATAAAATTGTTTTATGTAATGATCTGCATGAAATATCACGGGAAAACTTAGTCCCTTAGTTTTTTTAACAGCCGTATTTGATGGCACTGTGATCAGGAATTAAGAATGTTAGTGATAACTCAGGTTTTGATCCATTGAACTTTTACTCTTTTCTTTAGCCTGTTTTATGCAGTTGATAATTAGCTTCTCTAACCACAAGCTCCTACCTACATAGATTCTTTCCCTTTCTTGTGATATTTTTCTCTCCCTAATTTTTTTTTCTGGCCTAGAAAACTCAGTTTAACCATCAGTAGAGTTTTATATACTGCAAAGTACTGAAGAAAGAGCTTCTTGGGTTTATAAGCATTAATTCCTGAAACAATCCAAGTTTATTTTCTCCAGGTTGAATACAGGACAATGTTATATAGTTTTTTTTTTTTTTTAAGGGAAAATGCAAGCATTTAACACGGGAATCTTACAATAAGGGGTCTGGTCTGGAGACGGGTCTGCCTTCACATGGAAGAAAAGCACTTCTGCCTTCTCAAGATAGTCTTGCTCAGTTTTCTAACATTTAATGTTCATTCTTCCAAATAGCGTCACATTGTTTGGAATGTTTAATGTCTGTTGGCTTAATAAGCATTTCATAAAGTTGTTACTTTAAAATCTGCTCTCCTGTTTTCTACTGTTTCACCTCCCTTATCACCCCAATACCTTCTGATAAGAACCTCTGTCTCTTTCCTGTGAGCAAAAATGAATTGTTCTTTACAATTCACTTTGGATTCTCTGTTGACTACTAATGTTTATTTTCATAATTTGCTTGGCTGAAAAGAGTATTTTAGTGTGTGAAAGCTTAGGGCACATCTACAGCCCATTAAAAGTAGGCCTGCAAAAGTTTTAAATTTTAGAATTTAATGACTCAACTGTTAACTCTTACTGTGGTAACCATAAGGAAATTCAGGTTTTTAACCAAGTGCCCCACTGTTATTTTAGAGATTGTATTGTATTGTATTGAACTTACCTGCTAATCATTAGGTACATAGTAATCTCCTTTGATGTTTTTGGAGAAAGAGGTTGAGAAACAAGTTTTAAATGCCTTTTACATGTTCTGTTTGTCCTAGAATACTTTCACAGCTTCTCTTTGACTGTGCCTACAATCTTTCATCTGGTGTTCTAGATTGAAATAAACTCATTATAAACAAGGAAAGAGAAATTCTGTCCTTTTACATTTAGTACTCTTCTGCTATTGTTCTATTTCAGAGTTAGATCTGGCAGAGTACTAATCAGCTGCTTTCACTTTGTCCTTATGGAAATTGTAACTTCCTCAGTGCAAATTCTCTTCTGAATTACTGCACCCTGATGACAGTGCTGTTCTTTACATTTTTACGTAGGAGGGAGAGAAGTGGGAAGATGGCCCTTGCAAGGTGTGTGAGTGCCAAGGGGCTCAGGTAACTTGCTACGCGCCCTCTTGTCCACCATGTCCCGTGGGCACACTGGCTGTAGAGGTGAAGGGACAGTGCTGTCCAGACTGCACATCAGGTAGGTCCATGTCTCCTCTGTTTTTACTGAGATAGTTTTACTGCCAAACAGCTCAGAGATCCTCTTCCCCACCCCCTTGCTTCATTTTCTTTAGTTAACCAATGGATTTGTTCGTTTCTTCATAATTTTTCTAACAAATGGTGCTAATTAATCTTTGTCTGTGTACTTGCCAAACTCAACAAATTATACCTTGGGCAAGTCATTGACCCTCTTAAACCTTAATTTTCTTGTTAATAAAATATGCCTTACGTATCTTGCAAAATTATTGCAACAATCAAACATAATGTTTGAAGACTTCTAAAGGTAAATCTGTCTTCCATTGTTGAAAATATAAGAATAATTTCTCAAAGTTTGTTATGGGTGTTCTTTTTTCTTAAGGTGAGCTATTAAACAGATGGTTTCTTTTGGCATTCTCAAATGAGTTTTTAAAGTTTAAAGACTCATTAATTTTTTCCAAAAGATAATTTTATCTACTTGTTCTGCAATTCTGCTTTCAAATCACCTGGGGTTGAATTAGTTCCAGTTAATAATTGTTGGCAGGCACTGGAGTTGCTCTGATTGACTAGTAATTTGCCTATAAGCTTAGTTTCTCTTGGAGAAGTGGCATTTTCTTCCATTCATATTTCATAATTAATTGTTTTCATTCACGGACCACAATTTTTCATATTGGCAGTTGCTCTTGTTGCACTCAATTTATTTTGGCTAATCACAATGTTTTTCTGAAGAGTTTATCAAGGAAAAAGCAAAGCAACTTTATGGCTTAATTGTGTTACCTTCACCAAAGTGGCTCTCTAGGCTTTCCAAAACAAACATTTAGCATATTATTATGCAATATATATATGGAAAATCAGGTCCTTGACAACTTCAAAGCCTGAAAAAAGAATTCTTTTGCTGATAATTACCACTAAATTCAGTGATAACCCCAATTACTGAAAATGAGATTTGAAATTTTGGAGAAAAAAAAGAAAACTAGTTGTATTTTTTCTTAGATAAAAATAACTATTTTCAAATATTGTAGGTTTTATTTCTGAACTGTTTATACATGCCAAAGCTTAAGAAGAACATCTGACGTACCATAAATTATTGAATCTGTTTAAATCATATATTATGGAAGTAGTCATTCTGTTTCTTGAGGCATTCCAGCAGGTAGAGGCATTAATGTAGCTGTTCTTTTAGTATCCTCATTTTGGGACTAGGGGAGACAGTGATGATATTTCAGACAAATAACACTTCCTTGCAATCTTGTATTAAAATTCAGTTTTTGTTTTTTGTAATTTAGGAGAGTGTTTCATATCTAAGTCCCGTAGTTTTCTGTTCTTCATGTTCTATGTAATGCTGCACACCTTGTGTATCCTTTTCTGAAGGATGTAAGAGAAATAATCGATGGAGTTCACTGAGTTCTCTCCTTCTTTGCCCTTGGTTTCAGTTCATTGTCACCCAGATTGTTTGACCTGCTCTCAATCTCCAGACCACTGTGACTTCTGCCAAGATCCTACCAAGTTACTACAGAATGGACGGTGTGTGCATAGCTGTGGGCTGGGATTTTACCAAGCTGGCAGTCTCTGTTTAGGTATGGCTCCAAGTGGACAGCCCTGAGGTGGTGGGTTGTGGGAGTTAGACTCACCAAAGGTGGCAATTCTGAAACTGAGGCTCAATATTGTCAAGGAGGGGGTCATGCATGCAGCATATTTTTGAGATGCACAACATCTAAAAACCTCTAAAAGGTAGTAATGTCATCTATAGGTTACTTGCCCTTTCTACCTGCAAGTCTCTTTTTCTGACATTTTATAGGTATTTGGTTCTTATTGGGAGACAGGTGATGTGGAGGTTGTTAGGTAGTCATAGTTGAATTTTTTGTTTTGTTTTTGGAAGACTTTCAAAGACAGTAATATCATCAGGATACCTGGGCTCATTTATTAAAACACTCAATTAATCTGTGATAGAAACTTAGAATTGACACTTCAAGATTATTTACTACAACTTTCTAATTTTGCAAATGGGGAACCTGTGGGCCAGAGAAATTAACAAACTTGCTCAATATCACACAGATAGTGGATAATAGAGCTTATCTCTTATGGGCTATCAGAGGATCCAGAATAGGTTTATGTGCATTTCATGATGCTACATCTGAGAAGGAGACCTTACTTGGGAGAGCTGACTTGGTTGATATCAAATCTTAGTTGCTAGTCCCCTTATTTCTGAATTGTAATGTTAATTACCCATTTAAAAGTATATAGGTTTATACCTTACTGTGAATATTTGTGAATATTCAGTCTCTCTCTGGTTCCATATTCCCGTTTTTTTTTTTTCAGATGGAGTCTCACTCTGTCACCCAGGCTGGCGTGCAGTGGCATGATCTCAGCTCACTGCAACCTCTGCCTCCCAGGTTCAAGCAAGTCTCCCTGCCTCAGCCTCCCAAGTAGCTGAGATTACAGGCACCTGCCACCACACCCAGCTAATTTGTATATTTTTAGTAGAGATGGGGTTTTGCCATGTTGGCCAGGCTGGTCTTGAACTCCTGGACTCAAGTGATCCACCCATCTAGGCCTCCCAAAGTGCTGGGATTACAGGTGTGAGCCACTGCACCCGGCATCTTTCATATTCTTATCTGTTAAGTGAGGGTAATCCCACCACCTTCTTCAAGGGGTGGTTGTAAGTGTCAAGTGTTTTAATACATGTTAAGTGCCTAGATCGATGTCTAGGATACAGCCAAGGATTAATAAGAGCTGCTTTTATTATTTTTGTAATTATTCACTCCTCCATACTTTCTTTCCTAATTCATATAATTTTCAACCTTTTTGAAAGTTATTTATATCTCTTTCATACTGTATTGGTAGAAAAAGGGCAAGAGATCTTGCTAAAAGGTTGAGTGACAGAGGTATTAGGGGCTATTGGATAAGAAGAAAAAAGCAAAGACTCCTCAGCCAAACTGCCTGGTTTCAAATGCCAGCCTCATGTGACCGTGGGCAAGTTGTTTATCCTCCCTGAGTCTGTTGCTCATCTGTAAAGTTGAGATTAATAATATCTACCTCCTAGGGTTGTTGTGAGAAATAAATGCATTCACATATGTAAAGCACTTCAAACAGCAGTTGACACAAACTGTGTGCTTTACAGGTAATGACTGTTAAAATTATTTTTCTGTATTTTCTGTTTGGGACCCAGAACCTCAGGATTGGGCTGTGTAAGCATTGACATGGGGGTGGTGTCTTTCAGCTAATCAGACAATCCCTTTCTCTTTCTTCAATCTTATCTGGAACCAGCCTGCCAACCCCAGTGCTCCACGTGTACCAGTGGGCTGGAGTGCTCATCCTGCCAGCCTCCCCTGCTGATGCAGCACGGGCAGTGTGTGTCTACCTGTGGGGACGGCTTCTACCGAGATCGCCATTCCTGTGCAGGTAATCTCTGGCTGGGCCACAGCTGGGTCAGCTACCAAGACAGCTCCCAACTCTGACCCCACCAAGTGACATGGGGCCACCCATATCACTGTATGCATTTTTTCAAATGAGAGAAGAAACTCTGAACAAGACTTCTGATGGCATAAGGAGAACAGTGGATTAGAGAAATGACACATGTTGTTTTAATAACCTTATTAGTTACTTTCTTATCAATATGCTTTAGTAGACTTACATGCCTACTTTTATTTTTTTATTGAGATCTAGTTGAAATTCTTGATATCATAATAGTCTCTTGAGGTGGGAGCAGTCATAAAATAATTTAATTTGTTGTTTATACTTGGCCATTTTTTCAATAGATATTATAATTATGAGTGTAAGTTTAATAAGTAAGTGTATAAAAATGTTTTAAATGCAGAAATGGAAGAAGGGGTTTGTAGTAGTCTGTTTTTGCACTGCTATGAAGAACTACCTGAGACTAGATAATTAATGAAGAAAATAGGTTTAATTGACTCACAATTCTGTATGGTTGGAGAAGCCTCAGGAAACTTAGAATCATGGCAGAAGGCGAAGGGGAAGCAAGACACATTTTACATGGTGTCAGGTGAGAGAGAGTGAAGGGGGAAGTGCCACTTTTAAACCCTCAGATCTTGTGAGAACTCACTCATTATCCTAAGAAGAGCATGGGGGAAACTGCCCCCATGATCCAATCACCTACCACCAGGCCCCTCCCTCCACACGTGGGGATTACAATTTGAGAGGAGATTTGAGTGGGGACACAGAGCCAAACCATATCAGAGTTAATGGTGAAAACAAAGACAAGGGGCAGAGATATGAGTGTGTCTTCAGGAGAACAGATCATTAAATGTGCCCAGAAACTAAGGTAGGTTGTGTGGTGGCAGGAAAACCTGAAAAGGCCAATAGACCAAAGGAAGTTTTTAGACATCATACCAGGGAGCTGTGATAGCTACTCTCTGCAGCTGAAGGTAAGGGTGGATCAGTGATGGGAATCAGAAGGTGGGCCAATCTGAGGGACAGCTGATATGCTCCTCTCTTTCACACCCTTGGTTAGATTATCAGGAAAATTATTTGCAGGAAAATGATTGAAGTTAAAGAGACTAAGTGCATAGTATGAATCAGTTGTGCAATTAATCAAATGAGCGTTCGAGTCATGTACAGGTCCTGTGTGGAGGAGGTTGACAGTCCCCTCCTCCATTCCAGGTCTTGGTTAGAAGTGGAGCTAATGGGGCTGTGAAAACCATGTTGAAAGGAAACACTAATACTGTTTATGCCACAGAGGTATGAGTATAACAGGGCCTGTTTTGTGATCAGTCATATTATAGAATATGGTAGGCAGAATAGCTTCTGAATTTGATTTGGTGGCCCTTTAATAAAAGAATATCCTCTGCATGTTTATATCCTCAGGATCAAAGGCTGCACAAACTTCTCAGCATTGTTGAACAAGCGAATGAGGAATGAATGAATGACCATACTACCACTTGGTGGTCTTTCAAAGACCAGTGTTCCAATAGAAGTATCAGCCATAAAAGAGAAAAGAACCCTTAGTGTTTGTAGCTTATCATGTTTTATTTACCTATTATTTTAAAACAGGTTCAAAGTGGGCATATACAAATACCTTTATAAGTGTTTAATGGTTGGGCAACTTAGGCAAACAGCTGAAATTTTAATTTGATGAAATTATTGAATGTCTCTACTCCTTTCTTTTATTTTCTTTTTTTGTGACAGAGTTTTGCTCTTGTTACCCAGGGTGGAGTGCGGTGGTGTGATGTCAGTTCACTGCAACCTCCACCTCCTGAGTTCAAGTGATTCTCCTGCCTCAGCCTCCCTAGCAGCTGGGATTACAAGCGCCCACCACCAGACCCGGCTAATTTTTGTATTTTTAGTAGAGATGGGGTTTCACATGTTGGCCAGGCTTGTCTTGAACTCATGACCTCAGGTGATCCACCGCCTCTTCCTACCAAAGTGCTGGGATTACAGGAGTGGCCACCATGCCTGGCCACTCCTTTCTTTTATCCCACCAAAGAGACCTCCTACTAGCACTCGTGACAGATTTGCCTTTAAAAGGGAATTAATTCCCCCTAGATTTTACTCCTCCGTCCCCTGAAATATGCACATACCATATACGTGTGCCTTTTCTTGGGGAAGGGGCATTTTCCTTTCTCCCATGTGCGTTGTTTTAATTGGTGATGCTAATGCTAGCTTAGGGCATTTTGAAATGGGTAATGTTTCATTTGATTACTGGTTTACATAGCTCTCTGCTTCACATTCCATCCACATATCCACACACAAATGCCTCTAGTAGAAAGTTGCTGGGAAAATTTGTTCAGGCTCCCTCTAGGGAATTAAACCAATTTGCTTTAGTTCAGGCTGGTTGCATTTTTATGCATAAAATAAGAAGGAAGAAAAACAGAGCAAAAGGAGAGAGAGAGAAAGAGAGAGAGAGGATCTTAAAAATTAAAAACAAAGTTATGATCAATTTCCATGTACCGTCTTGGTGCTAAGATCATCTTTCCAGATAAGCTTTCCCAGCATTGGAATTTTTTGCAATATTCGTGCTTGTACCCCTTTTGGTGACTTTTCACCACTGACCTTGGAAGTCAGTCACTCAGCTGGTGCTCTTCTAATATGTGCTAAACTTTTCAGAAGGAAGCCTGCCATTTTATGGTAACAACAGGCTTTTCTGGATTGATTCTTCTTGGCAGGATCATTTATGTGATGATTGGGATAAGTTGCCACTTTATCGATCCATCAAAACCCAAAGAAAGTGAATGCTGTGCTCAGGAAACTAATTACCAGAAATCAACTGATTAATATTCATGTTCACTATGTTGAGTGTAGGGCAGAGTGGAAGAAAATAGCAGATAAGCATGGCTCTTCAACAGAAGAGTACAAGCAGGTAAACCAGAGGACGTAAAGGAAAACACTCCTGCCCGAGAATCTTACCCATAGGGGCCCTTATCATTTTCTCTTTTCTCTTGAGTTTAGCAGTATATGCACAAACACACTTTCATATAAACATGCGTGCAGATATTAATATGATTGTTACATATTTTGCATGATTAAATTGAATAATGGTATACTTATAGGCCACATGATGCACTCCATACGAGTCCCTGCTTCATTTCCTCTGCCTTCACCAACTCTGGAGTTTGATACTTTGATCACTGTACATTAAGGCTTAGCACTATCTAGCTTTTATGTGAACCTAAACAGAAGACAGGTGCAGGTTGCCTTTTTTCACAGCAAGTACGGCCATAGAGTGATCACCCTGTTGGTACCCAAAGCTCACATTTTAGTCCTGGCACTCAGACTTCTGCTTTAACCCCTATGTGTCCTTCCTTTGCCAACAGCTGGATCTGGCTAACATCCCCTCTTGCCCATCCCACCCTACTCTTCTTTACTCTGTAGTCCTAGGACTGGGCTTGTACTTCGGTTCCTGCCACTTGCCCTGCTCTGACTCATTTCCAGGAATTAATAGCCCACTGCTTAATCACCTGAAGCCTGATGGCCAGGCTTTACCCATGTGTGGATGCTCCTTGTTTTCCGTTTCCCACCTTCCCCACCACAATACTTGACTTTACATTCTTACTGCCTGGCTCTTTGGTACCATTTGCCTTGGATTTATTCTATTCCCGCTACCAAAACAGTGGTTCCATTGACTCATCTTAAAAACTCAGGTATTGAGTCTAAACTGGATCAAGTGGAACTCTCCAGGTCCTGAGAACATTCTTCCTTGCTCATCTTGCCCCTCTTTTCAGCCTCTGTTCCATTCTGGTGGGACCACTGAGCTGTGTACACAAATCTTAGATATGAGAGTCCGTAAGAGGGAAAGCTAAAACAACCAACAACACACCATGTAAGATTATGTTAAAATGAGTAGCTCATAAGATTGTAATCATTGAAAAGAGAAAGAGTAGAATTTAGCCCATTTTTATATGTGTATCAATGTTTTGTTTGTCTATTTAAAATTTATATTATTCCCAAAGGCCTGATGATAGAACCATGTGTACCTCAGGGCAAATGCTGCCCTCATTTTGCAGGCACAGATGTCATGGGGAGCTGGCCCACTGGCTAAGACCTTGGGCCCTGGAGCTAAACCACCTGGTTTCTTTCCCCTTCCTCCCTTTCCTTTTTTACTTTTTTCTTTTCTTTTATTGTAAGTTTAGAGACTCGGGTTCTGCTTTCCATTGTTTTTCTTTCTTGTTCCTTTTATCTCATTTCCCCTTTCTTTTTTTCTTTTTTTTTTTTTGAGAGGGGGTCTTGCCCTGTCATCCAGGCTGGAGTACAGTGGCACAATCTTAGCTCAGTGCAACCTCTGCCACCCAGGTTCAAGCAATTCTCCTGCCTCCTGAGTAGCTGGGATTCAAGCACTTACCACCATGCCCAGCTAATTTTTGTATTTTAGTAGAGACGAGGTTTCACCATGTTGTCCAGGCTGGTCTCGAACTCCTGGCCTCGAGTGATCCACCCACTTGGCCTCCCAAAGTGCTGGTATTACAGGCATCAGCCACTGTGCCCAGCCTTTGTTTAAAAATCGGTTTATTATTTTAATTATTTTATTTACTTCTTTTTCTTAAGATGGAGTTTTGCTCTTGTCATGATCTTGGCTCAATGCAGCCTCTTCCTCCTGGATTCAAGCAATTCTCCTGGCTTAGTCTCCCAAGTAGCTGGGATTAGAGGCATGTGCCACCATGCCTGGCTAATTTTGTATTTTTAGTAGAAATGGGATTTCACCATGTTAGCCAGGCTGGTCTCAAACTCCTGACCTCAGGTGATCCACATGCCTTGGCCTCCCAAAGTGCCGGGATTATAGGCATGAGCCACTGCGTCCAGCCTAAACCACCTGGTTTCTAATCTTGCCTCTGTCACTTACCTATTCTTTAACTCCACTCTTCAATTGCCTTATGGGTAAAACAGGGACAGTAATATCTGCCACATTGTAATGTCATGAAGATTGAATGAGTGAATTCGCATACTCCATTTAGGGCAGCAGTCCCAGCGTTTTTGGCACCAGGGACTGGTCTCATGGAAGACAATTTTTCCGTGGACCAGGGAGCAGGGGATGGCTTCGGGATAAAACTATTCCACCTCAGATCATCAGGCATTAGTTAGATTCTCATAAGGAGCTGCAGCCTAGATCCCTCGCATATGCAGTTCACAGTAGGGTTTGCACTTGCTCCTATGAGGCAGAGTTCAGCTACAATGCTTCCTCACCTGCTGCTTGCCTCCTGCTGTGTGGCCTGGTTCCTAACAGGCCACAGGGTGAAACTCATCTGTGCCTGAGGGTTGGGGACCAGTGGTTTAAGAAGTGGTACCTGGTGTCTAGAAAGCCCTTCATGTAAGTTTAGAGAACTTACATGAAGTTTAGAGAACTCGGGTTCTGCTTTCCATTGTTTTTCTTTCTTGTTCCTTTTATCTCATTTCCTCTTTCACTCTTTTTTGACCATCGCTCTAGGTCCTGAATACATGAAGTATATAAAGTAATTAAAATTCACTCTTTGCATATAGGGAGCTCACAGCAGGGGCAGGTTAGTTCTTTCTTATAGAGATGTAAAATAAAACAAAACAAACAGAAACAAAACACCAAAAGCCTTTGAAGTTTATTCTATATCTGAGTGCTGTATGGTCTTAGATTTTGAAACGTAAAGAATCAAGCAACTGAACATTTTATGGAATTGTAACGGATAGGATTATTTTGAATGACAACTCTACCACTTGCTACAACAGGGCTTTGGCAAGCCATTTAGCCTCTTTGAACTTCAATTTTTTCAACTGTAAAATGGGGATGATATTACCTACTTTAAACCATTATTATGAAGGTTAGAAAAGATGTTGGAAATGTCTAATTACTTTATGCCTGGCCATAGTATGTAGACAATAAAAGGCAGCTATTGATATTAATGAAATCATTCCTTTAATTTTCAACCTTTAGAGGTAAAAAACCAAATAGCTTACATTAAGCAACAAAGAGTTTTCTGCCATTACTGTCTCATCTAACATAAAATCTACTTTTATATGCCATGGAGAAGTAAATATATAGAGAACAGTATACTGTATCCTTTACAACAAATTAAAATCCCTTTTTCTTTAAAAAGGAAAAAGTTTTTCTTTAAGTGCTCAGATTAAATAATGAGACTCTATAATTATTTGTTTCTTAGCCAATATTGTGACATATTTAGAGGACAAGTTTATAATAAAAAAACTTATAAAATTTGCATCTAGGATATTGACCTAGTTGAGATTTAAAAGCTCAGTGGCCTGAGCAGAGAAACTTCTAAAGTTAATTATTTATTGGACCTATGGTTGACTGGAGCAGCCAGTCATTTGCGGAATTGAGGCATTGACCCTGCAAAGCCAGGTCCGAAGCAGCAGAGATTTAATGGATCTTGGTGTTGTGTTCCAACATATGACTTATCCCAGCCTGGCTGTGCCCTGGGTGGACCTCTTGACAATGGCACCTGTGAAACTACTGTTCTCAAATCCAGGAGTCCTCCTTGCAAGACAGGAACCCCCTTTGCTCTGTTGGGATTGTCAGTGTCAAGCTGGTGTCACCACCATGGCCCTTGCAACATACCCCAGGATTGGAGGGTCCGTTTCAGTTTCATTGCAGGGTCACATACTCAGTTTAGGCGCCCAGCACATTTCTACCACTGCCTTCACTCATTTGGTTCTACTCTTTAAATCCTATGCATTGTTCAGTGCTTCTTTGGCCTTTTACAGCAATTATGGTTTCTTACTAAATTGCTGACTATCTCATAAAGGTGACTTATTGCTTCAAGTGATGTCTCCTGTCTTTTCCATTCTGTTCATGCATAAGTATTTGTGGAGCCTCTTCAGTGTACCAGGCCTTGTCCCAGACACCACAGATACAGAGTGAAGCAGACAGACAACTTCCTTCTAGTTAAGGATTTTAACTTCCTCAATGGGAGGAGAAGCCTCTAAATAAATAAACAAGATAATTTTAAATACTTAGATAATTATCATTATATGAAATTGTTATTATCAGTGCTATAAAGACACTTTAGAAGAGAATATCATAGGAAATGGTCAGTCACTGAGGCAGGGACATGTCTTATACTTCTGAATTTCACATGGTGCTAAGTACATCTATGACCCTCTGGAATAATTTTTGATAGAAAAAAATGTGATAAACCATTGTATAGAGAGGAATGAACAGAAATGTACAGGCATGACTAAACTTTGGCTTACACATGACCTGTCTTTCATTTGGCTTGTACTATTTGCTTCTTGTCAGCAATTTCTGGCTAGTTGCGGCCTCAGGAAAATTGCCTACTCTCTATTTTTCTTACTCCTCTTTTTCTTCTCTTTTCCTCGTGTTTAACATAGTTGATGCTTTATCAGAGTTGGGAAGGTGACTCATAAAATAAACTGTCTTTGAAACTTGGGTAGTGTCCATGGAGTATTTCAGGCCATTCAGAAGGGAAGACAATAGGATTGTCTTCCTAGAATGTAAGTTTTCTGAGCAAGCAAGACTCAGTGAGGCAGGTGACAACAGTGTTCCAAGGCCCCTCTCTCTTTGGATATTATATGCATGTACAGAATACATGGAGGGAAGAGGGGAGAACAGCTGGTGGTGTTGTGTCTGGGACCTTTGCTTTGGCGGGAAGCTGGCTGTGTTTGGCATTCGTCTGTGCCACTTCTAGACCCTTGCTATGTATGCCAGAAGACAAATGACAGAACAAATGTATCACATATCAGCAGAGAAAGCCTGCCACAGATGCCACAGAGTTTATCTTTCAGACAGATCCCATTCTTCCTGACAAATCTGAACCCCAAACTATTTCAGCTATGGATTACAAACTAATGACACGCCTCCTGGCTTTCTTCCCAGTTTCAAAGGTTCTCAGTTATTTTAGCTAGACTGTATGGTATACATTCTTTCTCTCTCTTCTCCATTCCCCACCCAAGCACTGTCCCTGTTCTGCCTTCCCCTGCTTCTATGCTGCCCACAGAGCTAACAGCACCTCCCTGTTAGTGCTGCTGAGATCTGAGCAGCTGTATTAGTGCAGCCAGGAGGTCTGAGAACTCTCCCCATCAAAAGGTTTGTTTTGGTTGATAGTCCTGTCCTGCCTTTGGCTCTTCAGTTTCAGTAGACATCACTGGAATAGACAATAGCCATTTATATATTGTGGAGTGTAGGACTGGGGAGGGAACATTAGGAGTCCTAGCAGCTGTGGGTTTCCAGTGGTCACAAAGGATGAGTATAAGCTGAGAAGCTGGTTGCCTGAAAACCCTTGGGTTGTACCTGTGTTGTCGATTTAAGAATATAGGTAGAGGGGCAGGAGATGGAAGAGATAACTACCAGATACTCCTGATGAGCTGAATGTCTGCCTTTGTCCTCTGACTTACAAACCAATGAAAATCCACGTGGACATGCCAAAGCCTTCATTGGCTGGGATGTAATTTCCTTTGATTCAACTTCTGTGTCTACCAAAGACCCTGCTAAAATTTCAAATATGTTACCCAAGATGGGTAAATCATTCAGCTGTATCACAATCATGGTTAATAAGTTAACAAGCTGTTTATCTAGCATGCACCTTAGGGAAAAGGACTACAGCTTTCCTTCCTCCACCATTAGTAATTTTCCCCCCAAGTACCAAATGAATTTATGTTTATTCCGAAAAATAATTAAAGTCAATAAAATACAAGGTACAATTAAAAGTCAGCTGAAATTCCTAACTGAAATTCCCCCAAATCACTACTGTTAGTATTTTGGTGTATGTCTTCTTATTATATAAATCTATCTTTCTGTGTGTCTATACACATACATTTTTTTTCAAAACTAAAATTGCACTCTACAGTTTTATTGCTTGCTTGATGTTATTACTTATCCTCCTACATCTTTTTAAAGCTATTATATAATTTTCCATCTCTGGCTGTGCATCATTCATTTAGCCAATCCTCTATGGTTTGATATTTGTTCCTCATTTTTTAAATTATATGTAACCATGATGTAAACATTTTTGATAGAAATTGTGGTAAATATTTTTTAATCAATTTTTAGACATGTGGCTGCCAGGTCCAAAGATTTATGTACAGTTTTTAACCTTTCTGACACAGAGTAACATATTATACTCTTTTTAAGAAAGTTATACTAATTTGTACTCTGACCAGAAATATATAATGGTGCCCACTTGCCAGTACTCTTGTCAACATTAGATATTACAAGCCTTCTTAAATTGTCAGTTTGATTGATGTCAAATGGAATCATGTTTAATTTTTTTCTTTTACTTATTTTTGGGATTCATATGAAGCATGCAGATTTAATCATGCTTGTCAGTTGATGGCCTATTTTCATCATTGGCCTGAGCCAAACTGTTTTTCTTGCTTATCTGTCTGTCCATCCATCTGCCTGTCTATTCCTTTTATCATGTGCTATTCCCATTCCCCTTCTTCCCAGCTCCCCTTTTAAGTAACTATACTAATATAATTTAGTGCGTACTTTTTGTATGCATATGCTCTTATTGTTTTGTATGCCTGGGTAGATATTTCCTTCTTTTTTTTTTTTTCTTGAGATGGAGTCTTGTTTTGTTTCCCAGGCTAGAGTACAGTGGTGTGATCTTGGCTCACTGCAACCTCCGCCTCCAAGGATTGAACTGTTCTCCTACCTCAGCCTCCTGAGTAGCTGGGACTACAGGCATGTGCCACCACACCCAGCTAACTTAATTATTTTGTATTTTTAGTAGAGACAGGGTTTTACCATGTTGGGCTGGCTGCTCTTGAATTCCTGACCTCTGGTGATCTGCCTACCTCAGCCTCCCAAAGTGCTGGGGCTACAGGCATGAGCCACTGCACTCGGCCAGATATTTCCTTCTTTCTTTTTTTTCTCACTAAGCACGTTTTTAGGGTGCATACATGTCATTAGGTAGGTGCAAAAATAATTGCAGTTTAAAAATATAATGTGCATGTCTCATCCAGTGCATCTAGTTGCTGCCTTCCTGTTTAGTTTGCGTATCTCTGGCTTTTGATGATAATGAATATTTTTTTACATGTTTCTATTTTTTTTCTATGATGAACTTCCTCAAGTACTTATGAGTTTTCAGAATATGTGGAGACCAGGCATTCCCATTTCAGGTGTAAAGCCTTTGATTGGCAGAGGGAGGCAATAGAGGGTAGAGGCCCAGCCTGGGAAGGGACAGAAGATTGGAGTAAAGGGATCAAAAATGGTGATGACTCAGATCTCTTATGAATTTCTTTTAAATTAGCCTGCCGTTTTAACTTCTCAGGCAACCAGCCTTGACCTCCTATGGGCCTGTGATTGGGGAGGGGGTAGTGGTCTTTCAGGTATCAGAGCCTCACCAAGCTATTTCCAATCACATTCAAAGGACTTTTGCTGTTTTTTGTAGAGGCTGCAAGGAAAGAGCTTCTAAGTGGGAAGCTGCTGAGAGGAGCTGGAGCCCCTTGGTATAGCTGCTGGCCTAATCCCTGCAGGCTGTAGTTCTTCCCTTCTCTTCCTTTCTAAGTGAGCCAACCTTTCCTGTTGTCTTTCCATCCTTTCCCCTTCTGTCTTGTGTCGCATTTTAATTTGCTCCCTTTAAAATTACTTTGCTTCTGACAGCAGTTGAGACAAACTGCAGATCTCCCCATGCCATTCATATAATCACACACAACATTCTCTACTCTTCCAAACTTGTCATTTCTCCGTGTCCTCGTGAATTAGGCACGACAAATATTATTATTTCTATTTTACAGATTAGGAAACCAAGAAACAGTGAAGTTGAGTTCAAGTCAGAAAAAAATTTTCATCCAACAAGAGCTTCTTATTGAAAATTTACCCACTGTCTCCTGATAATACTTCAGAACTTGGCGAGTACTGCCTAGTCATTTGTGAGATGAGAATGAAAGCTGGCAGTTGCCACAAACTGGATAAGAAACAGAATGAAGGAATTTGATTTGTGTATATCACACCTGCCTGTGTCTGAAGTTTGGGCTTTTTCTGTGCACTTGTGCATAAAAACATTTTGGCAGTTTGAAAATATGAACTGCAGCCTCACTGATGAATCTCAGAGGATCTACAGATCAGTTGTGCTAATTCTCTGGAAGCTTACTCCAAAAGGCCACAGCAAAGAGCACATGTGTGTCTGTATCCACTGCTCTGGGTCTGGGAAGGCTTTGTAGAAACTAAGGTGCTTGTAGGAAATGCTTTTAATGTTTCCCTGGAAAAGGGCTGCATTTTATTCTTAGAGAGGCATAACTTAAAAAATTTTTAAAGCCATCTTCTATTTCAAAATATCAAATACAAAAAGAAGTGCTTTATTTTTAGAGTAGGGTTTCAGTAAAGAATTGCCAAAAGAAATTTGCTCCTTTTCATTTTGAAATAAGTTGCTGAAGAAGCCAACACATGTCTTGTTATGCTCCAGAAAAGTCAGGGACCTTACCAAGTAAATTATCTGCTACATGTGAGATAAAAAGATAGCTTTCTCTTAAAATTTATTGCCACAATTTTCACAATATTTAATTGAAACAACTCTGTGCGATCTGAAATGTATCACTAAGAGAAATCATGGTGAAAAGTCAGGGAGTGACCTCATATTTTTTATAATTACTCAAATATAATAAAAGCAAGCCACATATAAGAGATAATCTGTGGTAGCATATGTTCAGAGTTAGAAATTAGAAATCTATTGCAAAACACATGTGATTTTCACTAAATCAGTAGATTATAGCTGCTCTTGCCACACAGGGGAAAATGGGAAACTATACGAGATGATGGATATGTTAATTTGTTCCTGTCTCTCTCTCTATATATATACCAATCCCCTTTATATATACATATATATTTTAAAGGTATATGACATGATATTATAAGGTGTGTGCATATTTAAGATATGTAATGTATTATAAGGTATATATATACCTTCTATAAAACATAAAATGTATTAAATATAAATTCATATTACTAAATATATATAAGGTACATATTTGAGGTATTTAATGTGATATAAGCTGTGTGTGTGTGTGTGTGTGTGTGTGTGTGTGTGTGTGTATACAGACACCTTTTTATAATGGTACATACTAAATATATATATATATATATATATACACCTTATAATGTCATGTTGTATGCTTTAAATATATACCTTATATATACATATATATAAATGTGTGTATATATATATATATCTTATAATATCATGTTGTATACCTTAAATATACACAATACAGTTTATTTTAAGGAAACCACAGTGGAAGTATGTCATTATAAGAAATGACAGCTCAGCATATTCCTGTGTTGAAATAAAAATTCCTTCTGCTGTTGTGTGTGGCCATGGAACATGTCTTTTGTGTAATATGTAAAAAAAAAAAAGTAGGACCACTGTCATATTTGATACTCTATATAGAAGCAGCATCAATATTTATCATCGTAGGCAGATCTGCACTTCAGCATTTATTAAGTACATATTACAGCTTCAAGTTTCTCTCTCTTAAGTTCTATCTTAAGACTATGAGCTTCTGGTTAATTGTTTCCATGTAGCAGGTAACAGAAAGGATGAATCCCCCATTATCAATTTTAAAAATCTGCTGTTCATTCACTTAGCCTACATTTAATGAGTTCTGACTAGGTACCAGGCATCAGTCTGGATACTGGGGGTTTACAATGACTAAAACATGGTCTGCATTTGGAAGGGTGTGAATTCCATTGAAGGAGATTAATTTGTAACTGAATAAGTACAGTAGGATAAGTATGAGAGGCATATGCAACACGCTGCGGAACATAAAGGTTTTAGATAAGTTTAGCAAAGCTTCACAGAAGTTGTGACAACTTAGGAAATATAAATAGGAAATTAAATATAAACAAGATTTTAGGGGCAAGAAAGAGCCACAGGCATTGTGGGCTGGGCGAATCCTGTATGGGTCATCCAGAACTCACAGACAGGCACATGGCACATGCAGGATGCCCTGCTTTGTGGAATTGGTGTGTGGGAGAAGATAGTTAAAGATGGAGCTGGGAAGTTAAGGAGAGCTCAGTTTTGGGGACCCCGAATACCATCCCTAAGTCTGTTGATAGAGACCATCCTACTCATCCTTTGGTCCCTGTCCTGACTGGCAACACGAAGGGTGTAGTAAAAGTATCTAATAAGCAATATGGCACAGATGCACATCAGAGAGGAGAGGGGAACCCCAGACCTTCTTCTGTGCCAGACCTTTGTTTGGGGAGCATGGTGTTGGGTGGGGATTCCAGGGATGAAGCTCAGAGTGACAGCCATTTGTCAAACTAGTTTGAAAGTATTTCCATATTTTAACAACCAGTAAAACTGTATGTCAGCACTGCTCTTCAGCCAGTCACTGAAGAGACATAATGATTGGCTGAATAGCAGTGCCAACATGCTTTAATTTCTTATCTCCTCTGCACATCTGGACAAAGATGATTTCATCCCCTACAGATGTCTTGAGTTAATTACTTTCTTTTCTCCCCACTGCCAGAATGAACTCTCTAAAAAACAGAAGTGATCATTCTACTGCCCTGATTAAAACTTTCCGTGGCGTGAAGTCCAAGGTCCGTACCCTGGCCCATCTGAACTTGGAAGTCTGGCCCCTGTTGTCTTTTCAGCCTCACTTTCCATTCATCTTTTCCTTGGCACTTATACCCCATGTAGTTTGCACAGTGTCAACAGTGCATGTAGGCAACAGAGTATTCTAAGTGTTCCTGCAGACCTCAGATAATCTGGCTTACCTGTGGCCAGCTGGGAACATGGCTTACATGTGTCCTTGTATGCTTCTGTTGAATGTTGATATATCAGCTTGGCATAACTTTTTAGAAGTGAGAGCTGATTTTGTTTGTTTGTTTTGGTAATGACTTTAGATCAACTCCAGAGTGAGTGAGGCAAAGACATGAACAGTCATTGACACTTCAGATGATGACTATAGTCAGTAATCAAAGAGTGGTGGAATACATAAATGCGAGGCAGATTTCACGCATGTTAGGGGTAGAATTTGTTACTGAGATCTTTGCATCCACATCCTTAACTATAATTTAATACCAACTAAATTATAACTAAAACTTATCCTAAGTTTAAGGATGAGTTTATCCTTAAACTTATCCTGCATATGAACAGTATTCTCATGTAGCATTTATAAAATATAAATAAGGAGTTAAATATAAATGAAGTCACTCAAGAGACATTTGTAAAGCACAAGCATTGCGCTTGGTACAGAGGTAAAATAGAAATGACCCTTGCCCTCATGGAGCTTATGGTCTCACAAGGAAACCAGATGATAAATAAGGAAACTTTCCTTTGTTTCTGCTTCCCACTCCACTAGTCCAGGTTCCCTCTCACCTGGGTCATGCAGTAGACTTCGTGCTGATCTCCTGCTTGCCACCAGGTCCTTAAACCCTGACTACATGGCAGCCAGAGAGTGGTTTGAAACATCTTAATCAGATCTGTCTGTTTTGCATGAGCCCATTTATGACTTCACATGGCAATTGGATAAAAATCCTAATTTCTTTCCTTGGTCTCCAAGGTTAGGTTTGACCAGGCCTCTGCCTATGGTTGTAGCCATGAATCATGCCATGGACCCCCATGGTGCCTCACCAACTCCAGCCACAAGGGCAGCCCTCAGTTTCCCCAAACACCCATCCTCCTTCCCTCCTCAAGAGCTGCTCATGATGGTCCGAGTCGCTGTGGCTGGCTGCCTCTCATTCTTTTGATCTACAGTTGGTCCCCACCACTCCCACCACTGTTACTCTTTATTACAGAGCCCTTTCTAACACTTAATGCAATTCTTAATCATCCCTACATTTGTTGGGGAGGAAAAGTGTCTAAAATTAGGACTTGCTTGTGCCATTTAAAACTGAGAAGAGAGAATTGGATCTTGAGGTTTGCAAGGCAGATATCCTTCCCTCTGCCTTCAAAGGGATGCCTACTTGAATTACTAAGGTAGGGTTACCAAGCTGCTTGCAAGCAGCAAGACATTCATTCTACCTACCAGTTTTGGTCAGAATCTATGCCTCTGCAAACTAGTTGGTGCTCCATTGTGAAGGAAACATTTTAAGAAGTAGGATGTATTAACAAAAGCATAGGTAGGGTTAGCCATACCGACAGCTAGCCAAATTTGAAAATATTCCATTTTTCAGAAGAGGTCCCTCTGCATAAGTGCTAAGGTGAAGAGCAAGGTTGAAGAGTAATAAAAAAAAATCAAATGCTTAAGCGGAGAACATTTTAAAATCTTAAAGGAGCAACTTATAGTCAGAAATTGAAGGTGTAAGAGAAAAGCAAGCTTTGTGAGTTCTTAAGACACATCCGTAGGACAGATGATACTAGGCGAAAAGAGACAGAAAGGCAAAGTACAGTAGATTTCAAGTAGGACTGGGTTGTCAGAAGGTTGAATCCTGAGCTTGAGTTCAAGGTAACCCTCCTCAGCTGATTCTGATGGTGCTGCAAGTGGGAGGTGGAGATCCTGTGGACACTTTGTATGTTTACAAAAGGCAAGGGGGTGGAGGACCATCTGATTTCATTAACCAGTCCATCTTTCTCTAGAAAGTTATGATTCCTTTCTCTGTAAATCCCATTCCTCAAAGGCCTCTGACTTCCTCTTTTGAATCTCTTAGCAATACTTTACTGAAGTTGTACTTCTGGCCAACAGAAACAGTTTTTTGGAGAAGAGGGTGTTGTGTTTGTCCTGAGGTATACATATGTCAACAGCAGATTAGGGACTAAGGAACCAACTGATATCCTCCTTGTGAATTCTAAAACATTTAAAAGAAAAACGATGACCAGTCCTTTCTGCTGTAGGTTCCTCACTGATTTTGCTGTTTGTCTATAGTCTGCCATGAGTCCTGTGCAGGTTGCTGGGGCCCGACGGAGAAGCACTGCTTGGCCTGCAGAGATCCCCTCCACGTGCTGAGAGATGGTGGCTGTGAGAGCAACTGTGGAAAAGGCTTCTACAACAGGCAGGGCACCTGTAGCGGTGAGTGCTGGGCTGCGATGCTGATGTATCCTATCTTTTTTCTCTTTCAGCATCTCTTGTTGCATTCAAATCACAGCACATTACCAATATTTCTTTTACTCAACATATATGTCAATAGATGTTGAGATTAATCATTGATTACTTTTCACCAGTGGGATTCCTCTTAATTGCCCTGCCAGTCTGCTAGGGTTGGGGTGCTCATTCTAGCCTTTTCCTGCAGATGAAAACAGTGAGGCCCAGTAGGCCTGGTCAAGACCCACAGCTGGAAGGAGAGGAGCTGGGCTCCCACCCAGGCTTTCCTTTCCCCAAATCCAAAACTCTCTATCGACACCAGACTGCTTTCCAAATGTACATGGAGACAAAGAGACTCTTAGGCCAGCTGAGGGCAGACCCGCCTTTGGTGTTGGTGCCACTGACTTAAAGCTGAGCAGTTATTATCCATTCTACCTTAGCACCTATGGCCATAACAATGAGAGTTAACCCAGCTTAGTGCTTCCTTGAACCAGGCATGGTTCCAAATGCTTTATAAACATTAACCCACTGAGAGGCAGGAAAGTCAGGAGGAAAAGCATGACTTTCGGCACATTAGTCAATCTCTCTGCATGTCAATTCCCACTTGTGAAACAGGGATAAAAGGAGCACCTGCAGTAGACACGGTAATGGGCTCCCAATGATGTCCTTGTTCTAATCCGTGGAACTGTGGTATGTTCCCTGAATGGCAAACAGCACTCTGCAGGTGTGATTAAGTTAAGGACCTTGATGTGAGGATTTTATCCCAGATTATCTGGGTGAGCCCCATGCACCAATCACAAGGGTCCTTATATGAGGGAGGCAACAGAATTGAGTCAGAAAAGTAGAGTCAAGGTTGGTACCAGAGGTCGGAGTGATGGAATAAAGCAAAAAAAGTTGCCGTGAGCATGCAGGTGACTTTTAGAATTTGGGAAAAGGCAGGGAAACAGATTTCACGCCTGCAGCTTCCAGAAGGAATGCTTGGAGCATATTTCACCCCTAGAGCTTCCAGGCAAGGAAGATATTCCACCCCTAAAGCTTCCAGAAGGAGATTTGATTCTAGGACTTGTAACCTCTAGAACTATAAGAAGATAAATTTGTGTTGTTTTAAGTCAAAGAGTTTGTGGTAATTTGTTACAGTGGCAATAGAAAGTGAATACACCCCAACTCAGAAGGCCATTCAGAGGATTGAGTTAAAATACGCAAAGCACTCAGGATAGTGCCTGGCACTGGTTTTATCAG
This sequence comes from Cebus imitator, assembly GCF_001604975.1. Lineage (NCBI taxonomy): Eukaryota > Metazoa > Chordata > Mammalia > Primates > Cebidae > Cebus > Cebus imitator. The sequence goes on from NW_016107438.1 coordinate 1,033,123, forward strand.
TGTTTGGTGTTTAATCCTCACAATTTCATGAGGCAGATAGGACCACTCTCATTTTCCAGATAGGAAACAAAGAGGGTAAGAAACTTGCTTAAGGTCACACAGCTAATAAGAGGCAGAGCTGGAATTCAAGCTTAGGTCTTCTGGCTCTGGGTCTTAACTGCCTGGGAACTACGCTATTACTGTAATGTGATATTTTCTTATATACCTCTGCATATTTTTTCTTTTCCTTTTCATTAATCCTTTCCCTCTTTCCACTTCTGCACCTTCTTCCATGTCTTCTGTCAGTCTTTAAATGAGCTGGCTACCCCTGTGGACATTGCCAGGTCTGCAGGCATTCTGACAGTAAATGAAGGGTTTGAATTGAGTTTACTGTGATGGTCATACCTATAGAGAGGCCAGGAGGACTTTTTTTTTTTTTCATAACTAAGTCCACCAAATCAATAAAAATGTGCAGCTCATAAAACTTTCTTGAGTTATTGTCCTCATTTTGTTCACTGAGCAGGGTAACAGCAAAAATGAGATGGTTTTAGGGACTTGACAAATCCACTCGTCTTAGGGAAGAGAGCTAGCCCTTGGCAGCTGCTTGCTTAAAGCTGTGCAGGGATCCATCAGTATTGCCAGTGTAAAAAATCTCACTTGGTATCGATGAGTCACAGGTAGCTTTTGTGTAGATTCAGGAGAGCACAAGGAAAGAAAGACCAGGCTGCCATTAACCTGAGCGTGTTAATCTTTTTCTGCCAGCATCACTTTCCTGCTCAATTAAGCCAGATGTATTCTCTAAAGGTCGACAGATGTCAAATTTGCACTAATCCAAGGGCTTAAAGGCATTTACCCTTTAAGTCCCCTGGGATGCTGGTTAGTGTCACTGATGGAGGAAAAGTGACACTGACCTGCCACTGAGACTCTACATTATCTAGATTGAGAAGGCAACTTTTGCTGGAGAAGCCGTGTGTTTAAAAAGAGGAATAGTTAATGTAGGCCTTGAGGCTGTGAGAGGTGGGAATCTGCTTTATCTGCATACAGTTTCGAAAAGCATCTGAAGAAAACTTCCAGGCAGGAGGATGGATCATAGCTGACATTAGTCAGTCAGTCAATCAATGGGCCTACAAGTAATTACTAAACATATGTCATGTGCTTGGCCCAATGCAAGAGTTTGTGATGCCACTGGTATTGACCAACAGGCCTTTTAATACACAAAACTGGAGCTTGCACTTTTTATAAAATTGTTAACATTCTCCAACTTTGTATCAAAATGATTTCAGAAATGTTCACAGAAATATTTTCTAAAGCAACTGTGAACCAACTCACTGATTGGTATCGGAATGTTAATTAAGACATCGGATGCTGATAATGCTGACTTATTTCCATTTCAGATTAGTGCTATTCAATTTAAAGACCGGCTGGTGTGGGTTTAATAATTTATAACCTACCAGCCCGTATCTGTAGAAATATCAAAGTCAAGTGCTTAGAAAAATCCAGCATAGCCTGTTATGAAGAGTGGTATGCTCTGGCTGAAAGATCTTACACTAACCAGGTTTGCCTATTGTACGAACGTGCATTGCATTCTGCAAATATTAGATATCAAGGGTGGGGCAATTCAAAGGAGGAAACCTCCTCATTCTTTTATCTTTTAAGTCTTTATGCCATTACGAAGGGCTTTTCTGACTGTAGCTAACACAATAAATCAAAGCAAGTTCAGAGGTCATTCCCTCTCTTTCTTTTCCTCCTCTTTCTTCCCTCCTTTTTTCTTTCTCCCTTTTCTTTTTTTTAATCTTCATTTCTCTTTTGTACCCATGCAACCATTTTAAAAAAAATCTTTTCATTTTTCTGAGCTTATCTGTGTATTTTTATTTTGAGTGCATATGTATTTAATTTTCTTAAGTGAGATGTTACAAAGTGCGTGCTGTTTCCTTCTTTTCTCACTCAACAGTACATTTTTAAGATGCACCATGTTGTTCTCTCCTCTAGCCCTTCACTTCTCACTGCTGTGTAGTGCTTCCTGGTGTGTTCCCCTCTTATTACCCATCCATACTCCCAGTGAGGAACTCCATCCATTCTCTCCATCTGCATCACTGGAGAGCACCAGTGAACAGCCTCAAATGTGATCCTTTGTAAAGCTCTAGAGGGAATTTCCTGGGATTTATACCCAGGAGCTGAATGTCTGGGTTTTTGACTCTGCATATTCTTTATTTGACCAAGTAGTGCTGGGTTACTTGCCAGATGGCTGTGAAATATACATTCCCAAGCATGAGGGTTCTCTCATCTCCACATCCTTGCCACCACTTGGCATTATCAAGATTCTGATTTTTTCTAGTCAAGCAGTATAAAGAGTCATCCCATTTCATTGCATATTTCTGATGATTAATGAGTCTGAGCGTATCTTCAACTCCTGTTGGTCTTGAAGTTTCCTATTCTATAAATTACTTTTTTAATGTGCTTTTCCCACTGTTCTATTGGCCTTGCCTGCTTTTATGGAGTTCATCTTATGGAATTTCCTTGTATGTTATAGATAGTAGTCTTTTTTTCAGTTTTATATATGCAAATTTTCTCACTCTGTTGTCTTTTAACTTTGAATATAATGCTTTTGTTAAACAATAATCTTTATCATTTTTTGCTTTAAGGTTTTTCTCTTGAATTTTTAATAAGACCTACTCTGCTAAGGTTCAAAAGTAAATTATTCTGTATTTCCTTCTATTAATTTGATGTTTTATTTTAACATAGGTTGTCAATCCATATGAAGTCCACTTATATATCTATGGGTTTAAGTAGGAGTCCAATTTGATTTTTTTCCATTTCATAATCCAGTTTTCCCAACATTATCTCGTAATTCAGTCTAGTCTTCCTTATTTATCTTTGTTGTATGTTAAATTTCCACATACACATCGGTCTGTCTGAGCTATAAGATATGGAAATTTCTAAATTTTCATAGTCTAAATTTCTGTTCTTGTATCTCTATTAAACTGTTTTGTTCATTAATTTCTATGGCTTTGTAATATGTTTCAATATCTGATTAGGAAAATTTTCTTTCTTTCCTCTTCAAAGTTGACTTAGCTATTTATAAACTTTAGAGTACATTTATTGATTTCTTAAGAAAACTCAACTGGGGCTGGGTGTGGTAGCTCCCATCTGTAATCCCAGCACTTTGGAAGGCCAAGGCGGGAGGATTTCTTGAGCTCAGGAGTTCGAGACCAGGATGGGCAACATAGTGAGAGCTCATCTCTACTAAAAATAGAAAAAAAGAATTAGCCAGGTGTGGTGGTGTGTGCCTGCAGTCCTAGCTCCTCTGGAGGCTGAGGCAGGAAAATCACTTGAGCCTGGGAAATTGAAGCTGCAGTGAGCCGTGATCGTGCTGCTGCACTCCAGCTTGGTGACAGAGTGAGACCCTGTCTCAAAAAAAGAAAGAGAGAAAGAAAACTCAACTGGAATTTTTATTGATATTGTATTGAAGTTATAGATTAGTTTGGGGAGAAATGATATCTTCCTAGTAATTTTATTTAGATTTACCAATTTCCCTCTAGGAATAACATTAGGTGTTTGTTAAAATGTTTGCTATGTAATGCTTTTATTGTTGGTCAATTCTAATTTCTAAAATGTCCTGCAATTTTTCATTTCTGGGAAATTGTATTTAGCTTTCAGATTACTCAGTTCTGCTGAGATGTTAGTTCTAGAATTAGAAACCTCAGGAGGTTATATGGTGTGTGGGAGGGAAGAATGCTTTTCAAATTCATTTTCATTTCTTTGTTCCAGTACTGAGTTGAGGGGTGATTTTCTTTTATACTGATATTGAGGCCATTGCCATAGCTCACTCTCTTATACTATATACACGTTTGCCTGTGGACAGATGCTGAATTCTCCAGGATGCAAGATGGGACATTTGGCCCCATCATTTAGTGTCTTTTTTTCTCATGTTCTCAAAATATTTTTCAGGAGGTTAGCAGGGTGTAGATGGATTAAGGGAACAGGCAGAGTAAATCTCAGCAGTAGAGTAAATAGAGTAAATTCTCTATTTTTGAAACATTGATTCTCTGTAGCAGGAAGGTTTGCTTTGTTTATTATTAAAGACATTAGCCAACCAGCATAGAAAATATTGAGTCACAGATTTGCCTGCAATTGCACTCTCCCTTACCTCCTTTCACCCTTGATAAGGTGGTCTTTCTCTGCTCTGTTCAAAGCCAGTCTCTCAACTGTACTTTTGAGCATGCACCCCCCTTTTCTCCTGGGTATTCTTTCACCAATCTTTCAAATTCTTCTTTTTAAAAAATCCTTTCCAGGATCTATACTTGCCTTGAATTTTTACAATATAATAAAGACAAAACAACCTTTTCCCCTTTCAATTGTTTGTTTCCCTGTCCCCTTCCATTCTCAGCATGGGTCTTTTATAGGAACGTTTATAATCATGGCCTTCACTTTCATTTGGTCTGATGACTCCACTGAAATGTGTAACATAGGACACCCACAGCCCACTTCATAAGTGTAGTGAAACTTTTCAGATGTTACTTTTCAGATGTTATTTGTCCTCTCTGCACCTTTTATGACTTTCTTTTGGAAACCTTTTTCCTCCTTGGCTTCTCACTCACCATGTTCTTTTTTCCTCCCCTATCTTTGGATCATTTCCTCTTGGTTACCTGCACTAGATTTTTTTTTTCTTTTCTTAAATCTTGATGCTACCCAGGTCCTTGTCTACTTCTGTCTTATCCTGCATGCTTTTCCTGAATCACTCAACTAATTTTAGTTTCAACAATTGCTTGTATATGATGACCGTGTACCTCTCCCTGAGCTCCAGAAGTGTAAGTCACATTGCTCCCTGGGCTGTGCATGTTCCAAACTGAACTCATGGCACTCTCTGACACCTATTCTCCTTCTTGTGCTCTGTAAGCAACATCACTCATCCCCACTGCAGACCCCTGGAAGTCACATGACATGGTTTTTTCTTCACTGCTCTCAAATCTCCCACCACCTCCATAGTCCTAGTTCAATCCCTAATCATCTTGCTCCATGCTCACTGCCATGGTCTTCCAATGAGGCTCCCAGTTCTCCTCTTCACCCTCTAAACTGAGGCCAAAATGATCTTAGACACAAATAACAGCCATGTTTCTACTGTGTTTAGAACTGCAGGGGTTTGAACTCATTGTCTTCCATGGGATGAAAATCTAGACAACAGAGTCGGGCAATAGGTTTCTGTAATCTGGTCTTCCCACTTTTCTAGCCAAATGAAACTGCTGAGGCCGGGCGCGGTGGCTCACGCTTGTAATCCCAGCACTTTGGGAGGCCGAGGCGGGTGGATCACAAGGTCAAGAGATCGAGACCATCCTGGTCAACATGGTGAAACCCCGTCTCTACTAAAAATACAAAAAATTAGCTGGGCATCGTGGCGCATGCCTGTAATCCCAGCTACTCAGGAGGCTGAGGCAGGAGAATTGCCTGAACCCAGGAAGCGGAGGTTGCGGTGAGCCGAGGTCGCACCATTGCACTCCAGCCTGGGTAACAAGAGCGAAACTCCGTCTCAAAAAAAAAAAAAAAAAAAAAAGAAACTGCTGGTTTCCTGGGCAAACTAGTCTCCTCCCAGGTTCTGAGCCTTGGCTTACTTTGCTGCCTGAGCCTGGAGTACATTCCCATCAGCCTGGCATGGTCCCACTGATTCCTAAGACAGTGCTCAAGGGTCGCTTCTCTATAAATGCTTTCTTGACTATTCTCCCTCTTACCCCCACCTTCACATTAAAAAAAATTTTTTTTGTGCCTATATAGATTGATCTGAGTGACATTTTAAATATTTACAATATTGTCTATTTCTTTTCCTGTATTAGACTACTGAGCTACTTAAAGTGAAAACTAAGTTGATTTGGTTTTTGTGTTTCTACCACCTGGCACAAGACCTGACACAGACATTAACAGATGTTTTAGGGCGTAAATGAAAAAGTGGGTGGGATCCAGACAGACTGTGAAGTTCAACAATTTTAACATAATTTTAGTAGCATGACCTTTCTTAGTAGAATCTTAACTTTCTGAATTCTCTCTCCAAGTGGGGTAAAATAAGGGATAAAATATTTGGTACATCCGTATGCTAAAAAATTTTATTATTTATCTGAAATCCAAATTTTATGGAGCATCTGGTATTTTTATTTGATAAACATAGCAATCACACCCACCAGTGTAACCAACTTAATATGAGATTTAAGTTGGTTACACTGGTGGGTGTGCCTGAGAGTATTTGCTGTGCTTAGTTCAATGAATAATTCTTCAATTCTCTTTCAACTGTGAAAACAAAAAGCACAGAGTCTGATGAAATGTTAGAATCAAGGAAACAGAATTCTGCTGAGCAGCCAGAAAATGAGATTATGATATTGATACCCATTGTGGATATTGTAAAGAATAGACTTCACCGCTTCTTTTGCTCACTATTGCCTTTCTCTGATGGTTTTTTTGCCTCCCCTTAGCTTGTGACCCATCCTGTGAGAGCTGTGGCCCCAGTAGCCCCAGGTGTCTTACCTGCACTAAGACTGTCCTGCATGATGGGAAATGCATGTCTGAATGCCCTGGCGGGTACTATGCTGATGCTACTGGCAGGTGCAAAGGTAAGAGATTTGTCACCATCATCATCATCAAAAAGTATTGAGTACGTGTTTGACTATACTTGGTGTGGTGCTATATGCTGCTCATTGGGGAGCTTAAGTGTATGATGGGAAAGCATTACTTTAAAAGGGATAGCTTTCTCATTATGGAGCCAACGTATATTTGGTATGGGAGTGGGAGATATGGGTGGATGCTGGGGGACTAGAGTGCTTTCATGAAGGACTTATGCATATATATGTTTTTTGCGATGGAGTTTTTCTCTTGTTGCCCAGGCTAGAGTGCAGTGGCGTGATACCGGCTCACTGCAACCTCGGCCCCCCAAGTTCAAGTGATTCTCCTGCCTCAGCCTCCTATGTAACTGAGATTACAGGCATGAACTACCACGCCAGGCTAATTTTGTATTTTTAGTAGAGATGAGGTTTCTCCATGTTGGTGAAGCTGGTCTTGAACTCCTGACCTCAGGTGATCTGCCCGCCTCGCCCTCCCACAGTGCTAGGATTACAGGCATGAGCCATCATGCCTAGCCTAGGACTTATGAATATTAATCATCATTAGAGTTTATTTGGTCCTTTTGAAATGCCAAAGTCATCTTTAACATACAGCCCTTGTTTACTTGTAAACCATCACTAACTTAAGTTGCAGAAGTAACAGAATCATTTCTTATATGACATGTATGCTGCAGGTCATATATTGGCAACGACAACACACCACAAAAATAAAATTAAAAAGTTAAACCAAGTTTGATAGCTAGTAAAGCTAAAGTCTCTATCCATTGAAAACTTGTTTTTGTGTGCTACTTATATATTGTTTCTTTCAGACTTATACAACCTAAACTGTGAAACGTTCCCATTTGAGACTTAATAAATTTCTACCTTCTGTATGCCTGACTTGTGCTTTTCTCACAGGTAACTCTGAGAACTTCTTGTTGCCTGGACATCTTGATCGCCCCTCCTTTCTGAAGCATTCGCCCACGTCCTCACGCCTACCTGCTGTCTGTTAGTGCAGGGTGTTTAGACCTATCCCAACCCCTCTCCTTAGCAGCCTCCCCTTTGTCTGCAAACCTCTTTCCTCACCCAGTGTTTACCCCCTTTCCTCTGTGTCCTGCTCCCAAGTTCTCATCCCATGTCTACTCCCCCACCCCCAGCTCCTGACCATGGTCCTATAGATCCTTCTTCCCATCTCTCACCCCTGACCCCAGCTCTGCTAGAGGCTCAGCCAGCCCATGCCATCAACACCTGCCCTTAGAGTCAGAGATATCTCTGTTAACACCAGGGCCAAAGCAGGGAACATGTGTTCCTGACATTGTCATATGTTATGGTCAGAGTCATTACTGTAATTATTACTTAAAATCCTAGAATGTCAAAGCTGGAAGTGTCTTAAATGATCATTTAGTCCAACCTTTCACTGTGCTCATGCCAAGAAAACTAGGCAAGGATAGACCCAGGCTTGACTGAGGGCATTGATGAATTCCTGGAGAAACTAGTCAAAATGCCAGTTCTTCCAACACTCTAACCCATGGCCTTTCCACTCTAATCCCTTTAGGCAGTGTGGGGTTTAGGTCCAGAAAGACCTAGGGCTAAATCCCAGCCCTGCTACAAATAAAGAGTGTAATCTTGGGTAAATTTTTTAACTTCAAAGAACTCAGTCTCCTCATCTATAAAATGTAGTTAATAATGCCTACCTCATAATATTGTTAGGAAAATTAAAAGTGACAAAATGTAGAAAGTGCTTAAAACAAACACAAATGAAGGGTAGCTAATAAGCAATAGGTAGAGCATGGCTAAATGATGGATAAAGGGCTATGTGGGCAGTTCTGACAGTGTAACCACCTCCTAACGTGTTTTCCCCTTGGTTTGGTGTGACATCTGCAGGGAACCAAGAGCTCCAGCGTTGCGAAGCCCAGCCAGGAAGTGGGCTCTTTATTCACCCCTGTCCCACAATGGTCTCCTTCTTACTCTCTTCCTCAGTTTGTCATAACTCGTGTGCCAGCTGCTCTGGGCCCAGAGCCTCTGACTGTACAGCCTGCAGCCCCCCAAAGGCTCTGCGTCAAGGCCACTGTCTGCCCCGCTGTGAAGAGGGCTTCTACTCTGACCACAGGGTCTGCAAAGGTATTGCCGGTGTCACTGTCATTCTTGAGAGATTATCCTACAAGAACATAGATTTCGTTTTTTTCAATAATATGACTTTCCAGTGTAACTTTTCTTCTAGTGTCATGGCTATGCATACATTGTACGCATTTTTCATTACAATAGTTTTGTGAAGAATTAATCTGAAAAAATTTCATTTGAAAATTTGTGAAGACACTCAAAAGATGATGATTTTTTTCCTGGATGTCCTTAGGGGAATGTTATTTTCTTTACTGTCCGTTAAAACAAAATAGAACTCTTATTTCCTCCTTTCTCTACTCTCCTACATTTGCTAATGTTTTTCTTAGACTTCATTTTGTTTTTCCCTGAAGAATTTCTTTTTGGTAATGATACTGCTGAGCAAAGTGAGAGTCACTAGTGATGCCTCTGGGATGAGTGAAATGGAAGAATCTTAAATAGCTGTTTGCCAAAAAGGCTCTGAGTTCCTTGGGAGGGCAACATCATTTAAGCATTTTGAAACTAGAACATTGGGAGCAAACACTTTAATTAAGTGAAATCAATATAAATTTATTCGTATATCAGAATTAAGTGAAATCAATGTTTATTTATTTGTACATTGGCACCTTAAAACAGAGTTTGAAAGTAGTTACAAGAAGAACGTATTTAAAACAGGAAAGCTGCAACAACTATTTTTGGAAAAGAAAATTTAGAGAATCTTAAGGAACAGCAGAGTTAATTGTATTTAATTGTGGGTACCAGAGAGTTTGACTGCCTTATTTGGCTTTGCTTTTCACCAGTAGCCAGGGCAAGCAAAATATTGTGATGGGTTATGAAACATTCATTGCTGCTCAAAGGGGGCCTCTTTCTTGTCTAGAAAAGCAGCCTTTCCCCAGATAAGTTCTAAGAGGAATTTGTTGCCTGGACCCCTATATAATGGGTGATGGATGACTCATGGGTAAAAACACAACCACCATTTTTGTAAAAGATACAGTAATGGCCTCCATATGAATGGTTCTAAAAATCTACAATAAAAACCAAGGGCATAATGTTAAATCATTTAGCGAATGTGTTTCTCTGGAGAACCAAGCCAAAATTGTCAGTTTTGTTGTTGTTGTTGTTGTTGTTGTTTTCTGGCCCAACAGCTCTTATGAGACTTGGGAGATGTGACTGGTGTACACACCCCTCACTGTTCCTTTCACAAACATTATCACTCTGCTTTGTATAGAACACTAGAAAAATAGCATGCTGAAAGGCTGCATTTGGTGAGCTTTTATAAGTGGGTTTGATTTAATGAGAGGTTTGCAACATATATTTGATCTTTGGATTATTTTCTGCATTTTATTCCCATTTGCAGCCTGTCACTCCTCCTGCCTGGCTTGTGTGGGTCCCGCGCCCTCTCACTGTACTGGGTGTAAGAATCCAGAGGAAGGACTGCAAGTGGAGCAGCTGTCTGAGATGGGCATCCCCTCTGGCGAGTGTCTAGCCCAGTGTAGAGCCCATTTTTACTTGGAGAGCACTGGGCTATGTGAAGGTATGCATGATTTGAGAAAGTGTTAGGTAGCCTCTTGAGAGATCCTGCGAGGTGGGACCAAAGCCAGGAAGACCCATGTTTCATGTTTCAGAATGGTTCCAAGATGCTTATGAATAAAGCATGAGACCAATGTGCAAAAGAGTAGCCCCCAACAATAGCCTCCCACCCTTTGTGAGCCGTAGATGAGTTTAAAGAGCTAATCCCTTCCACTCCACCCTTTCCAAAGTTCCATTCTCAAAAGCTCCACGCAGAAATTCTTTCAGGGAGTACTAAGTGTAGTTACAAAAGACTCAGAGCTCATCGTAGAATTTCATTTATTATTTCTTCTAATTTGCTACTCAGAATATGAATTGGTTCCTTGAGGGCAAAATCTGGACTTCTGTCAAAATTTAGAAGTGATCTCTGCTGTTTGCCTTGGCATATCATCTACAGAGAATTGATGACATCCTGAATAATTTGACTCAATAGCCAGGCCACCTATGAGTGACTTAGGTAATGAAAGGGAAGGGTATGGTTTCCTTTCTCTTCCCACGAGTAGCTGCCTTGCTGTTGGGTGAATCATTTGACTCTAAAGCTACCTGAAAAAAAATCATTAATCTGTATGTTTCATTGTAAAGATATGTTCATTAAAAAAATTTTATAATCTACCCACCACCTAAACCCAATTGCTTTTTCCATTTTTTTTATGATATCTGAGTCTTTTTTCATAATCATAGCTTTGCTTGTGTATCTTTGCAACATAACAGTAAGCATGCTGCAAATTCAATTTTGTATCCTACAAGTCTACTCATTAAAGTGGACTCCATTTCAGTGTACCCTCCCAGGAAAATGCTGCGGTTCAAGATTAGATTAAAAGATTTCAGACAGAATGCATCATATGGCCCCGTAGGAAGGATGCAGATTTGGAGTGCAGAGACCCAGGGCCAGACACTTAACCTCTCTGAGTGTTTCATTCACAGCATTAGAATAGGCTGACTTTTTGACAGGCTCAAAGACGATTAGGAGTGTCCAACTAGTTGGTAAATTATAAAGCTCTCCTGCTCCATGGGTGCGAACCTCCATCAGTACACTCAGGTGTTCAGGAACATGATGGGGAATCCCCTGCTCCCTGGGAGGCTCCAGACTCTAGGGGATTTTCATGGTGCCCAGAAATTGAGGGCAAGGTCACTACTCTCCAGACATCCTGGTTTCCACCCATGCATGCATTGCCCAACCTCTCTCTGGCCATTCAAACTCCTGTGGCTCTGTTTTTATAACCACTTGTGGAATATGGACATCTTTGTTGCTGCTGAGTCCCAGTGCCGTCCCAAGGGACACGCCACACACCCTTCCCCTGTGGTCTGGTTACTTCCAGGTGCCAAAGTGTAGGGTGATGTGGCTCTTTCCTTAAGGACCCCACAGACTCCGTGAAAGGGGAGGTGCTGGGGAGTAAGGGGCGGGTAAAAGCGTTTTTCTCCTTTTTAATTGCTTCTCAGTTCTCCTCAGTGGGTTTAGATTTACCAGACAAGCTTTCTCCAGCCACTTCTGCTTTCTGGCAAAACCCATATCCCCTAAAGAAAATAATTATAGTGCCTATCCCTGTTTGATGTGAGGAAAGTACAAGGAGAAGATAGAAAGAGAAAGCACAACTTCTCTCTCCCTCCCTCCCTCCTTCTCTCTCTCTCTGTCTCTTTGGCTCACATTGTTACAAAGTGATTTTTGATTTGTTGGAATCTGTGAAACTAGTCTGCATAGTTTTACACAGCCTTGAACTGTGAACCCTGAGGTTGTTAGTGGAAACCACAGAGGAATTAGACCTCCAGGAACACTGGTGTTTCCAAGAATTCAGGGAGATGCTAAATGAGACACTTGGCTTTTGTGGTACATAGGTTGAAAATAGAGAAACTAGAAAAGCCCACAGGAAATTCATCACTGTAGCCTAATGATTTTGGTTTTCCCCTTGCTACAATAATCCCATGAAAAATCAAAATGACCTCTTCCTAGACCACTCAGCACAGTTAGGTGCTTCTTACAATTTTGAGCACCACATTAAACATTCAAAAATGGGGACTGTGATATGGGTTCCAAAATAGTTAAAATTGTTAAGAAATAAAAATTAAGAGTGGCCAGCGTTTTTTAGCCCAGAGAATAATATGACCATTTATTCGATACCCACCATGAGCCAGGCACTGTGAGAAATGGCTTCCTGGTTTTGCTCAGTTAGTCTCAATGCCAACCTCATGGGGTCAGTGGGACAACTATTGTGCAGGAGTGGAAACTGAGGCTTGAGGAAGTTGAGGTTGTAATGTGCTCAAAGTCATGTAGGCAGCACAGAATACAATCCAGTGCGAACCTAAGTCCTGTATCCAGTATCTGTGCTATAAACCGTCACACTACTGTATTCAAGAGCTGAAGAGTTCATATGACCACCTGTTCAAGGTGGTATATAGCTCCTAGAATCCTTTCCATGCAGGGAGAGAAGCACAGCATACTAATGCTTCAGGATTAGAGCATCTTAAATTTAAGAAAACAACTTTGACAAAGGGGAGGTTTCTGGGAAGCTCTTTGTACAGGCACCTATAAAAAGATTAGAATCTAATCCTGCTAGAATGCTTTAATTGTGGTCCCATGTGAAAGGACTGAATTGACCTCTTGAGTGCCTTGTAGCCCTGTGACTTTATGCTTGTTAACGTAATATTATTAGATATCAAACATGTAGCTGTCTCCTCCCATTTATTAGCAAATCCCTGTGCAATCCCCACTAGGTAGGTTGTTGTACTCAATTTACAAGCGATGAGAATGTGGCAGAAAGAGGTTAATTGAGTTGCCTAAGATTCCACTGGGAAACTGAGCACAACTACCAATTGTTTCTAACCTTACCTGAGTGTTTTGTGTGCTGATTGATGTATTTCCTGTCATTCATCCTGTATCTCTGGAAACCTTTCTGCCTTCTCATAATCTGTTCCATTTTCAATTCCGCTGAAGTGTTGTCTGTGAATCAGGCCTGGGAGTCCTATGAGATTGCATTGGGCTCTTCTTCCCACATCTTCCCAGAAATATCCTTGCCTCTCTGCAGAATATTAAAAAGATTGGATGGGTATGTGTGTGTGTGTGTGAACATGTGTGTGTGAGAGTGTGTGCACACATCCACACTATTGAGAGTTTCTTTTATAGCACCTTTAGTTTCAAATATTTTCTATCAGGAAGAGAAAAACAACTGTTTTTCTAGAACTCTTCCTCTTCCTTTTTTGAGACTACAGCACAGAGTGATTAGAATATTACTGCAGCTAATAAAAGTGAGAGGCAGATTCATTATAGGAAGACGCAATTTACTTATACACTGAAGTGGTGTCAGAAATTATCATAAAAGATTTTACTTTGAGCCACACAACAAACCCTAGCGCAGGTTGAAAAAACAATACTAAAGTTATTTGACTAAAATCTGAGTCTGTGATGAGAGGACAAAAAAACTTTAAATGAACAAACAGTGATCAAAGAGAACACTACTTTTTGGAAGCCAAAGGACAGCGTCTTTATTCATTCCTTCCTCAAATATTTATTGAGTGTCTCCTGGGTGCCAGCCATTTCTGGGCACTGTGAATATACCAGTGAATAGGTCCAATGAAAATTCCTTTTCTCATGGAACTTATATTTTAGTGAGAGAAACAGATAATAAATAAATAATGAATGAATGAATAACAGCAGCAGCAGTAAGACCCATGGATGCTAGTGTGTGCCCAGAAGCTCCCAGCAAGGTAATGGAGGAGACAGGAATGGGCTGATGTGGCTCGAAAGCAGAAGAGCTCTGGAAAGACGGGGAGGGCCACTTGCATGCTTTTGTCCTATGCTTTGGCTCATTAAAAAAAAAAATGAACTGGGTGCTTCACAAGGCAGAACTCTGACTTCATGTTTCTTTTGCACAGAGCCTCTTCCAAAGTGTAGCTAAAATTGCTGGCACAAAAGAGGGTTTGTTGCTAATTGTAAAAGATTGGAGATATTTTCAATAATCAGTCTGAATTCTGCACATTTATTAAATATTTCCATTGAAAATTAGCTAAAAGAAGAATTGTAGCAATTGTAGTAATTTCATCAAGTTGATCTCACCTGATCTAGCACTGATGGATTCAAGTGACTTAATTAAAAAAAGCAAACCCAACCCAAAAAATACACGTCAGCCCCTTGCACAAAAAACTAAACAAATTACAAACAAATTAACAAAAACCTGTATCCTCCAGACCAACATGAGAAAAGCATTTTTACTTTTTTATCAGTCTTCCCTCACTGGTTCCCATGCCTCTGTGAGTGTGAATCTAGATGAGTTCTGCAGGGTGAGGGGTTGCTCTGCTGCACGACCCCAAAGGTGCTATTCTCATAGCAACCTTTGTGCCTGGCTCCTCCTGGAGTCACTAGTGACAACCAATGTGGCAGTACATGGCAGCCCAGGGATGGAGAGACAGAGCAAAGGACATAGAGCTCTATGTCTCTTGGAGGCCTTTGCTACTGATGTTCCTTGGATCTAAATTGCTCAGCTCAGTCTCTAATTCTCCTTCCACTGTGGTTGAATGATTTTTTTTTCCTTTTAAAAGGTTCAATTCTTTTGAAGAATTAACTTTTATTTGAGGACTCTCTGGAACAGAATTTCTCATGGGACTTTCCTGGGAATCTTGTTAAAATGTAGATTGAAATTCAGTAGGGCAGGGGTCAGGTCCGAGTTGCTGCGTTTATAACATGCTCCGCGGTGAGGCTGATGCTGTTGATCTGTGGACCACAGTTTGGAGAAGCAAAGCTTCTAATCAAAGAAGAAGTAGCATATCACTGATATGCTTCTCTCTCTTAAACAGTTAGTAAAACATCCCTGTTTTTGTTTTTTCCTTACTGCATGTATTATACATATTATAGGAACTTAAAAATATATAAATAAGGGAAAAAAGAGAAATAATACCTATTACTAGATCAAATACAAATTCAGGATTTAGCAAGTTTTAAAAAATGAATAATTTTTATAATATAGGTATATCCCTAATATTGTGTAAGATATTCTAAAATATTATTTATCACTTAACGGATATTTAAATTTAACTGAGTGTCTTGTGTTTATCTAGTAACACTACCCGTAACCCTTTCATTTTGAGATTACTACTTTTAATCTTATAGCATAAATTCTTACAGTTGTTTATGTAACACATGCATGCGCGCACACACGTATGTACGTATCCCTTTATAGTTTAGAATGTCGTTACAGCAATTAATTTTGTTGAAAATCTTGAGAGCTTTCACATATCTACTCCTGCTTTATAGATGGAAAAAGTTATACTTAGAAGGAACCATGTAAAGAATGATTTAGCACTGAGGGATCCTGGGTTCTACTATAGGACATATTTGCCCAGCACTTCTTTTCTTTCTTTCTTTCTTTCTTTTTTTTTTTTTTTTTTTTTTTTTTTTTTTTTTTTTTTTGGTATGTGTGCTACACTAGAGCTTTACAATTTAATTTCAGGTCAGGCCATCCAGTTAATAATGCAGCTGAGTTGCCGTTAAACAATTTGGCAGTGGTGACTGCGACTGGATATTAACATGGTCAGGATGATTAGATTAGCCATGTAATTGCCCCAATTCTGTGGCAAATTAATAATGGAGACTTTCAGTTTTCACGCAATTCAGCATGATTCAAGATGATATAATTTTGAAGAAATTACACGTTTTTATTTTTAAAATGAACTCTACAACAATAATGAGTGTTACTTACACATTGTCTAATTTATTATCTCAGAAAAAACACAGTGTTTCAAAACAAAATACGGAGATAATAAACATCCCAGCAGTCCCATCCCTGCCTTTTCATTGTACTTAGATTGGTGATGGAGCTTTGGTCAGGGATTTGTCAGGGGAATTTCTGCAACTAAATGTTTCCAGTCTCCTAGGGCTGGGTCTTATTGTACAGAGCAAGATTGCACAAAATTGCTACAGATTTAGTATCGTTTTTTTTTTTTTTTAATTCACCAGTATTTTGGTCAATTAATTAACTTGGTTTAGGTGAATGGGAAGAAGTAAAGCATGCTGTGTGTATTTTGATCATTTAGTTGTTGCTAAGACTCACCAAAGGCCTCAAGGCAAAGAGTTTTAATTAAAGAAATATGTGGGCAGGAATCTGCCTGCACAGCTTAAGAGTATGTTACCATTTATGAAGTTGGAATTCCCTAACATTAATTGGATCAAGCATATGGAATCTATATTAAGCAATGCCCTTTAAAGTAGTCCCTAGAGTGCTGACATGCGCTATACAAATAGGTGCCTTCTGGTAACGTTCAGTCTTCTTCACTTTCCCCTTCTTGCTTTTACAGCATGGGTGTGCCAGGCTTTGGGGATAGGAAGATGAAAAAGCTATGAAACATGCCTGAAGGAAACCATGATCAAGTAGGAGAGACTGATGTCTAAGCAAGTAATTAAAAGAGGATGACACATGCCAAAATAGCAGTATTCACAAGGGACAGAAATAGCACAAAGGAGATGGCTCTGTCTAGGAGAGAAGGTAATGAGGAAAGATTTGTAGAGGGAAAACTTTCCATTATTAAGCCTTTGAAAGATTAATGGGAGTTCACCAGGCAAAGAAGGTGAGAAAGGCTATTCTAGGCCAAGGAAACAGTAAGTGCAAAGGTGTATTTGGAGAAGTGCAATGTGTTCGGTATTCTTGTAGTATAAAGTCCAAAGAGGAGAATTGTTCAGAATGACGTTGGAGATGTGGTGTGTGTGTGTGGGACATTACACAAAGTGCTTCATGTTCTGTGCTAAGGAGTTTAGCGTTCACACTGTTGGTACTGGTAAACTACTAAAAGATTGTAATAAGGAAATAATTTGGTCAATTCATATTTTATAAATATCTATCTGGTGGATGTGTGGCAGACAAATAGGTAGAAACAGGGTAGGGTTGGTTAGGAAGCACTGTACTAACCCAAGTCAGGAATGATGTTGAAGGTCTGTACTAAGGGGCCGTGGGAAGGTGGGATAGATTTGACAGAGATTTAGGAAGTAAAATCAACACAGCTTAAATGGTTGTGGTGAGGGAAAAGTAAAAGTGTAGGATAATGCCAAGGTTTCAGCATGAGTAACTTGGTGAATGGTGGAGCTACCAAGTGAGATAGAGAATACGAAAGAAATATCAGGTAGAGAAGTAGAATGTGGGGTTGGAGATGGAGAGAGAGTAAGTTTTGGGCTGATGTCCACAATTTACGTTAAGTGGATATGGGCTGAGCTTAAAAGTAGATGCAGGGTAATATTTTGGAAGTGAGGAATATGAGATACTTTTGAAACACCAAGAAGAGATATCTCCTACGTAGTAGATTTATGTGATCAGAGTTCAGGATAAAGGCCAAAGCTGTACACAGAAATTTAGGACTTACTAGCATGGAGGTCATCATTAAATCTTTGGAAAAGTTTGCCCAAGGGCAAGAAAAGGAAGAGCAAAGGGTAGAATTGGGGGAAACGCCAATGTTTAGAGAAATATTAGAGAATGAGGCTGAAAGAAATTTTCAAAGAGAGAAGAACTAAATAAGTATGATACCTACGCTTCCATCCATCTATCCACCCACCCACACACCTACCTGGCCACTTATTTAGTCAACAGAAATTCATTTATTGAGAGTTTATGGTATGTCAGTGACACGGACTGTGATAGGCACTGCAGGGATCACAGAGATTTAAAAAATGTGATTTTTACTCTTAAAGAGTTTCTAATCTAGTCAGAGTAAGAGATTTGGGATGTTAAATCATGTTCATTTGAAAAAAGAAAATTTAAAAAGACTGAGCACAGTGGCCGGCACCTGCAGTCTCAGTGGTTTGGGAGGCTGAGGCAGGAGGATTGCTGGAGGCCTGAAGTTTGAGGCTTCAGTGAGCTGTGATCATGCTGCTGAACTCCAACCTGAATGACAGAGCAAAGCTCTTTTACCAAGAAAAAGCAAAAAGTAACAAGAAGAAGGAAAAGGAGGGCAAGGGCAAGGGGGAGATCAATTTTGATTAACTTTACTCATTTCAATTTTTAGGCCTTATCGCAGCACTCCCATTGTGAGTCTAGAGGATTTTGTTATCTACATATTTTGAGAGAAGCCCTCCTCAAAATTTGTTTTTGACATGAAAAGCCAAGACCTTTTGTATGATATGAGAGTAGGAACACTTTATCACTTTTTTTGTATCATTAAAAAAAAAAAATAGTAGTATCAGTTGTTTGAAATATACATTGATAATAGAATGAATAAAAATTAATATGTTTACTTTTTAGGTATAGTTTTTGCTGAAATCAGGTTGACTGGACTTTACAGTCATCTAAGGATGCTTTTTAGTGCTTAAGAGGTTCACCTATGCTTTTTCAGAAATATACGTACTTAAACATCAACTGGAAAGCCAGTCTTTAAAAATGTAATATTGCATGGAGGAATTATTCATAGAACTTATTTCAGATATCTCCTGCATATGCTCTGTAATGGGTTCAGTCTTCCTTGAAGGATCTTAGACTTCAGACGGAACTCCTGCTATGAAATCGGCTTCCATGGAATGATTAAGCCTCATATAAGTCACTGAAATAGTGTCGATATTTCTAAAACCAGCACGGAATTGAAGTTTCATGACTTTTTTTTTTTTAAAGGATGCAGATGTTAATGCCTGTACTTGCAGAAACAGAGGATTATAGAGAAAAAGAGACTTTAAGAGGATCGTCACCCAGCATATTCTTTTCCCTCTCTACCCGTAGCAACTAACTAGTTCATTATTTAGTTAGTTCTTAAACATTTCCAATGAAGTCTTCTGAAGACTGTCATGGAAACGTTCTTTGGAGCTTATTTCTAAAATCAAGGGGATGCAAAGGGACTTTCTTCTGGACCTCTTGGCCCATGAGCCTTTCAACTCTTTACTTTCCTGTTATATGTAGTTGAAAAATAACCTTTATGCATATTGAGCCAGGCTATTACATTTATTTTGTGACCAAATGAAATAAAATGTTTATACTTATAATGCATTAATTAATCTTTCTCCAATTTTCAATTCCACAGTGATATACTTTCATTTCCTCTTTATTAGAAAGGTATAACAGGAAGAGCTAAGGATTTTAGCAATCTTGTAAAGTCTGATACAAACCTAATGGTATAATCAGACATACATTTAGGTGTGCAAAAATGTGTTACTCAAGATGCTTCCCCTAGTCCCGTGTACCAGCCCTACCAAGCCGGCTGGGCAGCCTGGCTCCCCTCTCCAGCGTGGAAGGGTAGACAGACTGCCCTGAGGAGGCAGGGAGGGGAAGGCTGGGCCTGCCAGCTGGCGGGCATGTCACTATGGTGAACTTCTGCGCTGCCCTCACCTGCACGCGAAGGAGCTCCCAGTCCAACCTAGCTTTCTTCAGGTTCCCCAGGGACCTGGCCAGATGCCACGAGTGGGTGGAGAATTGTAGGAGAGCAGACTTAGAAGATAAGACACCTGATTAGCTAAATAAACATTATTGATTATGTGCCAAACATTTTGAGACCTCTATGATCTGTAGAATTATACATTTTGCAGAGGAATTGGAAAACTAAGGAATGATTGGGTTACTTTATTTTTTAAAATTACTTGAAGCAGATACTTGTGAAGTCATGGGGAGAGTCCTTATAGGACAGTTCTTCAAGGTAGTGCAATACCAACAATATGTGATCTTGCCAGTCATTTGGATAATAGACACAGAAAGTGAATAAAAGAACTGAGTGAACTCGAAATCAGGACTCTGAAACAGAAAAAAAACTGATGAAACTTCTGAACAGGAACAAAAACATAAAGAAACCAACAATAGCAATGCTCAAAACTCCAGTGAAGAAGTGGATGAAGGGCAAGATGAGACATTTTACCTCTAACCCTTGAAGAGAAGGAAAACAAAGAATACCTAAAATCTCTATTTGAAATCTTGGTTCTTATGGGAAAGCAAAACATACTTTTGAATGGACATGAGGCTAATGAAATCCCAGAAGGTCTCTTTACTCCAGATAACTTTCATGCACTGCTGGAGTGCCGGATAAATTCTGGTGAAGAGATCCTGAGAGAGTGCTTTGAGACAACAGCAGTTAACAAGTTTTGTTCAAAAACACAGGAGAGGCAGATGCTAGAAATCTGTGAGAGCTGTATTTGAGAAGAAACTCTCAGGGAAGTGAGAGACTCACCCTTCTTTTCCATTATCACTGACGATGTAGTGGACCTAGCAGGGGAAGGGCACCTGCCTGTGTTGGTGAGGTTTGTCAAAGAATCTCATAACCTAAGAGAGGAATTTGTAAGCTTCCTGCCTTATGAAGCTGATGCAGAAATTTTGGCTGTGAAATTTCACACTGCGATAACTGAGAAGTGGGGGTTAAATGCGAGTATTGTCGTGGCCAGGCTTACGTTGTGTCTAGTGGATTTTCTTCCAAAATGAAAGTTGTTGCTTCTGGCCTTTAGAGAAATATCTCTAAGCTATCTTCACAGTCTGCTCTTCTGTGCTTTAAATATGTGGTTGGTAAAATAAGTACCTGTTATGGGAGTATCTGTTGCATTAGGAACAATTGAGAAAGTTTTTCCTTTTTCCCATCAATCACCACAACTGCTTTTAGAACTTGACAATGTCGTTTCTGTTCTTTTTTCAGAAAAGTAAAGAAAGGGGTGAAGAACTGAGGAAAATCTGCCCTTCTCAGTGGAGAGGCAGGGATGATGTTTTTGAAATTTTAGTAGAACTCCTGCGAGCAATTGTTTTATGTTTAAATGGTATCAATAGTGACATAAATATTAGATGGAATAACTGTATAATTGGCCAAGGATTTGTACTCTGCAGTGCAGTAGCAGATTTTGATTTCATTGTTACTATTGTTCTTAAAAATGTCCGATCTTTTACAAGAGCCTTTGGGAAAAATCTCCAGGGGCAAACCTCTGATGTCTTCTTTGCCGCCTGTAGCTTGACTGCACTACTGCATTCTCTCAATGATGTGATGGAAAATATTGAAGTTTATCATGAACTTTGGTTTAAAGAAGCCACAAATTTGGCAACCAAATTTGATATTCAAATGCAACTCCCTGGGAAATTCCACCATGCTACCAGGGTAACTTGGAATCTCAGCTAACCTCTGAGAGTTACTATAAAAGAAACCCTAAGTGTCCCAACAATGGAGCACATTATTCAAAAACTTAAAGATACATTCTCAGAACAGCACCTCACAGCTCTTACTTTCAGGCATGGGACAACTCAAATTCAATACGCTGGAGAAACACCATGCTGATGTGTACAGAAGTGACTTACCCAATCCTACCACGCCCTCAGCCAAGTTTTGTTGTTGGAGAATCAAATGGAAACGCAGAGAGAAAGATATAGAGCTTCTATCCACCATCTGTGAAGCCCTCCACCTGCCTGACGTCAAGTTTTTTCCTAATGTGCATGCACTGCTGAAGGTCCTGTGTATTATTCCTGTGATGAAGGTTGAGAATGAGAGGTATGGAAATGGTTGAAAGCGTCCTAAAGCATATGTGAGGAACACTGTGGCACACCAAAGGTTGAGTAACTTGGCTTTGCTTAACATAAATTTTTATATAAACCCCGACTTGTATTTAATGGTGGACCCATATATTAAGCTTTATACAAGTAAGTAAGAGCTTCCCACAGATAATTCAGAAACCATGGAAAATACCTAAGAGACTTATAAAAATTGGCTTTCTTATATTTGATATTTGGAAGAAAAACCGTAAAGTGTATGTAGGCCACTTAATCACTAAATATCTTTGCCTACAGGACTCCATTAAAACATTAGTCACTGATAATCTACCTGTTTAAATGGCCTCTGTTTGAACTCTCATGCTTTGAAGACCTATCTGTCTTCAAAGAGAACAAACCATGTTTCCTTCTGTGTGATCTCTGCTGGTGACACTCTGGAATTGTTTCAGTTAAGTCATTTTAGACACAGCCTTTATTATCCCTGTGGATGTCTACTTGTTGGGTGATATGAATTCTTTGAAGAAATATATTTTGAAGAGGTGTAGGAGGAAGGAATACGTTTTATAAAATGTTATAGTGAAGCCCACACTTGACCTTTGACTAATAGGAGTTTTAAGCAGGTTAAAAATCTATACTGGGCAGTTACAAGAAATTACTGGAGAACAGCTTGTGAGCTTGCCAAACAAGGATTTCAGTGTAGATTTTGTCTTTCTCAAATGAATATAAAGGAACAAATGACAGTTAGCGTTTGACTGGAAGAGCCTGCCGTTGTTCCACATCTTGTTGCTGTTCACATTCCTTTGTGGAGCCCACATCTTCCTAAGCTTTTTAGCAGGTATATGTTGAACACTTCTGTTTCATGGTTAAGGCAGAATCAGAGGCCATGGATACTGACAACTGATTTGTCTAGTTTTTTTTTTTCTTTTTCCATGACTCTTTTCTACTGCCTCATCTTGATTTTTAAGCAGAACCTGGAAAACCTACAAAAATAAGTTTTGTTGTTTATTTAGAAAAATATGGAAAATATTGCTGTTATTTTTGGTGAAGAAAATCAATTTTGTATAGTTTATTTCAATCTAAATAAAATGTGAATTTTGTTTAACGTTCAGGCATATTATTTTTGGTGGGGTCAAAACTTTCTTGTGTAAATTCTCTTAAAAAACATTTGATAAACAGCTTCATAATTAAAAAAAAAAAGATGCTTTCCCTATATTATCCTGCAAAGCTTTGTGTTAACAATACTGTTTAGCTGTGTTTTAAAATATTGCCACCTGACTTTCCTTTACAGGCTGTTTCATTTTGTGTTAAACATGTCTTAAATAAGATGCTAATGTATATCATTCCTTTATAATAATATTTTCTTAAACATCAATTTACTTGTTCCTTTTTTTAAGAGGAGTCTGCAAATACTTGGGAAAAAATTCCTTACTGTGACTTATGCTAATAGGGCTGTTATATAATTTTTAAAAATAAAATCTAATTGAAGAAAAATAACATTAATTAAAATATATAGGTCTTTAGGTTCTGTTTATCATATAGTTTAAAAAAATACACTTGAATAAAGCTCTATAGTATATCCAGGGATGATGATTCAAATATTTATTAACCAGTAAGGCCTGGGCACTGCCCAGTGAGAATGGCATTGACCTCAGTTCAGAAGCAGAGTCCTGGCAATCTCCTGGTATGGGTATTAGCCTGTAGGTGTCAGGCTATGAGTGGGACAGGGTGCTTGGTATGGGGTCAAGGCTGCAGCAGAGCACTGGCAGGCTTAGGGCAACAGTCATATCAAATCTGCCTGGAAGTAGTTCAATACTTTAACCACCAGTACTGATGGACCAGGATGTCCTAGCTGAACAGGAGCTCACTATCTGTATAAAAGATTCTATGTTACATCTTATTAGGGGTTGGTGGCAGTGGAGATCTCAGTGGTATAAAATCACTTCTGGTCCTTCAAAGCCAGCTGGGGCACAGTGAATGTACTCAGAGAATGTCTCTGCAGTCTGGTGGATCTTGTCCATTGGGCAGAAGATGGCCTGAAATACATGGGGTCATCTGCATGAAGAGCAGGTCTTTGTCTTACTCATCATTGTATCCCCAGTACTTGAAGCTATTTTGAGGCTCAACGATGAATGAATGACAACAACAGCTGGTTGTTTTGACAGGTAGGTTTTATTATTCAGGTGTGGTGAGGCCAGCAGATCAGGAAACTGTTGCCATTGAAAAGTTTGCTACTCACAGCTCCCAAGAGGAAGGGGCACCTCATGGCATGAAGGGCCACAAAGGGGAGCACCAGGGCTAGTCAGGAGACAAAGGTGGAGGTGGGAAACATGGGCAAGAGACTATTCTAGCATCAGTAGAAAGGGATGGGTGAAGCAGGGTTAGGATTGGCTAGTTGGGATAATTACAGTGGTCTGTGAGGTATAGACACTGTCTCTGTTTACCTAGTACCTGGCTCTGAGGCAGGAGGATAGTAGGCTGGAATGTAAGAACATGATAAGGGAGGTGGTGGCAGTGTGATCTCTGGATCAGTTTGCATTTATTTGAAAGGTGTGCTCCCAAGTGAATCATTTACTAGCTCTAGGAATATAGCCCCAGGAGGGTCAGTCTCTCCAAAATCTGCATTGTTTCAGATGTCAAAGAATCAAAAATATAGAACATAAAAAGGCATGATGAAAACAGTGGATACCCTTGAGAAGTCACACAAGTATCACCTTTATCATTAAAGGTCTGATGAACGAAAGCAGTGATGTTTTCTTTCTCTTTGCCTTTACTCTCTTTTTACCTGTGGGTACTTCTAACATAGCACTCAATGTTAATGATTGTAGCCAAGATTTATTAAGCCCCTGTTATGTGTCCAGCACTATGCTAAGAATTCACATGCATTAGGCCAATAAGTTTCCACAGCACCCCATGCAGTGTGTTCTGTTTCCATCCTTGTTTTATAGATGAAGCAGGAGCCTTGATAAATGAGATAATCAAAGTCACATAGAGCTATGATGTGATGCTCTTACTGTCTGTGCTGTACTCTGTGTTTCATTCATTCTGTTTCAGTAGCTTGCTTGTGTGTCTGTCACAACTAGTTTGAGCAGCTCAACATGTTGGGCAGTTCTCATCTGTTATGTCCAGTCTTCATCACAGAGTAGGCACTTTATAAACCTATGTGGAATCAATAAGTGAAGCTTCCACCAGCTTTTCTCTTTGATTTGAGCAACCCAATAAGCATCAGAGTATCTAGTGATAGTGAGAGAGCTGTCTCCAGAGTAAGAACTATTTTCTGGCTTCCTGTTTTTTATGACATTCTCTGAGAATGGGAATTTGGGAAGAAAGAAATGTATGACTCTGAAAATGCTTATTTCTGTTTTGTGGCACTTGTGGTTTACTTAATCTGGGTTACACAAATGCTTGCTTTGCAGGTGACTGCCTTTAGAGAGAAGTGTGTGAGATGTACGACCTGTCCCTGGGAAAACCAAGCGAATGTGCAGAACATACTCCAACTCGGGAATGTTAATGGGAGAGATAGAGTTACTGTCTATGTCACATGGGGCTTTCCTGATTGTCTCCTTTGCTTAATTTTCCCCCAGCTTGCCACCAGTCCTGTTTCAGATGTGCAGGGAAAAGCCCACATAACTGCACAGACTGT
This sequence comes from Cebus imitator, assembly GCF_001604975.1. Lineage (NCBI taxonomy): Eukaryota > Metazoa > Chordata > Mammalia > Primates > Cebidae > Cebus > Cebus imitator. The sequence continues at coordinate 1,058,391 of NW_016107438.1, forward strand.
GGGCCTTCCCATGTGCTGTTGGATGGGCAGTGCCTCTCCCAGTGCCCAGATGGCTACTTTCACCAGGAAAGTAGTTGCACAGGTGAGTATGTAATGTGCTGGGGCACATTGCCTATGCCCATGTTTTGTCTTCATAGCATAGACAGACACTGTAATTAGGAACCTTGTCATACCAGGGGCTAAGATTCAGCTGTAAATCCTTGTCTTGAACTTGCAGGTTCAAAGTATAGAGGGAGGGGAGCAAGGGAAATTTAGTTCTTCCAATAAGGAAGCATGGAAATAAAACATTAGAATCAGCTTTACCCTAGAGACTAAAATATTTGAGTCAACTCTAAACTTGGTTTTCTCTTGCCTGGGAGACAATGATCTGAATAAATAACTCTTGTCTTGGACTGAATAATAACCTTTATTTCCTATAAGAACTAGCACTTAGTTCAGCATAACTCTTCGTTGCTATACTTGGGTTGTAGGGGTCCTACTGTCGCCCAAGCTGGAGTGCAGTGGTGTGATTACAGCTCACTGCAACCTTACCTCAGCTTCCTGGGCTCCAGCAATCATCCCACCTCAGCCCCATGAGTAGCTGAAACCATACGCATGTGCCACCATATCTAGCCAATTTTTTATTTTTATTTGTAGAAAAAAGTGTTGCCCAGGTTAGATATGAACTCCTGGGCTCAAGTGATCCTCCCACCTTGGCCTCCCAAAGTGCTGAGATTACAGATGTGAGCTACTGCACCCAGCCTGTGGCTCTTTTTAAAAGTTTAAAGGTTTATTTTTCTGATTATTAAAGGGATATGTACTCATTGTAGGATTGAAAGTTCAGAATAGGAAAAATAAATGGGGGGTTGGGGATAAAGATCACTGAATATGCCACATCTTAGTAGCAATAAGTCTTACCCTGGTGACAGATTCCTTTTGATGTACTTTTTATGCATGTTATTACATAATTGAGAACAAATTTGAGCTATGCTTTTTTATATTTTTTCAAAACAAAGCCATAAACAATTTTCTGTGATAAAAGTTATATGTACAGATATGTGTGTATATTTATCCTTTTCATGGCTGTATACTATTCCATTTCTTTCTCCTTTTTTTAAAGAGATGGATTCTCACTCTGTCACTCAGGCTGGAGTGCAGTAGTGTGATCATAGCTTACTGCAGCCTTGAACACCTGGGCTCTAGTGATCCTCCTACCTCACTAGAACTGGAACTATAGGCATACACCACCATGCCCAGTAAATTGTTTAAGAATTCTTTTGTAGAGACAGGGTTTCAGTTTGTTCCCAGGCTTCTTCTGAACTCCTGGCCTCAAGCAATCCTCCCACTTCAGCATCCCAAAGTCCTGGCTGCATTTCTTTTCACATAAGAAATGGAGAAAGGACTTGAAATTTGGCAACTCGGACACCTGAATACACTAGGGAGATCTTTTGCTTTCTCTCTTAATGAGGTACTGCTCTGGTTATCAACTGTTGCCTAGTAAACCCCCCAAAATTTGTGGCTTAAGACAACAATTATGTTTCCCAGTTCCGAGGATTGCTGGGCAGCTCTTTTTTCAGGTCCTGCAGGTGGGCTCTTCACTGACATGTTCATCACCTGGGTTGGTCAACAATCTCTTACTCTATGAGGCCTCTTCTCTTGGCTAATTGTACTTCCTCACAACATGGCGATCTTAGCTAGTCAGTCTTTTTATGTGTCAGCTGTCTTATCCCAGAATGAGTATTCCGAAAGACCTAAGCAGAAACTGCAAGCTGCCTATCACCTAACCTCAGAAGCCTCACTGTCACTTCTGCTATATTCTGCTGGTCAAAGCAAGATAACCCGTACTTGAGTGGGTGAAGGAATAGCATACACCTCTCAGTGGGGAATGGTTTATGTACACAGTAAGGGACAGATTTGATAATCTTCATGATGGAGACAAGCTACCACGGTGCAAATGCCTTTGTATGGCATCAGGAATTTGGCACAGGTAACTGCACTTCCCAGCCCCACTTCCCCTGACTATGGCAGAACAGAACAAAAGGAGATAGAGGTATTTGCTTCTTTCTTTAACATGTCAGTCCAGTATGTTTTTAAGAGCACCTTTATGTTTCGGTGACAGAGATTCTGAAAATACTGTTTGGGATTAGTACAGAATTTTGTTGGAATTGACAAAATACTAAAATTTAAGGACTTTATTACAGAACTGTGTGGGAGGTTGTTTTTTTTTTGTATGCACACAAAAAAAACCATTCTATCATGATTTCTGTTTTATTTCTAAAAATAGACTGTTGGGGCCAACTGATAAGAAAAAGCCCACTAATATGAAATTATATTACAAACATTTCTGGAGTCAGAAAACATAATAAATTTATGAAATATTTTAAAAATAAATTAATATATGTTAGATCCATCTAGTCTTAAATTTCAAAGAAGCAATTTAGAATGAACATAAATTTAGATGATTGAAGATCAATATTATTTTTGTTCTAGAATTTTTTGCCTTTTTCTAAGTGCCTTTTTCATCTCTGCAGTCCCCTGGTGAGTTGCTTTACTTTAAATACTCTGTCAAGCTCAGTGGGGGAATGTTCCTGGTTTCTTTGTCATTACAGTTGCCCTTGAAAGCTGTTTCTATCCTCAGGTACTTTCATCTTAGCCCAGCTAGTTTTCATATGTATAAAATTGTTTAAGGGAGGACAGTCTGGGTAACTCTCGCTCTTCTCTGTCCATGCTTCTGTCTGTTCGAAGCCAGCAGATGGATGGTACCATGAACAGCAGAGCACTCAGGTCCTGGAAATATTCTGGTAGGGAGGAAGAACTGGGTGTTGGAAATCATCCAGAGAACACTGTATCTTTTGGAGAGGTACTTTCAACATTGAGAGCCTCAGGAATGTAGAAAGGGTGAGAGTGCTATCCTTCTAATCAGCAGTTCATTTTCTTGCCTGCTTTTTTTTTTTTTTTT